>NC_034591.1:116564512-116590544 GCF_900095145.1 Mus pahari
ATATATATATATATATATATATATATATATATATATGCACACACACACACATATATATATTCATATATACATACATACATGGTCTATGCCTATCTATTATTTATATATATATATATATATATATATATATATATATATATATATACATTCATGCATGTGTATATGTCTATCTATTTATAGGTATATACACACACATATCAGGATATGCATCTCTTGTTTTATTCTAGACTTTAAATATATATATATATATATATATATATATATATATATATATATATGAAAATCTGCTGGGTTGTTTAGCAGTGGTTAATTCTAAGGGCACTACACTGAAGCACATGCTGAAATTGTCACTTAACAACATATTCAATGTTCTTAAAAGGCTGTTTTGAAAGGAGAACAGGAAGGAGAAGCTTGTTGCGCTGGTGGAAGAACGCACACAGTCTTATCTCCCTGGAGATGATGTGTCTGCAGAGAACACAGGTTTTAGATGATTTTCATTTCAGCTCTTTGCAAGGAGCCAATGGAAGGAAGTTTAAATAGTTCCCCATGGGCAGTGTGGTATTTTGTGTGTGTTAGCTTAAGTTATAGGCTAGGAGCGGCCTCTACTCAGATGAGGAGTGGATACGCCAGGGGCACTCAGCTCTTTTTTTAATCAGAAAGGATTCTGGAAGCATTGATCCCCAAAGCATGGATAATCCTTCAGTGAAACCCAGAGTCTTGGATCATTAGCAAAATGAACGCTAGAGTGTGTTTCCTCCTGGTAAAGATGGGGATTTTAAAATCACCACATTAAGTCCTTTAAGAACACTGAGCAATGAATGAGGCAGTGAACTTCCAGACTTTGGGCTTGGCCTGAACCCTGAAGAGCCAGTCCCCTGCCTCCGAAGGACAGAGAGGAAGTCTAGTGAGACTAACAGCCTGTGCTTCCCGAAATGAGACTTAAAGTCCTAGTTTTCCTTTTCTGTGACACTGACCTCCAGTGAACTTCCCAGAAAGCTAAGGTTGAAGAGCAGAGATGGAATACCCCATTCAACTTGACAATCCCTCCCCTACTTTTCTTTTTTCTTTTCTTTTCTTTTCTTTTCTTTTCTTTTCTTTTTCTTTTTCTTTTCTTTTTCTTTTTCTTTTTTTGCATGACATTAAAATTTGCTTCTTAATAAATGTGTGTGGTAGTTAGTACTGACTGTTGCCTAGGAGACAAAGCCCTGGGCACATTTGTGAGGAAGTTTCTAGACTGGGTTAGTTGAGGTAGGAAGACTTCAATGTGGAAGGCAACATGGACTGTGGTCTTGAGCTAAATGGAAAGGAATTCTAACATCTCTCTCTGCTTGTGGCCATGGATGCCAATGCAGACCCATCCCTCAAGCTCCTGTTACCATGACGACACAGTGTATCCTTGACCTATGAGCTGAAATCAACCCTTCCTTCTGTAAGCTGCGTCTGTCAGGCGTTTTTGTCATAGCAACAAGGAATGACGGTTACAGCGCACATAAGGACTGTCCCCACTGAGTGGGGCACCACCTGCTTGCATTGCACCTTGGCTTCCAGGTGTACAAATCAATCTGCCTAACTGCCCTGGGGCTCTGCCTGCAGGCTCTTTTCAGATCTTGGCTTGGTGAGGGCAAACTGAAGCAGAGAGTGACTGTGTCGTGTAATGAATGAACCTGGAGTTAGGTCTGATAATGTGGCTAGAATATATAGGCACTAGCTCTGAAGAGAATCCTCAGTCATATAGAAGAGGAACTTCCAAACGCTGTAGGCACTTCAGAAAGAAACTTTAGAGTCTCTGCCTGGATACCAAGTGACACATATACAGGCCAAGAATCCAGGAGGGGAGACAAGGAAGAAACGGGCAACTGTGGGCTGAACTGAGTCTGTACAGAACAGGAAGGCATTGTTTTAAGAACTCAAAAGTATTATAGTGTCTTAAATAGAGCCTACACACACACACACACACACACACACACACACACACACACACACACACACACACGGGTGAGGGCGGAGGGGTGGTACATGTAAATCCAAAATCATCAGCGAAAGAATGAAAGTTCTGAAAATTGTTGAGTGCAATTTCCCTCCAGGGTACAAGGGAAACAGGAGGTCACATGTCTGGGACATGTCTGAGAGCTGCTGAGGCCAGACGTGTGGCAGGAGAGTCCCTGTGATGGAGGCCCTGGGAGACCATTCCATGAAGCTGTGAATGCGAAGCCTGTGTTTCACTGGAGACTCCAAGATGTTGGATGTGCCAGAGCTGTGAGATATCTGCCAAAGAAAACTGCAGACAGGGAGTGGAACCAGGCCAGGGGAGAGCAGACTGAGGCAGGCAGCAGAGCCAGAAGGGCGGGGCCATCCAAGTGTTTTGACAGGAGACAGGGAGTTACAAGATTTGCATTTTGCCTTGCTGGGTTTCTGTCTTCTTTTATACCAATATTTCCTCGCTGTGGCCTGGTTCCTCCCTTTTGGAATGGCAGGGTATATTCTGTGCCATGGCATGTTGGAAGTATGGAATTTGCTTTTTGCTTTTACAGGATGTTACAGTTAAGACACTGCCTTGAGTTTTAGAACAGACTTGAACTTTGGACTTAAAAGATGGTATTTTATCACAGCAACAGAGAAGTGACTAATACAGGGCCCCTCCCCAGCAGTATAAAAACTGCTGTGGTCTCATCCTCAGCTTTCTCTACACAGCTGCATGCTGAGCTGGAAGGATGAAGCAAGCAGAGTCCAGAAGAGGCAGGATCCTGGTCCAGCTGGGAGCGAGTGCCTGCAGGTAGGGTGGGGGGACTTCTCCAATAGTGTTACAGCTCTCTTAGGCTAAGGCCTTCTCTGACCATCTTCAGTGAAACGGCTCTGAGACGATCTTAGCTTGTGAACATTTCTTTGGAGTGAGCTTATACACATAGACTTCCTTCAGGGTGAGTCAAGGGTTATACAGTTTTGGGGAATGGGGTGTTAATCTTCAGGACAAAGGTCATTCATTGGCTGAAGGCTTAAGGCACTGAGGTGACTCATTAGCATGGGGAGTTATTCCAGGAGTCTGAGGTGCGGGACTACATGGCATCCTCAGGTGTGGGGTCCAGGATACCCCAGAGAAGAGGAAGCCCCCTGGAAAAGGGAGGGAGCCTCTCATTTTGCACCGAGCTCCGGGTTGTCAGGTAATGTCAGACTTTGACCCGAGCAACAGGTTTTCCCAAAAAAAACTGCAGGGGAGGGGATGGAGAGAGAGGGACAGAGGGACAGAGGGACAGAGCCTGTGCAGCAGCCAGCGAGCTTCCTTGTAACTAATCCCTCACCTGTATCCCTGCTAGTAACATCAGTAGGAACTGGTGGGTTCACCAAGCTGGACTTTGGTGCAACTGTAACTTTGGTCTGCCGCACGCACGCACGCACGCACGCACGCAGGTCCCCTTGCTGGGGTGAGTAGGTGTGTGTATTGTGTCTCTCCAGGAATTCTTGTCACACAAAGGGCACTCAGCTGATATACTAAAAAGCCACATAGAACATAGGTTACAGCTATCTTGGAGTTAAAGGTAGACTAGACTCTAACAAAGGTCAAAGATTATCGTAACAGGATCCAATACATCCACAAGGAAAGGAACCGTCTGTAGGACAAAACCCAGTGCTTTTTAAAGAAGAACACAATATTCACACACCCAACAATGCATCCTTTCCCCGAGAATGCCAAGCACAGCATAAAGAATTATTAGAGACAGGAAATATGGTAATGTTCAGGAACAAAAGCAACAAGTCAATAATTGACTCAGAAACGAAAAGACACAAGAGATGGGTTAGGGAACTCAGTTTCAAAACAGTTGCTGTAAGAACAGCCCAGGGCATCGGAGGAAATATTAGCAGGACTTTAGTGACACAGCAGGGACATAGTACATGTCTATGTGTCTAATGTGTGCCTTGTAGTCTGGGGTGAGAAGCATGAGAGACAGGCAGCAAAAAATAAATAAGTAATAATTGAAGAAGTGTTAGCTAAAATCTCCCTAAATTTGAAGGAAAATTTAATCCCTCAAATGCAAGAAGCCCAGAAACTTCTATTGGGTATTGGGCACACAGACACACACGGACACACACACACACACACACTGAGAAAATGGTTGAAAAAAATGATTGATGCAAATAAAAGTTTAGAACCAAAGAAAACAATCATAAATTATAGCTGACTCTTTGCAGAAATATTGTGGTCCAATATTTCTGCAGGACATAGAGAAACCAGTCTCAAACTGATTGGGAAGCACTCCCTGCTGGCCAGCTTTCCCAGTGTCAGAAGGTGCAGTGCAGGCTGCTGGGGAGAGAAGATACCGTCTTAACCAGCGATAGACCCTGCATGCTACAACATGATCTGCCCGGCGGGATATACTCACTGGGGCAAGAGTCCCATGGCTGTTATGAGGAACTGATGGCTCTCTGATTGAATCTGAGGCCTGTTTCACAGGAGGGAATTTCATGCCTGCTACCAGAATAGTGGCCAGAAGCCCATGGCAAGGTGGTCAGAGGCCCTAGGGTAGAAACCATTATGGTTATTTTGCAAAATGCTCGTGTTTCCAAAGGGGCCTTCTAAATATTTACGTCTATGCCATAGACCTTGGCTGCTCTCAGTCGTGGCCGAAGAAGCTTCTCTTTGCAGTGGGTGGCAGTCGCCGCTGAGAGGCAGGACGAGTCTCAGTGAGAATAGATGGAGTGTCCAGCCCTAGGTGGGACCCAGACCCACTGAACACCAAGGAAGTCCAAGGAGAGAGAAAATGTCAAAGTTGGGTAAGAGGAAGGAAGGCTGTGAAATGCAGACTCCTGGAGTTGCTTTGGTTATGTGTACAAGATCAATCCACTGGAAATTCTGGTGTGGATGGGGAGGTCTTACCAGGTCCTGACACTGAGGCACTACAGAGAGTTGGCGATTCTGTTTTTGCTTGCTTGCTATTGAGCATGTGGCCACTTCTAGGTTTCTCATGCCCCAGCGGGTGCTCCTGCATATATACTCGTGTGGATGGGCCGCATTAACATGGCTGAGCGGGTTAACTTAAAGGTTTCAAAAAAGAAGACGACATGAAGCTGGGAGAGAACCACGTTCGCAAGAGATGTTTGTGTTTCATTGTCTGCATATGTGACGTCCTCAAAAATTAAAAGAGAAAATTAATGTTAATAAAATAGAATAGAAAGTTAATTCATTTTCTTGCCATTAAAGCTAACAAAATACACCACTAGTGGAACTTCACAGAAACTATTAATAGAAGTGTTTTAAAGAAGGGAAATGTAACCAGTGAGATCAAAATCTATATAAGAAAGGAAGAACACCTTAGATGGAGCAGTATGGTGGCTCAGCAGGTGAGAGCCTAGCACAGAGTCTGATCCCTGGAACCTACACAAAGCTGGAGGGAGAGAACTGAGCCCCCACCCCAGGCTGTCCTCTGACCTCTACAAGGATGCTGTGGTGCATGTGACCACACACAATAGGCACACATCCACATGCACATAATAAATAGTTAGAAGAATGCCTTAAATAGAAAACTCCATTAAATATAAAAACTTTTTGATTCATATACAGCTCTCAAGAAGGCCAATTCATTGCTTAAAGCAAAAGTAACAATATATTGTATATATCAGAACGTATGAATAAAGTGTAAGATAACAATAACCCAGGGGATGGGAAACAGAAAGCAAATGTGTAAATTTTATATATAAGTATGTGAGGTGATATAATGATAATCAAAGGTAGTTGTGGTAAGTTAACAATACATAGTTTAAACCCTAGTGCTACCTCCAGTTAGAACTGTTTGCTGGATAAACAAAAGGCTTGTTTTAGATATCGAGAGCTTGGCTTACATGGTGATTGAATTAGGTGCAACGTTATTTGATGGGATGAGGAGTCAAGGTCGAAGGAAAGATGGTGAGGCAGTGGGACAGGGTGGATTTTCTGTTTCACTGTGCCTAATATAGTGCTTCATTGGTTAGAATATCAAACTAGATTCAACAAGACATTCTGTAAATTCCAAAGGAAGCAAATATTCCAGAGTGTCTTCCAGTCAAGACTTCAGTCAGCTTCTCGTGGTGACGTCCCATTAAGAAATATTCCAACTTACATTTTTGTGGAAGGGCTGGTATTGACAAAGTGCCTTGGCGACTAACTTCACGGCTTGACAGAAAACTGAAAAAAAAAAATTTTTTTTTTAAATGTGACTTCTTTTCCTTCCCTTTCAATACTCGTGTGAGGGAACTGCTGCTTGTGTTTCCTCCTGGGACTTAGGTGTTGATATTTAGTCTGCACGGTTTATGAGCACTGTGCGGTGGACTTAGGAATGTAAGACTGAGTGGCTGGGTGAGGTTCTGCCGACTGAAGGGAATCCAAGCTGCCTCCGTTACAGAGAGCAGAGGGTGTTATTAGAACTTTCTATTTGTGGTGTGACCCCCAAAGAGACATAATAAAAGCATGGATGTGCCTTCACAAAGCATGTTCAGCTCCCTCATTTCGCTGGAGGACAGATCAGCGGGTCACAGAGGGAGCTGGGGCTGAGGGTGTAATGGCTCTCAGGGGGATGGTGCTGAAGGACAGCCTCCTCTGCCTTCTTCCAAGCAGCTCCTCCCTTCTCCTGAGCCTTCTGAATAGAACCCCGTGGAGGGCTGTTTGGAATTAGCTTAACAGATGTGTAATTATAATAATCATTTTGTATGTGTGGCGCCCTTTTCTTCCAGAAAAACTCAAAGCAACATCGTAGGAAAAACCTAACTCTCAAAACCCTGGCCAGCTTGTCTTAGCACGATGCTTGAGGCCAGACTTGACCTTCAGATGCTGGTGAACAACTGACTGAAATGGTTAAGAGGGCAATGTGGGTATGCTGAGGGGTCAGAGGAAGTGCAAGACCCAAAAATTAAAAGAAAAAATAATTAATTGATTGATTGGTTGAGTATTCAACCAATAACATTTAATATTAAAAAGCATTTAATGTCATTAAAATTAAAAGATCAAATATTCAGTCTTTTAACTTTAAAGAAAAAAAGCAAAACACAAAAGAGCTGACTTCTGACTTCCAAACATCAGCTCAGAAGTCACGGGTCACCTGAGACCTACCTCACTCAGCAGCTAAAGTCAGTTCTCTGTGACATTTCTGCAGGGACCATGAGGTCAACCAGATGGCTCTGAAAATGGGGACATAGAAAGAAGGGCCATCTATGTTCAAACATCAGATTGGCCCAAAGTTTGATGAAGCTAAATGCTGACAAAACTGTGGGGAAAAGACACTCTTTGTTGGCAGTGGCACATGTGGCCCCTCCATGAGTGAAATATATACCCTGCTGCTTGGCAGAAAATACTCTATGGGAAAATACTATATGGGAAAACACGGCTCTTTGATAATTCCACCGTTACCCTCATACATTCCTCAGCAAAACCAGTAATGGAAGAGATGGCTTAGCAACATTGAGGAAGGGGAACATATCACTGAATAAAATATGTGATATCCTTGCAAGTAGCTGTCAGACCCAACTGCACAAGACAAACATGTGAAGAGACTGGTGACCCACAACATGGAAGAAATTAATGCCCACCTCCTGGTATGTAATGCATGCATCAGTGAAAGGAGAAGGGAGAGGGGGGAGAAGGATGAAGGATGCAGGGGTCGGGGAGAGCACAGGGAAAAGAATAGAAGGGGGAGAGGGGGGGAAGACGGTTCAGGCCTATAATCCCCATGGGAAGTACAAACAGGCAGATTCTTGTGAGTTTGAGCTAAGTTGGGCTAGCCTGAACTACAGAGCATACACAGAGAGAAACTGTCTTAAAAGTAAGAAAATAAAATAAAGGGCAAAAACAGGAAAGGAAAAAAGACAAAAGGAGACATGAATTGAGAAACACTGATGTGGTCTATGGAGTACTATACACTGTACTTAAAAGGAATCAAAATATACATGAATGCTAATGAGGTCACATTTCTAAGACACACTGTTGATTGAAAAACAAAACAAAAAAACAAAACAAAACAAACAAACAAACAAAAAAACGATGTGGAGATCAGGTACAGTATAATGGCTGCAATGTAAACATGGGGTCCGCAGCCTCTAAAATATCATGGAGTGGTCCTCACCTTGCCTCCTCCTCTTGAGAAGCCCCTCCTGTTGGATTTCTTGGTCTGATTGGTTTGGTGGTGAACACAACCACGCAGAAAGTGACAGGATATGTTTATAAGCTTGACTGAGAAAAGGCGGGGCGCATATTCCCCAATACTGTTGGGGCTCTTACCCTGGGATAACCCAATTCTCTATTCACGAGGCAGCCCATGGAGAGCCCCTGCAGCCTCTCAGCTAGTGAGTAGCTCATCCTGACCTCTCCAGCATTGCCTCTCTTCTCCGCACTCACTGCCAGCTTCCAGCTCTGGCCAGTCTCCCTTCGGTTTCCTCCTGTCTCTCTGCAGCTCTCCCGTGTGGAAGTTCCATCCCTTACCACCTTAGCTTTCTTCGCTGCCAGCTCTTTATTATGCACAAAGCCACATTTCTTACATAACTGGTAGGCTGGGGAAGGTGACCTTCCCCAAGGCAGCTTGCCTTGCTTTCTTAAAGGCAGGTGGGGAAATGACATTTATATATCCTGCTAAAGGGTGTTGCTGGCTCCAAATAATTACTTGAAAACACAAAACACCCTTATTTTTCATAGCCAGAAAATACAATGTTTGTGGATCAGCCCAACACAACACAGAGCCTCTTAGCAAGGGTTCACAGCTGGTCTGAGGTGATGGCTCGGTCAGCAAAGTGCTTTTTTGAAGCACGGGGGCCTGAGTTCAATCCCCAAGAAGTCACACTCAAAGAAAGTCCAATCTGGTGGCATTAACTTGTGATCCCAAGGCTGAGGAGGCAGAGACAGGGGAGCCCCTGGGCTCACTGGCCAGGTAGGTCACCTGTGTCAAAAGCCAAGGTGGTCGGCATGTGAGGAACAATAGCCAAAGCTATCCTCAGGCCTCCATCTGCAGGCACCCACGTGTGGATTCACATTTGCACAGACAGGTGCCTGCACACAACTGTGTGCACACACAGACACTTATTGTTTCTTTTTTTAAGCATCTAAAAGATGTAGACGAACGGGATGGCGTCTCTCAGAGTTGGTGTGGGTACGGGGAGGGTATGGCTTAACATGAGTTTGCGGTGCCCACAGACCGATGTGAAGAGCCGTTCCCTTGTTCCTTGTCCCTTTGTGCAATATTGATGAGCGAGAGCTATTTTAGGTCTCTGGCCAGCTTTGTCCTCCCTCATATTCCACAGCACAGTCTAGAACATCTGAGGACAGTGACTGGGGAACATCTGAGGAAGCCCAATGAATGGGAAGAAAGGAAAGACTATGACCTTGCAAGACCAAATCAGCAAGATTTCTTCTCTGACTGCAATAGCAACAACTGCAGATCCACAGAAATCAGCCAGGCTTCCCAGTGTCCCTGAATGCCAGCCATTCTGGCAATGACTTCAAATTCCTTCTTCAAAGGTGTTCTAGGATCAGTCGATGTGGGTCGAGTCTGAACTCCATGAGGAAATCCCAGGATCTGGTTGACAGGATAAGCAATGTAATGATGCCAGGGAAGCACTCATTGACCTCTCCTTCATGCCAGCCTGGCACACTTAACTCCACTCACCACTAAATACCATGAGGTCGGTGCTACCCCAATCCTAGTCTTTAGAACAACTAGCTGAAAAGCAGACTAATTCCAAAACTTGACCAGATCATCCGGTCCCTCTGGTGGTTGAAGCCTAGAACCTAGCAACTACTAGTGTTTTATACATTCCACAGTATTTTTGAGATGCCTGCTGGCCTTTCTCTAGCAACTTTGTGGGTGGGCATAGCGGTAGTCTGCAAACTCCGTGACTCCTCTCCTCCAGAGAGGTGGTGCCTATGATCCCACTCCTGAATCTAACAATGACGCATGTCATGTTCATATGACTCCTAATCCTGTCACTGAAGGCTATGGAGACTCTACCTGGCTCTCTATTGTATTTGTTTTTTGGATCTCAGGCTCCTCATCAGGAGGATGTACAGGCTAAATGGAGAGATCAGGCAGCCTGCTTGATACAGCTAGCTGGACCCCATCCCTATCCACTTGCTGTGTGAGCAAGGATACCGAGGGCTGATTTTAAACCAAGTGTCACCTGAGGACAGCTGTCCATGAGACCCGAGGCAGGAGCCCAGGAAATCCCCAGAGGCACAAGATAATACATAGAACTAGAGTTTAAAACCACAAAGTTTTGAGATGATTAGCTGCCCAGCAACAGCTAACAGTCCTATAGAGTTATCAGAGCTAGCATTAGGCACAGTCAGAGCATGGCATGTGATGTTCAACAGAACAAGGAGACTGGACAAAGACAAGCTCACCCATAAGTCTTCCTGGCTGCTGTGGTCTGAATGTTAGGTGTCTCCACAGGCTGAAGTGTTCGGATACTTGGTCTTGAGCTGGTAGCCCAAAGGGCTGGGGTCATAGGAAGGTTACAGGCTGGGCTTGCTTCCTGCCTGGCTCCCTGCGTCCCGGCTGGCAGCGTACAAATAGCAGCTGCAGGCACAGACCGGGCCCACTGCTGTGCCGCCTCCTAGGATGGGGTCGAAATGCTATAAAACTGTAAGCCAGAATAAGTTCTTCCTGTCTTGTGTTGCTTCTGGCTGGAATTGAGTCCCAGAGGCAGTAAGGTAACTAACACATTAGCCCTCTGGCACTTTCCCGAGGTAAAAGCTGGAAAGCAAGATGAGCCAAACATCTAGTCACTAGAAAAACAAAGCCAGAGCTGGAGCCATGCCCAACGGTCCAGCATACCGGGCAGGGCCGGGGATGCTCTAAGTGCATCTTGTGTCTGTGGCAGGGCCCAGGATGCTGTAAGTGCATCTTGTGTCTGTGGCAGGGCCAGGGATGCTGTAAGAGCATCTTGGGTCTGTGGCAGGGTGGGGGATGCTGTAAGAGCATCTTGTGTCTATGGCAGGGCCCATGATGCTGTAAGTGCATCTTGTGTCTATGGCAGGGCCCGTGATGCTGTAAGTGCGTCTTGTGTCTATGGCAGGGCCCGTGATGCTGTAAGTGCATCTTGTGTCTATGCAGCAACAAGGAAGAGCTATTCTACTTCCTCCATGGGGAATGTGAGGGTGAATACTGACTGATAATTTGACGGGAGCTAGTACAGCAATTCTCAAGCCATGGGTCACGATCCCTTTCACAGGGGTTGCATATCAGGTATCCTGCATATCAGATATTTATATTATGATTCATAACAGTAGCAAAATTACAGTTATGAAGTAGCAATGACAATAATTTTATGGTGGTATTGTTGTGGGTCAGACCACAACATGAAGAGCTGTATTAAAGGGTCACAGCATTAGGAAGGTTGAGAGCTACTGCTCTAGGCTCACCGGGGAGACAGATCTCTATGAGGGACCTTCTAGACTGGGTATATGGATGTGTTTGGGTACGGAGACCCACCCTGGCTGAATGAAAAGCAGACACTGAATGGAGCACTGATATTCATCTCTCTTTCCTTGCAGATTGAATGTGGTCGTCTGCCTCAGGCTCCTGACACCAGCATGGACTGTATCCACACCCCACACACATACAGCACAGGTGCCCCCACCACCTTAAGTTGTTCCCCATCAGGTGTTCTATCACAACAAGGAAAGCCACCAACACAGAAAATACGAAGCAGAGGAGAGCGTCAAGTGGCCTGACCATGTGTCTATGGGCTCTGAATCCATGCATCTAACCACCTGTGTGTTGAAATGTGAAGGAAAAATTTGTCTGTGCTGCTCATGGGCAGTTAGTTTTTCTTCTGATTATTCCTGCTACAACATGGAATCCACCGGCATTTACATAGCATTGACAGTCATAGGCATAATAAAAGCATTAGAAATGATTGGAAGTATATATGTATAAGTGTGTTCACGTGCAAGTTCTACTTAAACACTGTACCACTGCATATTAAGAATCTGTGCAACTATGGCTTTTAGGTCCCATTGTGAGGGTTGGACCCGAATGGCTGCTGACTGAGTATCTTACATTAGGGAATTAACATACAGTAACTTTCAGCACTTTAGATTTCGCTTGAGGACTTTATCACTAATCAAAACAGTTACTTATCTGTTGCTGTGATAAAACACTCTGATCAAAGCAATTTATGGAAGAATGAGTTAATCTGGGTTTGCTGTTCCAGAGGGATAAGAACCCATCACAGTGGGGAGGCGTGGGAGAAAGGAACAGGGAAAGCAGGTGACTGGAGCGATGGGCTCAGAGCTTACATCCTCAGTGGCAAGCATGGGGCTGAGAGAGCAAACTGGAGATATGGCCAGGCCTCAAGCTCTCAGAGCCTGCTACCAGAATGGTCATGCCTCCTAAACCACCCCCAAACTGTGCCGCCAACTTGGGACTAAACACCTGAGCTTACGGCGATTTTCTCATTCAAACCACCACACAAGGTGTTTTAGAGGGCCAGAGAGATGGATCCACAGTGCCTAATCCATCATCAAGGGAAGCAAAGCCCAGAGCCGGGCACCCACAGGACACGTTTTATGTCCGGTACATGTGTGTAACCCCAACTCTGAGGGTGTCAGAAGGACTGCAGGGACTTGCTGGTTTTCAACCTTACTGGAGGAAGTGAGGCCCAGGTTCAACGAGAGACCCTGCTGCTGCAAAGGACTAGGTGTGTGTGTGTGTGTGTGTGTGTGTGTGCGACAGAGGAGCATGCTGGACAGACGAGAAGCGTCTTCTACCTCTAATGGTTTCCTCAGTGTGGTTGCTTGAGGCGAGCTCACCTTTTCTGAATCCCTGCTCCTTGGCTTTTCCCTGGGCTATTAACCTCTAGAGGGGCTGTGAAGTTACATCTCTGCGGATCAGTGGTGATAGGAAGCGCAGCGTGTCAGCCTGTGCAGGACACAACACAGGGGCTCATTCGTGTATGTCCCTCCCTTTTCTTTCTGAGAAAGATTAGAAAGATGAATTGGTTTAAACATTTACCTGGAAAACATGAGCATCTCCTAGGAAACTTCTGGGAAGGGCTACTTTGCATTTATTTAAATAAATGTACTTATTTATTTTGTGTGTGTTGTATGCATGTCTACCTGCATGTGTGAATGTGTGCATGTGTGTGTGCATGTATGTGTGTATGTGTCTGTATGTGTGTGTTCATGTGTGTATATGTTTGTGTATGTGTGTGTGCATGTGTGTGTTGATCAAAAGCCAATGTCAAGTGCCTCTTCTATTATTGTCCTCCTATCTTTTGGGGACAGAGCCTCTCACCGAACCTGGAGCTCTTTAATCAATACTATATGGCCACTATGGCCCTATCAAAACTCCTGCCTCCATTTCCCCAGAGCTAGGTTTGCAAGAGGTTGCACCATGCCTGGCTTTCTGCATGGGTGCTGGGGATCTGAGCTCAGGTCCTCAGGCTTTTATCAACTGAGCCTGTCCTTCCAGACCCTAGGAAGGCTAATGTGAAGAGTATGTGGGTCAGAACTCTCCATGGAAGGAACTACACTCCAATTCATATTGACAGAAGGCTAAAAGGAAGTGGTTGACTAGGCAGCGGAGCAGGCTCCTTGGGGTGTCTTTGGAATCCATGCAGTTCTACAGGGGGCAGATGCCACAATGAGAAGGGTGCCCCCCAGCTCTAGGTTCCTCCTGTCACTTGCCCACTCTGCCTCTGCTGTCCTCATTGTTTCCAGATGTCATTTCAGAAGGTTGTCCCCAGGTGGGAACAATAGCTACTGATGGTTGGCTGAGGTAATAGGATAAGCCAGGTCGAATCACTCTTGGCTTGGCAGGGAAGAGGGGTGTCCCTAACATGTGCCAGACAGGAAGAGAGAAGAGCCATGCGCACGTATGACAAGGTCACAGCGGCTGAGGCAGAACAGTGAGGTCACATCAAGGCTCTGTAAGGGGCGACTGGGAGACGTTCCAGTGAATTTGCCTTTTACAGCTATGCTGGGCTGTGGAAAGATTTCCTCACAGGAATCCCTGTGGCATGGCTCGAAAGGGACTTGAGAACAGAGAATCCTGTGAGACGGATATGACCAAGCCTCGTGTGGCACTTCTGATGCAGAAAGACATTAAAATAACCTAAGCCTCCAACACTGGGCAATGGTTTAGCATATTACAACAGACACCAGCACGTGCAAGAGTCCATCACCTCAAGACTTAACAGTGGGATGGAAAAGTTACAGGGTAATGTTGAAAGTGAGAGGCAGCGGTGGGCTAGAGTCAAAGCTCTGAGATTAAGAGCACATGTGGCTTTTCCAGAGTGCTAGGTCAGGACCTATAGAACATCTGAAGATGGAAAGGGGGGAGCAACCTGAACAGAAGCAGCTCATCCTTTACTAGAACAGTGAAGGGCAGCGGCCTCTCTGAGGGGATGGAGACTGGGTGCCAAGGTGCAGTGGGCATCAGGTTTTATAGGGAAAGAAGTGAAAAAGTCTTGTAGTGAACAATTCTGTAGGTAGAGGTGTTTCCTGCAGTTTCCGGGTGGTAAATGCTGTTGTGTTTTATAAAAAAGATAAGGAAGAAGAAATACGTTTGGTGGAGGCGAGGTATAGCGTGAGGTGCCTCTGTGGGCCCATGCTGAGGCATCCCTCCCCTACAACCCCCCCCCCCAGGTACCAACCACATGAGGGTATAGAATAGAGTTTACTCAGTACCTCAGTGCATGGGGAGGTGAATTGAGAGAAGGGCAGAGAGAGAGAGAGAGAGAGAAAGAGAGAGAGAGAGAGAGAGAGAGAGAGAGAGAGAGAAGAGGCTGGACATAGCATGTGAAGAGAGAGGTGTGAGGGGAATGGGGAGAGAAAGGAGCAAGAGAGAGAGAAAGGAGAAGGGGGCAAGCAGCCCCTTTTATAGTGAGTCAGGCACACCTGACTGTTGCCAGGCAACTGTGGGGCAGAGCCTAGACAAAATGCCAACAAATGCCAACGTATGTTCTTACAGATACGTTGACTTTCTTGTCGGGCAGATGTTTTTATAGGCATGCAGAGGGTTTCTCAGCTTGTCTGAAACTTAGCTTTGGGTCACTGACCCTTCATAGAGGACCCAAAGTAGGTTTCTAGCACCCCTGCCTATACCTCTAGCCTCACAGGTGTCCTAAATCCCTTTCAGGATGTGGAATCCCCAATGACCTAAGATCTCCCAGTAGGCTCCTCTCTTAACAATTCCCTAAATTCCCAAATGAGCCATCCTGAGGAAAGACCTTTTAGGGAATACTCTTGGTCCAACCTCCTAGCATCCATGCCGATAACTCTAGCTCTCGGGGAATCCGATACCCAATTCTGATCTCCCTCTTTCTTTCTTATATCTTTATGTCTTTTTGGTTTTGGTTTTTGTTTTGTTTTGTTTTCTGTATGTAGCAACCGTGTCTTCCTTTGGTACTTACAAATAAAAATAACCAATACTATAATCCATAAAATAAAATTGCAAATTTTTAAGAATCACTTGAAGAGATATTGATAACAGTATCCCCAGAATTGTAAGGGCTATCTGTGGGCCTCTAATGCCACAACAAAGTACCTGAGGCAATCACCTTATAATCAAGAAAGCTTGTGCTGGCTCAAGTTTTGGTGGTGTTGGCCCCTGAGTGGTGGGAATTGTTACTGGTGGACAGTATGCCATGCAATGCAGACTTACTCAACTAAAGAAGACACAAGTCTCTTGTCTGGCTTTTCTAGGATACATCCCTGAATACCTAACATCTCCCAACTTTTAGCAGTTCATCAAACTCCCAATCATGTCCATTCTAAGGAATGATCCTTTGGGAAGCATTCTAGCTCCAACCAGAGCAGGAAGCAGCTCCTAATAGTTGGTGTAAGGAGGTAGGGATAGACAAGAGAGGGGGGAAAGGGGGTGTGAATCCTTCAAAAACCAAACCTGTTTCTTTTTCTGAAAAATTTTTTTTCTGCAGAGATTTATATGGGATTCAATATGCAGTCTAGGCTTGCCCCAAACTCATGATCCGCCTACCCCGACTTCTGAGTGCTAAGATTATAGCCATGTTATCCATTCAGCTTCATGGAGGTCAACTGACTTTATAGAGTCACAGGCCAGACAGGTGCTGGAACTGGGCCCAGCACCCTGTTTTACAAGCTGCAATACAGCAGGAGGAAGCATGGGAGACCTTCTGCTTCTTAGCTTCCCCATTTGAGACCTTAAGGAGAGAGACACACAATGTGGATGTCTCAACATGCGTCTCCTAAAGCAGATAGAGAGAGTTAGTGTTCCTCCAGTAAACACAAAAAGACTTAGGAGCCGTCTTGGTGTTCTATTGCTGTGAAGTGAGGTCATCATGACCAAGGCACTTCTTATAAAGCAAAACATTTAATTGGGGCTGGCTTAAAGGTCAGTGGTTCAGTCCATTATCATCATGGTGGGAAGCATGGCATTGTGTAGGCAGACTTGGCGTTGGAGGAGCCAAGAGTTCTCCATCTTGATCTAAAGGCAGACAGGAGGAGACTGGCTTCTGCAGGCAGCTAGCAGGAGGCTCTGGAACACATTGACCAGACTTGAGCACACACATATGAGACCTCAAAGCCCAGCCCCACAGTGACACACTTCCTCTAACAAGGCTACACATCCTCCAATAAGGCCACACCTCCTAATAGTACCACTTTCCATGGGCCAAGCATATTCAAACCACCACAGTAGCTCAGAGGCCCTGATGGAAGTGTCAGCCAGCTCAAGCCCTTGGAATATAATCCACAGCTCAGGTTCACAGAAAGGTGAAACCAGAGGCAGGAGATGCAGCTGCCCTGAGGAGCTGGCTACAGAGAAATGTCTGCTGCTTCCTCAATGCTGCCTGTCGCTTTTACAGATACAGTCACTTAAGTGACTAAATGAAAACTGCTGGGGCTGGAGAGATGGATCAGCGGTTAAGAGCACTGACTGCTCTTTCCCAAGGTCCTGAGTTCAAATCCCAGCAACCACATGGTGGCTCACAACCATCTGTAGTGAGATCTGAAGCCCTCTTCTGGTGTGTCTGAAAACAGCTACAGTGTACTTACATATAATGAATGAATAAATCTTAACAAAACAAAACAAAACAAAACACTGCTGCCCAAACTGGTCAAGGTTGGTAACTGGCAATGCAGTGCTCTTTGGGGTCAATTAGATGCCACTGTGTCATGTGCTATTTAAAGAAGTAGGTGCCTTGGTGGAGAGAAAGCACCCATGCCGTCTCCTAGAAACACACGTCAGTAAGAGCGTCACAGCGGGAGGGTGTGGGAAAGACTGATGCAGTGCTGCAAAATCAACCAGCACTTCAAACCCTACTACCTTAAAAGTCACTTTTAGGAAAAGTAAAAAGAGCCTTTAGATTTTCCACACACACACACACACACACACACACACATTTGTATATCTTCATTTCTGTTGCCCTGAGCCTGAGGTTGCCAAGGAGACAGTTACCAGCAGAATAAAGCTGTTGGTGAATAATTAATTGTCTCTCCTCAGTGAGGTTAGAAGGAAGAACTTCTCCAAGTGTGCATGCAGGGCTCAAGCAAGCTGCTGTTGGTTCAAAGTGGCAGGATGGCAAGGGACCTGGGAGATGGCTAGAGGAAAGGTGGGGTGTGTGTGTGTGAGGGCAGACATCAGCCCTCCAACCCAACAGGAAGCAGCCAGTGCCATGGCCAGTGTCTTAGTCAGGGTTTCTATTCCTGTACAAACATCATGACCAAGAAGCAGGTTGGGGAGGAAAGAGTTTATTCAGCTTACATTTCCACATTGCTGTTCATCACTGAAAGAAGTCAGGACTGGAACTCAAGCAGGTCAGGGAGCAGGAGCTGATGCAGAGGCCATGGAGGGATGTTCTTTACTCGCTGGCTTCCACTGGCTTGCTCAGCCTGGTCTCTTATAGAACCCAAGACTACCAGCCCAGAGATGGCACCACCCACAAGGGGACCTCCCCCCTTGATCACTAATTGAGAAAATGCCTTACTCCATGAGCTGGATCTCATGGAGGCATTTCCCCAACTGAAGCTCCTTTCTCTGTGATAACCCCAGCCTGTGTCAAGTTGACACAAAACTAGCCAGTACAGCCAGCATCCTCCTAACTCCTGACCACTGCCCTGCAGGCTTCGACCACCATCATTTGCATCTTCTAGTAGCCTGAGGACTGTTGTTCCTTGTGGGAAGAATCCAGAGAGCTGCATCCAACCCACAAGTGACAGAGTGGGCCTTGTACTGGCACCCCGTGTCGCAGGGGATTCAGACTCACTCGGCCAAGGTGGCCACTTACCAAGCCCCTCATTTGTGGCTTCTTTCCTTTCTCTGTCTCATTTCCCCACTCTCCCATGTAAGCTTTCTGCAGTAACCCCCTCCCCCCAACACACCTCCATCCTTAAGGTTAAGTCCCTAGTATGCAAAGCCTCAGACATGCTCCCGAGGCAACTAAAGAAAGATTCATACTGTGGAGCAAGACCTGCGTGTGTCGGCCACGTGGAGGTAACAGGAGCCAGCTCTGGAGTCCTGACCTCTTCTGCGTGGAGGAACTGTCCTGCCGAGGGACCAGCGTCACAGCTCTGCTTTTCATTTTACCTAATATCTTATAGGTCATACAGTGTCAAGTGTTCACAGTAGCATGTGCTGAGCCCGTGATAATGCATACCCGCAGAAACAAAGTGGATTTATTCCCGCAGGCACCTAAGCCCAAACCCCAGAAGGAGCGGAGCGTCTTCGGGGATAGGTGCTGATTACAACCTCATGGTGATAACCCTCTAATTCCCAAACTAACTTCGAAGGTTAAACAGTCAATTTGAGGAAGCCCAGAGGGATTCAATTTCTTGATGTCAGTACACCGTGTGTGCAGCTCTCTCCCTGAAGGAAGGGTCTTCTTTATTGAGTTGTTTGTTTTACAAGGTTTATTAGTGCTGTTCCACCTCCGTGGTCTCGATCCCCAAGAGAAACAGCTTACAGGAGGTGGGGTTCATTTTGACTTGTGGCTTGAGAAATTTTAGTTCATTGTGGAAGAGAAGGCATGGTCCCTGACTGTGGCAGTGGGAGTGAGTGGCAGAGGCTCCTCATATCATTGGAAACCAGGAAACACACACACACACACACACACACACACACACACACACACGCGAGAGAGAGAGAGAGAGAGAGAGAGAGAGAGAGAGAGAGAGAGAGAGAGAGAGAGAACCAGGAGCTAACCTTCAATGGAACATGCCAAATCACCTATTTTTACATAGGCCTTCCTCCTAAAGGGCCCGGAGTTTCTCAAACAGCACCACCCCCAAGGTACACATTAACACAGGAGGACATTTCCAATTCAAACTGTTGTGCAAGCCCCACAGCTCGTACCTTAAAGGGAACGGGAGTTTACTCTGGAGCTATTTTGGGTGAGTCAGGCTAGGAAGTCGCATCTGGGTTGCCCCAAATCCCATGTCCCAACGTGGAGACAGTTTCATGAGGTTTAATAGTTGTCCAGAACAAAGAAAGTCCTAAATCAAGGTGAGTTTAAAATACCTTGGTGGGTACAATAGAAAGGTGGCTACAGCTGGAAGGGGAAGCTTGTCTGTGCCCAGATGCCATCTGATGGCATTCTTAGCTGTTGGCTTGTTGAAAGCTTAGTCTGCGAAGTCAGTAGATTCCAAAAGGATTATTAGTCACAGTAAGTTAGTTCAGACACGGAGTTGGCAAGGATTGACAGCTCTGGAGGGCTAGCTTAGCCCCAGTTAAGATAATCGGTTTCTGGACTTGCAACATTCCAACTTCTCCACAGTACCGCAGTTTTAACAAGTCCATCACTGTCTGCAGACACGGCTTCTTTTTAGGACTTTTTGTTCACAAAACTAAAACACAAAGTCATTACCTCCATTCCAAAAAATACTAGAAGGTGGTCTTTTTGAGTAGAGACAGATGGATCCTCAGTGGCCAGCCACTCTAGACTTGTCTCCAAAACTAGGATGGGCAAAGATTGAAGAAGACATCCAGAGGAACGTCTGACTGCCTCAGTTACTTTTCCGTTTGAAACACACACGGGCTTAGAGCTGAAGACTTTCTTCTGCACCATTTCATCTCAAGAGTCAACCACATGGGAGACTTCTCCATCGTCACCAAAAGCAACATACTGCAAACAAAGATACAGTGACTAACAGATTCACTTGGGTGGCAGCCAAGTTTCTTTGCCAGACTCTGAAATATTCTAACTTTTCTGGATTGTCAAAATAATGATTCTTACCCTTGCCCAACTCCCGACTGTCACCTCATCTGTGAGCTGTCATACAAAGGGCTGGTGAGCAGAATTATACCACACCTAGCCACCTACTTCCCATTGGTGGCAACATTTCCTTCTTCACAGAGGGCAAAAGAAGGAGTGTCCTTAGATATTCACTAATTTGTAAAAATTTACCAAGACCAAGACCAGCATAATAGCAAATTTTTCTGTTGTTGAACCCATTACAATTATAGGTATATGGGGGAAGAGCAGCCCCAGTTAAATGCACAGCAGACAGACCGTTCTGGTTTCTGTGCTCACTGGCTAAGTTCCAGCCTCCTCATGATATTACTGTGGGGACCAGTGAAATCACAGTAGCCTCCTCTGGCTACAGTTTGGCTTAGAATTTGGCTTTCTGCACTTTTAGTTACTCATGGTCAACAAACAAAGGTTCCCCAAACACCAAATAGAAAATTCCAGAAATAAAGATTCCCAATTTTCAAATAACATTTATTACAGTACCTATTATTCATATTCTATTCTAAAATTAATTATTGTTGTTACTCTCTCACTGTGCCTTATTTACCCATGAAAAATTACCAAGAGTCTATGTGGACATGAAGAAATATAGGCTATAGACACTCAGATAGCGAGATCACTCAGATGTTTTCTATAAGACTAGTAGGTTGTGGAGAACATGGCAGGTCTATGTGTTTTCTACAGGACCCTGAGGTTGGCCAGGCAGGAAGTCTGAGCTGGAATTCAGAGAGTGGAATGGATTGTGGTCTCTCTCCACGTTGGTGTTGTAAGTGACCTGGAGAAGAGGATTGCATCGTCCATAGTGGAGCTGAACACATACTTACCTGATGCAGGAAGCAGAGAGGGTACAAAAGGGCTCAGGGGGTGCAGCTGTTATAAGTTCATCCCTACAGGGTGAGCAAACTGGAGAGCCACCAGCCTCAGCAGGGCTAGCACCTCCTGCCCAGCACTGGCCTTCCAAGCAGAAGAAACACACTTGCAACTTTATTTCCACTGTCAAAGCTCATACAAACTGTCTATGGCCCAGGTAAGACCAGCTGGGACCTGCACTGAGAAGGGAATTCTAGGAAATGCTGGTTAGCTAAGTGGACACCATGAACCCTCTTCACTGGCTCTATGAAGAGAACCTGTTGGAGATGAAAGGGACCAACTGCAGGAACATCATCCAAGTCATGGACCCAGCCTGCTCTGAAGCTGTAACTATCCTTTCAGCGCCCAGTTATGTGAACACTGAGCTAATGGTGGCTATAATCGGAGTTCCGTCTTTTCAAATCCAGCAGCCTAACCAACATAAGGAGTGAGTTCTGCCTCCTACTGCCATTCAGTGAAGGAGTGATTCCTGCAAAGACCAGCATCATTTTGCTAAGGCGATAGGAACAAAGTGAAGGGATGAACAGCTCACAGCATTTGCAGTTTTGGTGAAAGACAATTTGCTAAAGATTGGAAAGAAGCCACGAAGTCCTACGTTCAAACACTGTTAATGTTTGTCATTAGCTTATCTCCAAATGGCAGGTATACATTTTATGGGAGTTTAGTCACCATGGTGTGAAAGGCTGGACACCCAGGTAAGACCTGTTGGCTAAATGTCCCCTGAGTGGAGCCTTCATGCTTCAAACTTTCATTGTTATTCCTGCAAGCTGAGCAACCTCATCTGACCCAGTCCACCAGTTTTGTTTTGGTTTTTTTGGGGGGGTGGGGGTTGGGGGGTGTCTCTGTGTAGCCCTGGCTGTCCTGGAACTCACTTTGTAGACCAGGCTGGCCTCGAACTCAGAAATCTGCCTGCCTCTGCCTCCCAAGTGCTGGGATTAAAGGCGTGCATCACCATGCCTGGCTTAATCCACCAGTTTTAAGAGGGTTCAGACTCCTTGCCATAATCTCAAGAGGTTGAAAAGCAAATATAAATTTATTTATGGAGTAAGGATGCATTTTCTCAGCAGCTGGAACCCTTGCAGCCCTCCCCTGGGTCTGTCTTTTTCCAGGACTGTTATACTCATGGTAGAGGATGTTTGAAGATGCAAAATGCTGCTTTGGAGAACACGGAGTCATTTGAAGGAGATTTTTTTTAAAACAGGTTTTTGTCTAGCCCTGGCACACAGCTTTTATACACCAACTGGTCAAAATGCCAGTGAGCCCTGTGAATCCCAGTTTTCTTTTCTTAAATCATTTGTGGATCCCATTCTATTTTCTACTACACTCTGATGTTTATGAGTAGCTACCGAATATATCCTAAATTACCTAATTGTCCCAGCTACAGACTCCAGTTGGCGTCATGGCTGCAGACATGCAGTGCCATCATTTGGAACATGCTTCTGAAAATGAGTTCTGAGAACAACTCTTTCTGACTCCCTGTTCCGGAAGCCCATTACACACCAGACAGCAATGAACTCTTCTGGAAGTGACACAGGCACAGGCATAAGGCACATCTACCACACTGTGTGTGTGAGTGTGTGTGTGTGTGTGTGTGCACATGGAGGTCAGAGGAGTATGTTAGCTGTCTTTCTCCATTGCTCCCACTTACTGTTTGAGACAAAGCCGTTCACTGAATTCAAAGTTTTCCATTTCAGCTAAGCTGGCTAGGACGAGCCTGTCTCCACAGGTACATACTCCTTTCCCACCATTGCTAGGGTCACACGCATGTGCAGTCGTGACAGTGGGTGTGGGGGATCTGAACTCTGTTTACAGTTCTTACTCAGCCCCTGATGAAAGCTTAATTTTTTTTAAGTTTACTTTATGGTTTCTGTTTCAAAAGTAATAAATATAGCATGCAGAAAATGTAGGATGCTATGTAAAAATATTTTTAATCACTTGTATTCTCAGGTAGTGACTTAATCAAACTAAAGGCGTCTGTTTACTAATCCTAGGAAGAAGAGGATTCTGGGCAAGAGGAACAGATCTCAGTCCCACTCTGTGCCTTCTCTTCACTCCTTGGTCCTGATGCAAGCACCATTATTCGTCTCTCACTGTATGGCTCCAGTCACTGGCTATCTGACATCTTCTCAGTAGCTGGAGTTCAGATATAAAGTGAATCAAATGGCACTGCTCTCCCATCAAACTGGAAAGTAGCCCAGAAAAATCATAGCATCTACAAGGCCTCACTTCTACCTCCTTTTCCTCCTCTGTTCATTGCCAGAGCCCTTGGGACTTTCTTTCCTGCAGGCTCAGCCCTGGCTGGCTCCTCCTGCACAGCTCTCAGAAGCAGGATCACGACATGAGGAGGCCTGCCCTGGGCACAGAGCTCAGGGAGCTCTCCATCCTTCCCTCCCTCCCTCCCTCCCTTCCTTCCTCCCTCCCTTCCTCCCTCCCTCCCTCCCTCCCTTCCTTCCTTCTTTCTTTCCTTCTTTCCTTCATCCCTCCCTTCCTCCCCCCCCTCCATCCCAAGGTGTGTGTGTATGTGTTTGTGTGCATGTGTGTGTGTTTGTGTGTGTATGTGTGTGTGTTTGGCAGCCAGAAGAAAGCATCCAAGAGATTCTTGGAGCCAGAGTTTCAGGTGGTTTTGAGCTGGGACCTGCACTTGGGTCCTCTCCAAGGGAATCAAGTGTTCTTCACTGCTGAGCTACATCTCCAGCCCTACTTTACTTTGCTGCATGCTGTTTGCCGGCAGAAAAAACATCTTACTAAACTCCCCTGGGGAAGATTGTGGAGCGACAGCAGGACGTAGGGGCATCTTACTGACACACTGGTTTTCTTCAGACCTAGATGTGGTTAGGACCCTGAGATTTCATGGCCCTTTTCTGATTCCTGTCAGTTCCGTCTGTACCTTTAGAAAGAGTCTTTACTATGGTGAGAATTTGTCTCCACAAAGTTCACATCCTGGGAACACGACCCCGGAATTCGCTTTTGGAGAGAGGGTCTTTGGGAGGCAGACAAAATGAGAGCGTGAAGGTGGGGTGCCATGGTGGTTTCGGTGATGGTCTTGGTGCTAGCCTGAGCTAGCGTCTTGCCATGGTGGGGTTTATCAGGGAAAGCCTTCACCAGATGATGGTGGCACACTCTTGAACTTCCTATCTTCCAAAACCACAGGTCAAACAAACCTTTGTTCTTTATAAATACCTCAGCCTCAAGTGTTTAGGTTATAGCGCCAGAAAACAAACTAAGGCTTGTCTTCCTCATGACCCTCCTGAGTCACCCCTTTGCAGGGACGTTTGTACTCCCCTCCCCTCAGCCCACATTTTGGGTTTTGCCTTCCAAGACAAGAAGGCAGAGGCTGTCCTGGCAACAGGTGCTGTATCGTCACAGGCAGTGCTATTTGGTTCAAGCATCAGGGTAGCCTCCGCCCCACTAATCAGAAAAGGCCTTTTCTCTTCCAGTCAGAGTCTGGCATCCTGTAGGCATGGGCATTGTGAGTTAAAGCATCTCTAAAAATTAAACACTGAATCAGGCCCTTTATTTATAGCTCATTTTACAAATGTGAATTAAAGTGGCCCAGGCTTATGACACACTCAAATTTATTATCCCCACTTGATGGCCTGGATAGTTAAATACTTGGGTGAATAAACTTAGAATTCATTAGGCCTCATTTTCTCATATTTCATATATTTGCAATCGACTCTCTTCCCTGGCAGTTTTCAAACACGAGAATTAAGCTGGCTCTGAAATTTATGGCTGCTTTCTTCTAATATTCCTTTAATTGGAAACTCATATGCAGCTTCCTAAGCAAGCCACCCGTGGAGATAACTTATATAATTGAGCTACCTTATTGTGTGGCTGCTTAGTATTCTATTTTCTGAGGCCGTCTTATCTCTGAAACACCATAGCGGTAAGAACTGCACAACCACAGCTGAAGGATTAAGCTACATCTGGGATTTTTTTTTTTTTTAACCTCTGGATTGGTGTACAGGTTTCCAATGTTAATAGGGCGGCTTTGGAGACCCTTATCCCTGGGACAGCATCGCATTATTTGAAATAATTAGGGGACCGCAGGGGCTTTTCCTGTGGGTCAAGGAAGTCTGCCTCTCCAGACACTGGGTCTTTAAGAATTCATTCTGTTACCACTTGTTCCATGTGAGGGTACCGCTTTGGACATCCTATTAACAGTTGTAACAGAGAGAGGTGAGAAAGCAAGGGGAGAGGGAAGCAGGAAGCATGCGAGCCACAGCAGATCCAAGAGGGATCGTACTGAACGAGTCTGTCTGTGAGGCATCACTCCAGGATTAGCTGTCCACTGGGGAACCGCATGGCAGGAGCGAGGTGCTACTGATTCCTAAGGCATTTGGAGCTGAGCGTTATCAGTGAGCGCTAGCACCAAGCACTTTCAGCAGAGCCCTGTCGATCAACTAACACAGTTCTGTCATTCACAGGCTCAATTTCAGATGCTGGGTCTATGATGGGCTAGGTGTTGTTCTCAGTGCTGTGTATATATTCATTCCATTTAGTGCGCATGGCACCCTAGGGGTAAGTTGTAATATTCTCTCTGTGTAGATGGGGAAACTGAGGCTCTGAGTAGTCAGAGGCACAAAAATCAGAAAGTAGAGAAGGGGAAGTTGAGTTTCAATTATATACACCAGAGTTTGTGTTCTTACCTACTGTATTAATCTGTGGTCTCCATAGATACAGAAAGAGACTCACAAGTGGTGTGTGTGTGTGTGTGTGTGTGTGTGTGTGTGTGTGTCTGTATGTCTGTGTATGAGTATACATTTGAACATGGAAGCTCAAATCCAAAATCTAATGACACACACCTAGAGACACCTAGGAAGATGGAATCTCACCTGGAGAACTGGCTCAATCAGATTGTTCTCTAACTATGTCTGGGAGAGATTTTATTGGTTGATGATTGGTATAAGAGGATCCAGCCCACTATAGATGCACCATCTTTAGGTAAATAGTATATATATATATATATATATATATATATATA
>NC_034591.1:116590657-116599132 GCF_900095145.1 Mus pahari
GAGATGCGGGGAGGGGGAGTTGGCACATGTCTTTAATCCCAGCACTCAGGAGGCACAGTTAGGATGTCTGTGAGTTTGAGGCCAGCTTGGTCTATGGCATAAGTTCCAGGACAACCAGAGCTACACAGAGAAATCCTGTCTCTAAAAAACAAAATAAAACAAAATATAGGCCATTTCAGAGAGCAAGCCAGTGAGCAGTGTTCCTCTCTGATTTCCACTCCAGGTAGCTTCGGGGCATGCTAGTTATCATAGCAACCGAAAAGTACATTAGAACAAGACTCAAAGAAGATGGAAGCCCACGTCCAAAGGCAGTCAGCCAGCAGGATAATTCTTTTCAGGGGTGGGTGACGTGAAACTTAGTTCTTTTTAGGCCTTCAACTGCTGAGGCACACTCCCATTACAGAGGGAAATCTGCGTTCCTCAAAGTTAGTGGTATAAATATTAATCTTACCCTCCCTAGAAAACAAGTCTCATAAAAACATCCGGAATAATGCTTGATAAATAAAGTACTGAAACGCCATGGCTCACAAAATTAACCATGACAAGTCCTGTGATGACCTGAACTGTCTATTCCAACACACACACACACACACACACACACACACACACACACACACACACGCACGCTAACCTCAGGATGTAACTTTACCTACACCTAGGGTAGGTGCAGCTGGAATTGACTGAGATGAGGTCACACTGAGCTCATAGTCCAAATACAACTGCTTCCTTTGTAAGAAGAGGAAAGAAACAGATGGAAAAGGGCTGTGTGTAGGAATTCAGCTAACCCTGAGTTCGACCATCTTCATTAACCACCATTTTGCCTGTCATGGGACCATGATACATATTCCAAACCCTCCCTTAAAAAAACAATCCTTAAATGCAGCAGTAGAGTATGGGCGGAGCCATAACTCAGTGGTTAAGACTACCTGTTGCCCTTGAAGTGGACACTGGGCTGGTTCTTGCATCCAATACGTTAGGCAGCTCACACCCACCTATTCCAGGGGATCCTATATCCTCTTCTGACCCCCACAGGCACCAGAACTTTTGTGGCGCACACAAAGGCAAGCAGACACACACATACACACCAAAGAGGATTTTTTTTTTTTAAAGCAGGCAGTGGAGGTTTTTGTGCTACACTGACTGACTTTTAATTGATATTTGGCATCACAATCGCTTTTGATACATCTCTGGCTGGCTAAAGCCAGTCCATCTCTGTCTAGTTTGGTGTATAAACTTCTAGTTCCTGCCTTGGGGTGTGGGCATCCTTCTGTTGTTCTGTCGCCTGTCTGTACGTCCCTAATAGATTCTGTGCAGTTCTGAATCTGTCTGCCTCTTTCTGCATCCTCTGCCTCTGGTGGCCAGTTGTCATACTCCAGAACTTTTGAAGTACCACATGAAGTCAGAGACAGGGAAAGCTATGAGGATGCAGGATCATAGGGTGGGGTGATTTGGGTACAAGTAAAAGAATGTCTGAGGCTCTAGAATGCATTAGATCTTCCATGCCCATATGGGCCTTTCCTGTCACCTCACCCTGGGACTTCAGATCTGTGAGAGGTAAGTTCCTGCTATTTAAACCACTTAGCAAATGGTCCTCTGTCATAGCCCGGGAACTAACATAACCAGTATTCTGTGGGCTCTCCCGCCATCCTCTCCCTTTGGGAGCTAATGTTTTTGGAAGAGAACCAACCATCAAGAGACTCATGTGGGTCATTAAAAAACTCCTTCAAAGCAGGGTGGTAGGCGTGAATTACGTGGGCTGTTCTGGCTGAAGAGAAACAGGGCTGACTTCGAAGGAGCAAAGCTCTTACTTAAAAGATAGTGTCATGAGATACTGGGTACAGCGCTTTGGCACTCGGCAGCATCACAGCTGGTTCAGAGGTTGGTGGGAATCAGCATTTCCTGTGCCCTGGACGGACCCCGGGGTCTGCAGGAGAGGCACTGAAAATGAAAGATGGACATAGTGTGAGAGAAACTGAAACTTTCATGATGAGGAATGCGTTGGCAGAGGCTATGCATGGTAATGATGACACAGCAACTTCATGCCACTTAACTACCTACTGCAAACCTTTCCTGTCACTTCGTAGTACTTTTTTTTTTTTTTTTTTGGTTTTTCGAGACAGGGTTTCTCTGTATAGCCCTGGCTGTCCTGGAACTCACTTGGTAGACCAGGCTGGCCTCGAACTCAGAAATCCGCCTGCCTCTGCCTCCCAAGTGCTGGGATTAAAGGCCTGTGCCACCAGGCCCGACTAGTACTTTCTTTAGAAGCCACAATTTTTATGTTTTCTTCCACAAACCTTGGAAGAGTCCACCAGATCTGTACCAACTATATTTCCTCAAACTTTGGGCCAGATTCCACCAGGATGGAGAAGTCCAGGGACATCTTATGGCTGGCATAGCTGAACTGACTAGCTGGCCCTTTGAATGAGAATAGCCCCTATATGCTCATGTTTGAATACTTGCTCCCTAGGTGGTGGAACTGTTTGGGAAGGGTTAGGAGACATGTTCTTGTTGGAGGAGGTGTGCGACTGGGGATGGGCTTTGAGGCTTCAAAATTCCATTTCATTCCATTCCCAGTCTCTGTCTCTGTCTCTGTCTCTCTCTGTCTCTCTCTGTCTCTGTCTCTGTCTGTCTCTCTCTCTCTCTATCTCTATCTCTATCTCTATCTCTATCTCTATCTCTCTCATTACTTAGCTACTACTGCTCTAGTGCCATGCCATCCTGACTATAGCTATGCTCCTAGCCCTTTGACTCGATAAGCTTCCAATAAACTCTTGTATCAGTTGCATTGGTCATGGTGTCTTATGGAAATAGAGAAGTACCTAGAATTCCCCACCACACACACACACACACACACACACACACACACACACTCCAACCTAATAACTGTAGGCAAGTGCAGTGAAACCACTGAATTAGACCACTCTGTAGGTTAAAAACCGTTTATTGAGGAACAAATAGTGGGCTGTCTCATGGAGGAGAGATCAACAGACTGTCAGGAAAGCAAGCAGATTTTATGACATTGGATAAGAGGTTTATTAAGAGTTATTAACACCATAACATGGGCTGGAGAGATGGCTCAGTGGTTAAGAGCACTGACTGCTCTTCTAGAGGTCCTGAGTTCAATTCACAGCAACCACATGGTGGCTCACAACCATCTGAAATGGGATCCAATGCCCTCTTCCGGTGTGTCTGAAGACAGCTGTAGTGTACTTATAATAAATAAATAAATCTTAAACAAAAAAAGAAAGAAAGAAAAAGAAAAACCAAAAAACACCATAAGTTGACAACATGACAGAGTTCTGAAGAGATTTGAGGCCCGTGAGGCACAGTGGAGGTCCATTCTCACAGGTCTTCTAGGGGCAGCAATTGAAAGAACAAATGAAATAAAAGGAAGACCGGGGCAGCAATTGAAAGAACAAATGAAATAAAAGGAAGACCTTGACTTAGGTAGGGCTTCACTGCTGCGAACAGACACCATGACCAAGGCAACTCCCATATGAACAACATTTAATGGGGGCTGGCTTACAGGTTCAGAGGTTCAGTCCATTATCATCAAGACAGGAGCTTGGCAGCATCCAGGCAGGCATGGTACAGGCAGAGCTGAGAGTTCTACATCTTCATCTGAAGGCTGCTGGTGGAAGACTGACTTCTAGGCAGCTAGGAGGAGGGTTTTAAGCCCACACCCACAGTGACACACCTACTCCAACAAGGCCACACCTACTCCAATAAAGCCACACCTCCTACTAGTGCCACTCCCTGGGCCAAGCATATTCAAACCATCAGAGACATACTGCCTCCTAAAGTGTGGAGAAGATTTTTTATTGTAGCTGTAAGGGAGGAGAAGCTGAGCATGGCCTGCGGGGCTAAACTGCACTATGAGAGAAGAGATGGGAGTGGGGGTAGGAAGGGGGGATGGGTAGGGAAAAGAGAGAGGCTACCTGGCCCCGGGCCAAGCATCCAAGAGACCAGCATAGCCAGTCAGCATGGCTAAGTTATAGGGATCGGGTTAGGAGAAGGGAGGTAGAAGCCCAGCCCCTGGGAGGAAGGGGTTTGGGGTAGGGGGTGGGTAAGGAGTTCTGGGAGGAACACTGAGTGTACACGTAAGTGCTGAGTGAGACTTGTCTGGGGCTAGAGACCTAACGGCAATCTCACGTACTTAAACGAGAAGCCCATAATAAGTGCTTGTGGTCAGGCTGTCTCTGATTCCTGGGTGTGGGGGCGGGGGAAGGCTTGGCCCTTCAGTTAACGTGTGGCCACCACACTGGCTATGCTACGCGTTGTCTCTGATAGCTCAGCGTGCTGCATAAACCTCCGAAGAGGAAGTGAGAATCATAGTCACAGGTGGCCATTTGCTTTACAGCAGATGGGGTGGGGCAGGGTGGGGGGGGGAGCTGATGTTGGTGAGGTTGGCCTGAGGAGCCCCTAGTCCGTTAAATTACTTTCTAGTAGAGGGACAGTGGCCAGGAGGCCATGACATGGTCCACGTGTGTGGACCTGGCCCATGCCTGCCTGGGCAGCACATACTTAGGCCTTGCTTCAGAGCTCTAGGAGTTACATGGAGAGCTGATGTAGACTAGAAAAATTCAACCTTAGCACAAAATCTATGTGCTCACAATGCTTCCTCTCTAGAGGGATGCCAATCTCCCTTCAATTGCTGCTCCCTGTAAATGGGACTCCCCCAAATCGTTCCCTTCTAAAGCCTCATGGGAGGGGTGTGGTATTAGCATTATCCCAGTCTAGCATGAGAAAAGCCCACTACTTCACAGTGCTGGCCCTAGGTCTAGCTCTGGGCTGCTGGTATGCACAAGCCAGCCAGACCCCCCCCCCCCGACACGGGATTTACCGTGCCTGGGACTATCTGCTTCCTGTCTGCCCTGGGATGCCAACTTGAATGGACACATGAACCAACATGGCCTACTACACAACAGGGAGGAGAGAGCACAGGGAGAGAAGACAGGGAGAGAGAAGGGAAGAGGAAAAGGAGAGAAAGAAAGGTGAAGGAAGAGGGGAGGGAAGAAGGGGAAGGGGGCAGAAGCAGATCAGAAAGCAGGAGATTGCAAAGAAGGTCCCCTGGGCTGATGGGACTTGAAAGTCAGGAGTGAGCAAGTTCATCTGTTCTGGCGAGTCATGGGTTTGGACAGACATCTCCTTTGTGGTTAAGGATGAGAAAGTTGTGAGCTGGCAGACACACCCTCACCCTTACAGAGTTCCAACAGGTACAAAAGTATGGACAATATGCAGATGGTATATTATCCATACTTATTTTTTTTCATATTGTACATATGGACAATATGGTAGGGGGAAAGCCAGAATTCCACACCCACACCACCTCTGGCTACAGAGACCATCCCTCAGTGGCTACACAACTGCTCCAGCAGTCACTGAACAAGACCCACACAAGGTGTTCTACATGGTTCATGATCTCTGAAGGATGTACCTTCAGTTTCAAATGAGTGGGTTTGTTAAGCACGTAGCAAGCAAAAGGAAAAAGAAGGCATAGCAAGAAGTGGATAGAAGGAAGCAGCAGGGAGATGGCACAGCATCATCAAAAGAGGTGCTTGGGACATCCAGCAGAGATGACCCTCGCATCCAGGGGAAAGCCCCCATGAGGCAGACGGTTTCCAACTGAAGTCTCTCTCTCCATGGGTGAGTCGCCGGCTCCTTGTTCCCATGGGGAATTTTAGACCGAGAACTAAACAATAGTATCTATGTGTTGAAAAGGTGCCATGTATTCCCTCTTAGGCTGTGCTACTGCTTCCCCTCTCTCCCTGCCACAGGGATAGGGCTAAGCCCATCACCCCTTCAACCAAAGGCCTCGGAGGGTACCTCAAAGCAAAGGGAGGAGCTGTCCTCAGTCCAGAGCCAGCTTCTCAGTAAGCTGATAGAGCAGGCGACAGTTTACCCACCCAGGTGGTCACACACAGCCGGGCTGAGGGCTGGAGCAGCAGGAGAAGCTGGATCCGCAGTCACTGGCCAGGTGAAATACAGAACAGAGGGACAGAACCAGGAGTCCTTTTCCTTCAGTCACTTTGGAGATGAAATTCAGGGCTCCAAGCATGCAAGTCAAGCAAGCACTCTCCCACTGAGCCACCCCCACCCCTGGTCACTGAACCACCCCCGCCACCCCTGGTCACTGAACCACCCCCACCCCTGGTCAGAGCCTTTTGACCCACTCTGATGTTGCTGGGGTGACACAAGGCATGACTACAGGACTAGTCTCATGGATCATGGCACAGGATCAGCCTGAGTGCCACTGACCCTGAGTCTATGGATCAGTTGTTCATGTCTGTGTTACTCTATTGATACATTCCTACACAGGCTGGGACAATGAGTGACACCACTACAGAGGTCATACCTATGCCTAAAGGGTCACTTGGCCGCTTTGTCTGAGTCTCAATTTCTCTGCTGATCAATTACCTACTTCCTGAGAATCCCAGATGGTTTAATAAGGGGAAAAAAAAATCAAGTGGTTAGCTGGTAGCTGGCACAAAGTGTGTACTTAGGGAGGGTCACCCCTCGCCCCTTGGTCCTGGCAAATGAACAAAATCTTCAGCATGGCTTAGATCAGTGTCTCCGCATCACAGGTGCCCGAGGAAATGAGCCCAGCCCTCCAGACTCAGCCTCGAGAGCAGGCCGAGGATCTCCAAATACAATACAGAGGGGCTGGTCGGCAGCCAAGGGATGAAGATGGCAAAGCTCTGCCTCCCTTCGCTGAGAACAGAGAATCGATGGTGAGGGAAAGCTTCAGGCCCTTGAGCATTCCACAAGCCAATAGTAAAATTTAAAATCAATGGGGAGGCTGACAGCAAACCAATGGAGGGGCCAGAGGCCAGGCGCGGTGAGTCCCTGTGCTCAGAGCAGGCAGGCAGCAGGGCTTCCAGTGAACGGGCTGCTAGGGGAGTCAGGGTGCTGAGCACCCAGGCCACAGCTAAGGCGCTCTCGGGCCTGGAACCCTGCTCTCCAGGCCAAGTGTAAGGGGCCCAAGAGGAGCTGAGTCTGTTCAGAGTGGTGGTCTGGAACTCAGCATTGTACTGATAGCATCACTCAGCCCCTGGCGGGGCGCTGCCACAGCCTGGCAGATGATAGTAGTTTATAGCACCACATTTTTAAAAACTGCACAGACACTGTGGTCTGGCACAGAGACTAAAACTATTTCTCAGCCGAGGGGCTGCACATGTTCATTTATCCTCGCAAATATTTTGCGAGTCCTTTCCATGTGTCAGGGAGTAGGCTGAAGCAGCCAGACACGACAGCCAGCTTTTGTTCACCGTGCAGTTGCTGCCCACCGGAGGATCTGTCACCCACAGCCAGGAAGGTAGAGGAAGGGCTTTAAAGAGCGCTGGAAAGGATGTGGTCACCCTCCCTGGGAAAGGAGGTGTTGGTGAAGGATTGGTGACCTTGGTCCCCTATGTGTATCCTAAACAGTGGTTCTCAACCTGCCTCATGCTGTGACCCTTTAATATAGTTCCTCACATTGTGGTGACCCTCCCCCCAACCGTAGAATTACTTTATTGTTAACTCATAACTGTAATTTTGCTTCTGTTATGAATCGTAATAGAAATAAATATCTGATTTGTAGGATATGTGCTATGTGATACCCACTGGTTAACGCTGTCCTAAGATGTTCTGGCATTGGAGCTGAGGCAGCTGGGGATGGAAGAGGAGAGTGACTACATAAGCTTTCAGGGATGTCAGTACTAAGGTGGTGGTGAAACCTGCACTGGGAAAGGAAGCAGGTAAAAGAGTGAGGGGGAGGCTCAGAGCACAGCAGGTGAGGATAGAGAGAGGGATCAGGAGAGGGAGAGAGAAGAAATACCGTGGGTGACAGGCACAGAGACCGAGTGACAGAGAGACATGAGGAGACTATGCACATACTAGAGAAACCAAGATCATCTATGTGTGACAGACACAGACAGGAGATCCTGGGAGAGTGACAGAGACAGAGAGACAGAAGGAGGAAGGCTGTGGTGGAGAGAGAGAAATGCCATGCACAGAGACACAGAGAGAGGGCGAGCGAGAGGATGTATGTGCAGTCAGAGGGAGGGGAAAGAGGGAGAGAGGGAGAGGAGAAAAAGAGAAAGAAAAAGGAGGGAGGGAGGAGGAGGGAGAGGGGACGATCACATATTTCAGACCCAGTTGTGCAGTTCTGTTTCTGGCAATGTTTGGGCTCCATCTTTGAAGTTTTGGAAATTTCTCTCAGAATTTTTGTGAATGAGCAACCCTTGATAGTACCTCTTATTAGTATTTCTTCTAGGCTCCGCCCCACAGTTACCTGGCAACAGCCAGGAATGCCTGACTCACTATAAAAGGGGCTGCTTGTCCCCTCCTCTCTCTCTCTGGCTTTCTTACTCTCCCTCTCTGTCCCTTCTCTCCATTCCCCTCCCCACCTCTTTCCTCATGTTTATGGCTGGCCTCTACTACTCCATTCTCTCTCTCTCCCTCTCCCTCTCCCTCTCCCTCTCCCTCTCCCTCTCC
>NC_034591.1:116600142-116614050 GCF_900095145.1 Mus pahari
TGTGTGTGTGTGTGTGTGTGTGTGTGTGTGTGTGTGTGTGTGTGTGTGTTGGGGGTGGGGGCAAGGATCAACATTGGGTGGGTTGTTCAATTTCTCTTCTTATTTTTTAAGACGGGATCCCTCACTGAGCCTACAGCTCATTGACTTGGTTAGCCTGGCTGGGTAGCAAGTCTTAGGGATCCCCCTGTCTCTACCTCTTCAGCACCAGAATTACAGGTATGTGCTGCCACATCTGGCTTTCACACTATTACTGGGGATTAAACTCATTTCTTCATGCTTACACAGCAAGCATGCTTACCCACTGAGCCACTCTCCCAGCCCCAAAGTACATTATTTAAAAAAAAAAAAAAAAAAGATAAACAACAGAAAGTCAGTTCAGACCAAAGCTAAATGCAGGCTACCTGGGTAATAGCAGAATGGAACAACGGTGTGGATAGTATCAGAAAGCAGAAAAGCCTCGGAGTTTCCAAATGAACCAGCCCTCTAATTAATTAGGCCACCCCTGGAGCAGATAAAGGTCTATGGAGACCCACTGTCAGCAGCAGAGGAAAGTGATACAGGCACTACTGCTTATGCATTTAGCCCAAACGTCAACATTTAAATCAAATCTATCCTTGAGCTTTCTGCATATGTTGATAGTGAGATACTTCCATTCCCTGCTGACCAGATCCACCCAAAATATACCACTTGGGCACAAGGAATATCCTGAGCTCAGGGCAACTGAGATCCAACAGATGGGGAAAAGTTCTCACTCGTCCATATTGGGACACTCACTCAGAAGCTCCGCTAATCAAGACCATCCACTACAGGCCCAAGGTCAGACATATAGACCAACGCGACACAAATGAGAGTCCAGAGAGAACGCGTACATTTGTGGTCCACTGATTCTTTTTTCTGACAAGGGTGCCAAGAGAATTAAATGGGGAGAGAATAATGCTTTCAACAAATGGCGAGGAGAATGGGGTTGGACGTTTTCATTGCATCATATGCAGGCATTAACTGCAAATGGATCACAGGCTTGAAGGCAGTATCCAGACTTCTAAACCCCTTAGAAGAAAACATGGGGGAAATCTTCATGAACTTAGGCAAGGCAAGGTCATACTGGCAACAGAGACTCTAATTAGGACTTCATACAATGAAGCACCTTGGATGTTTAACAGGCACTTCACTGGCTGGTTGTTTTGTCAACTTGACACAAGTTAGAGACATCTGGGAAGAGTGACCACCAATAGAAAAAAAAATGCTACCAGCGTGGCCTGTGGGCAAGACTGTGGGACGTTTTCTTGATTAATGGTTGATGTAGGAGGGCCCAGCCCACAGTGGGCAGCAACACCCCTAGGCAGGTGGGTCTGAGTTGTATGAGAAAGCAGGCTGAGCACTGAGTTGCTTTGGGTCATGGTGCTTTATCACAGCAAGAGAAAGCTAGCTAAAAACAGGAAGAATGTGCAAAGATAACTTACAGACATGAAGAAAATATTCGCGGGCCATAAACCTGGTAACAGCCTTATTGCTGGAACAAACAGGAATCATTTATGTCCATGTAAAAGCCCAAATCGCCCTGCTTAAGTAAGCAAAGGGTTCAAGGTGAGATGCAGAGGTGTCTCAGTCTCATTAAAAGCACAGTGAGATACAAGCCATGGCCACAAGGATGGCTCTAAGTAAATGAGAAATAAAGGAGATTGGTCAGGATGTCTGGTATATGGTGAGAAAAGGGACAATGAAAGTAAGGTATCCGAGGGCTGGAGAGATGGCTCGGCATTACGAGCACTTAGAGTTATTGCAGAAGACCCAGGTTCAGTCCCAAGCACCCACGCGGGGCAGCTTACCACCCTCCTTAACTCCATTTCCAGATTTGACTCCCTTTTCTGATTTCCACAGACACCAGGCATGAATGCATGCACACACACACACACACACACACACACACACACACACAGAGAGAGGCAAAGCATTCATATAGAATAACTAAACAAACCTTTTAAAGAATGAGGTGTCAACCTTCTATGTCACAGTAAACACAGGGTATGATTTCACACGTTCAAGTTTAAAACGAGTTGCTTGTCCACATGTGTGCATGTGGTATAAAAACCTAGCCTAATCGGTCTCAACCTTCCTAACGCTGTGACCCTTTAATACAGTTCCTCCTGTCAACCGTAACATTATTTTTGCCGAGACTTCATAATTGTAATTTTACTACTCGTGAGAATCATAGTATAAATAGTTGTGTTTTCTGATGGTTTTAGGTGACACCTGTAAAATAGTTTTCAACCCCCAAAGAGGTTGTGACCCACAGGTTGAGAATCCCTGACCTAGAAAGAGGATTGGGTGGGTGTTTGAAGAGTTTTGAAATCATCACTCCTGAAAGAAATAGGGCAGAACGCAGGGGAGGGGGGTCTTTGGGTATTGTTTGAGAGGGCTGGTCTTTTCCTTTGTATTACTTTACTATAATTCAACAAGTGTGTTATTAAATATTTTGGTAATGAGAGAAAGATTCAACAAGTGTGTTATTAAATATTTTGGTAAAGAGAGAGAGAGAGAGAGAGAGAGAGAGAGAGAGAGAGAGAGAGAGAGAGAGATCACCTTGGACTGTGAAGGTGACAGCAGAAAGTCTGTGGGAAGGACACTTCTATGTCTGGGCAGGGAGCTGTGGGGACTCAGGTAAGAACAGGATGGCAGTATGACAAAGGCCCAGGGGTTCACAGTAGAAAGTCTGAAAGTATGTTTGTTCATCAGAACGGACTCATTTTGGGTCTGTCTTGATGATCAAACAATGGATATCTGTCAGAACTGGAGATGTATTTCATGTGGAAAAAGAAGGGAAAAAAAGAAGAAGAGTAAAGGGAGATAGGAGAGATTCAGAGGAGAAAAATGAGATGGGAGAAACAAAGGAAGGAGGCAGGGAGGCAGAGCAGGAGGGAAAGAGGGAGGATCAGTCCAAAGCTCCAACTAAAATCCCTGGACATTTATAAGCAACTAGACCTTTTGAGTCAGTCGTTCACAACCCGTAGGTTCCAAGCCCTTGGGCTCACACATCAGAATACCTGCCGATCAGACATTTACATTACAATTCATAATAAGTTATGAAGTAGCAACAAAATAATGTCGTGATTGGGGTCACCACAGCACCGGGAACAGTACTGAAGGGTCTCGGCGTCAGGGGACTGAGAACCTCTGTGAAGCAGAGGCGAGAGTTCTGAAGCTCCCTGGGCTTCGCACAGTTGGCTTCTTGAGAGATGTGACCACTTGGAGCTGCAGCGGTGACACTTTCTCCTTGATAATCATGTTCTCTGCATCGTCGTCCAGCCAGACTTTATATACAGGTCAAAGTGTCTTTCACACTAGCTTGCGGCCTGGAATTACAGTTACCTGTATGAAGAGCATGGGGGGAACACTAGAGTTTTCCACTAGGGCAACCCCAGCTTGAGCTTAGAGGAGGCAGGTTTCGGACTCAAGTTTCCAGTTTGCTTTGGCCTTGAGGAGCTCGTGAAGAGTCCAGCTTCACTTCTGAATAGGAAAGACTTTGTCAAGACCATTGGGCACACATATGCAGTCCTGATGTGGGAAGTACAGCCCAGGGCAGGGCGTTCCCACCCGCTGTTTCTGGAAATACAGCCTCTCTTGCCATGCGTTCCTGGAAGCATTTATAAAAGCCAGTCAGAGCAGTGGTAGCGAAATGTTTTTAAGGACTTAGTCTTCCTCCCAGCTGGGACTCCTTGGAGTCACAACATCGTCTAAAATGAATTGCCGGGGCTCTGAGGTCCACCAAGCTAGGAAGACAGCCAGCCTGACTGCCCATCCTTTTCAATTTGAAACTAAGTGAAAACTTGGGTTGTTGGCCTGAATTAATTGTTTAATTCGAAAAAGAAAACAAACACAAAGCAACCAAACCTACGCTAAGTCAAACCAGCTTGGGGGTGGGGGGTTATGTTTGGTTGGTTTTTTGTTTCCAGCAGCAGAGAAAACTGGAGTTTTAAGTGCAAGCATCTCCCAAACAGAACACGGAGATGTACTGGCTCTCTTCTCAGAGGCAACAGCACTTCAGAGAGGATGGAAACAGTGGACCTTGAACTCTTCTGTGAAGCCCCGCAGCCTGCACCACTGATGTGGATGATACAAACAGGCTGCGGTCTGCAGCAAGGACAGAACTACCAGCCTTGAAACACCATTGTCGTCACCAGGGTCCTTGATCAGAGGGAAGAGTCCAAGCAGGCAGCCCAGCATTCTACCCACTCCCTCCACTAAACCAGAGGTGAGCTCTAGTCCAACACTGTTCTCTTACCCCCAACACATGCACACACACACACACACACACACACACACACACACACACACACACACACGCGTGCGCGCCCTGACACCTGAGGGTTCAAGCTGAGTCACCATGATGACTTTTTCCCTGCTCTCAGCTGTTGTTGCTGTCCCCTTTCAAGCAAAATTAATAAAAATTCCTTCCAAGTTGTTAACAAGAGATGGGAATCTCAGCTTTTGTGCCTGAAGGGCTTACTACCACATCTTCATGAAAGATGCTACAGTTTAAAAAAATATTGGAAGCTATTTGCGTGAGAACAGCCGCCCTTCATAAATACGGCCTGAACAAGGATGCTACACCATTGGTTAATCTTACAGCCATAGCAAATGAGTGGAAGACAAGACTTGCAGATAAATGACGTTGTCCATAGCCAGAAGCCAAGTGCGTAAGATAAAGCACAAACTCCTCCAACACAAGAATAAATCTATTTCATGTTTTCTCCTTGTATAGTGTGCTTATAAAATTCAGGCCCGCATGACAAGCTCAGCGTTCTAATATAAACAGTGCTGAGATGAACACGATTCTTCTTACTCATGATTAATATATTAGACAAATCATCTCTGAATCATTTAGGCAAATCATCCTTCTATATTCATGGTGAGGGCAGATTTTCCGCCTCTTATCTCAGTGACAAACAGCCTTTCACTTCCATTACCCTAAATAACCACTGGGACTTCTACCTAGAGGTTGTTCTTAATAAGAGAAAATTGCATGGTGACACATGTTTGTATTTCTAATCCCCGAAGACAGAAAGTACAGAATATACAGTTGAGATGCTGAGGGGACATGGAAAATTTATGATCCAACCCTGGAAAGTGGCATAGGCTGTGGTGGGGAGACAGCTCTGTTGGTAATGTGCTTCCCTTGCAAGTATGAAGACCTGGTCAGCCAAGCTCCAGGCCAACTAGAGACCCTGACTCAAAAACCAAGATGGTGGCTGTGCACGTAATTCAGCTTTTAGAGTATTTGTCTAGCATGCACAGAGCTCCGAGTTTGATCCCCAGGCACTGCATAAAACCAACTATAGCAGCATACACCTGCAATCCTAGGACACGGTAAGCTAAAGCAGGAAGGTCAGGAGTTCAAGTCCAGCCTGTCTAAAAAGACAGTCATATCTTTAAAAAAAAAAAAAAAACTCCACAAACTTCAAAACTGATGAATTTGAATTTGTAAATAAGGTTTACACTATTTATCTTTATTTTATGTATAAGAATGTTTTGCCTACATTGTGTATGAGAGAGAGAAAGAGAGAGACAGAGACAGAGAGAGAACCATATATACACAGTGCCTGTAGAAGCCAGTTTTCTGTCAGATCCCCTAGATCCAGAGTTTCAGATGATTGTGAGCTGTCATGTGGATGCTGGAAACTGAATCCAGATTTTGTGTTAGAGCTGCCATTGTTCTTAACCACTGAACCACTCACTTCCCCAACTCCATAAGTAATTAAAAACTAACAACAACAAAAGGTAGACAACATCCTGAGTACACATACCTACAAACACATAAGCATACATGCAAACAAATATACATGCATGCTCATGCAAACACACACACACACACACACACACACACACACACAAAGATGTTATAGGTCTTGAGGGTCTAAGAAGCTAGTGGAACTTGAAGCCTGCAAGATACAGAGCTAGGAGCAGGCTAGTTGGCTAGTTAAGCCTACAACTTGTAATTCAGCTATGAAGTTGTGGGGTGGGAGGCAGGTACTGTTTTATATCCTTATTAACTGGAAGAGGTTTGCTTAATGAATTCTCAGCATAAACAAGAAACCAGAAAAATGTACCTATATCTAAGAACAGCATGAGCCTGTCAAGCCAGCAGCATGCAAAGTATAAAAGACTGAACTTGGAAGTAGTAGCCCCATCTTGGGAATGAGGAACCTAAGAAATCTAGGTGATTTGGTTCCCATGTTAACAGTGAAGAAAAAAATTAAAACATAAAAATAAAAAAGAACTGCATTCATTTTATGCCCTAGGAGGTCAATCCAGTACATAACAAACTGAGACTTTGATCCCCCCCCCAGCCACTCCTACCCCAACCATTCCACTCTCTCAAAATTTAGTCCTTACAGGGTCCAACAGTAAAGCCTCCCCACCTGTTTCTCTCTTTGTAACTGTGGGAATAGATGCATCTTAAAGGAGGGTTGTCATGGAGATTTGATGGCAATGTGATAACTAGGCTGATGGTTATCAGTTAAGATGCCTCAGGCTATAATGTGAAAGGAAAATTCAACTTCCCCTGGTTTAGAAACAATGCATTTTATTGACTTGATAATTCCACAATGGGGGTGGGGGTGTGGGGGGTTGATTTTTGAAATTTGGGTCAGCCAGGGCTTCAGTTCCCAGGGCGTTTCTGGATTCTTCTGTGGCCAGGCTGGCTGCCTTCCTGTAATGAGAGGACCCACACTTCCAGACTACAAGACTTCTCCCTTTCTCCAGCCACCTAGTCCAGTCCTCAGCTGCCCTCTACTGGATTAACAGCCCCTCCCCAGTGAGTAAGTGATACAGAATCTGCCAGGGAACATGGCTGCTGCCCCATGTGATAGTAGACTATAGATGACTATGACGGATTCTTACAGTACAGTCACAGACCTCTGATTATATCTTCATGTCTTCTTTCTCTGAGTGGAAAGGGGTTTGGGTTAAAATCAGAAAAGGACCCTTCCCTCTATTTATATAGTTTTAAATGATTTGTTCTTATTTTATTCATGTGTGTGTGTGTGTGTGTGTGTGTGTGTGAGAGAGAGAGAGAGAGAGAGAGAGAGAGAGAGAGAGAGAGAGAGAGAGAGAGAGCATATGCCATGCATATGGGTCTCCAGAGATCAGGAGAGATTATATGATCCCCTGAAGCTATAGTTACAAGTGGTTGTGAGCTCCCTGATATGGGTGCTGGGAATGAAACTCAGGTACCTCTGGGATGGTTGCAAAAACTCTGATCTAATGAGCCATCTTCCAGGCCCACCCATTTCCCTGGCTTTTTTGTTTTTTGTTTTGTTGTTGTTGTTGTTGTTGTTGTTGTTTCGAGACAGGGTTTCTCTCTGTATAGCCCTGGCTGTCCTGGAACTCACTTTGTAGACCAGGCTGGCCTCGAACTCAGAAATCCGCCTGCCTCTGCTTCCCGAGTGCTGGGATTAAAGGCGTGCGCCACCACGCCCAGCTTTTTTCCCTGGCTTTTAAATAGTAACTACCATAGCAGGTAATAGCAGGTAACATTTCTTGGCATCTGTGGTATAGCATACAGGTCTAAATTCTTTGCATTATTCCAGGAAATCCTCACACCTGCCTTCACAGTAAAAGTATAGGCATTGCTATTTTACAGACATGTAAACTGAGGCATAGAAAGACAAAATAATTGCTCAACATTACACACAAATGAGGGGTGGGTACTAGCACAGTGCTCTTTCTGATTTAGAAGATTTAAATGTCAGTCAGAATGTATTGTGTGTATCTGATGTCTGTATGCAATGCAGAGGTGAGAAGATGGTGCTGGGTCCCCTGGAATTGGTGTTACACAGTTGTGAGCTGTCATGTGGGTGCTGGGAATCGAACCCAGGGCCTCTGGAAGACTAACCAGTAATTAACCACTGAGCCATCTCTCTAGCCCCTGTTACATATTTTTGAAAAAGCAATAGATTGCCATTTCTCCAAGAGAATGTTGTAATGCAGACATTCACTCCCCTCACTGGCCATCCTAGAACATTAAACTGCCACCTCATGCCACATCATTACGTCTGCACTGAAAAACAAAACAAAAAACAAAAAAAAACTCTATTCCAGTGGGATGCTGGGTTCTAAGAATTGTGGGAGCTGGCAATCACCATCTAACTCTGGAGCTCAGAGATACAACAGGAAAAGTCCCCTTAGATCAAAGCTAAGTCTGTTTTACCTTGTCCCTTTGTATGGCTTGAATGTGAAATGCTCCAGCTCCACATTTATGTGCTGAGTATTTGGTCCTCAGCTGGGGGTGGGGACACTATTTTGGGAACTTTCAGAAACTTTGGAGGGTGGGTTCTAGTTGAAGGAAAAAGGTCACTGGGGTAAGATGTATCTTCGAAGGTTACATGGGGTCTCTAGTAGCTTCCCTTCATGAGTTAAGGGTTACTAATGCTCCTGTGATGTTCTGCTCAGCAGCACGGGGCTACGTGGCCATGGACTGGAGCTCTCTGAAACCATGAGCTGACACACATTTCCCTTTAAGTAGTTCACGCCAGGGATTTTTGTCATGGTGGTACAGAAAGTTATTCATCACCAAAGCCTTGTCCCCTCCTCAGTGTTTCAGAATCAAGACCGATGTGCCTACACCAGGGCCCTGTCATTGGCAATGACCAAGTCGGGGATCTCCTTGGTGACCAACATCCCCTAATCAGAGAGGACGTGTCTCACCTTTCCTACAGACAAAATGGTACCGCCTTCCACTTCACGTGTTGTGTTATTGGTAGTTTCATATGTTTAGAGAGGGTTTGGGTTTTTTTTTTTTTTTTTTTTTTTTTTTGCACGTGACTAATTATCATTTGTCAGGTTGTCTTTGTTGACCGACAGACTCATTGCTTGTAATCCTGCACTAGAATTCGACTATTTTGATGAAAAAGAGTAGGCTTTCCTTTGCTCTATCCCCTCAGCTTTTCATAGTACCTGGCTTCTGCTTGGCACTCTCTAATATAGAGGAAATAAATAAACAGACGTTATAATAACTATCGGAGACTGTCACAATCCCCAGCACATCTCTGGGAAGTCCTGCATAATTTGCCTAAAACCAGCGTTTCTCAAATCGGACCACTTAACACATGTGTGTGGGGTGTGTGAGACTGAGACACTAACATTTCAAAGAACTCTAAGGTTTGTTGAACTCACCATAGAAAGCATTGGCCTGCTAGCCTCTCACTGTACAGGTGACGAAAGCCACCAGGACGACTTCAGGACGCTTCCAGCCTACAGAAGCAAGCCCATGGCCCTTTTCGGGCAGCACAGCTTTCTACTCGTATCCAGAATTCCTTAGCTCCAGCCCCTCCACATGCTGTATTGATTGAAGATCATTGGGGCTAATTATACTGGACATACCAATCAATAAAGCCATCAATGAGTATTAATGGGCCATTTATTTTGTGCCTGACTATCGGCATCTTCATTGTGACACTGAAGGCTCAGGTGATATTTTTATGGAAGACACAATTTTTCAAGGGCTGTTGATTGATTCCTGGAAGCCTGGGGTTCACCCACAGATACATCTTCCCAGAGTTTGGGCTTCATTGATCCAGGCTGCTCGCTGACCCCACTCTTTGTCTTTTACTTGTTTTTCATGTTAGCCTGCTCTCACCCCTCGGTACTTCCTTCCAGCTGTGTCGCAGTTATCGACCAAATGGGATTTGACCTTCTTTATGAACCGAAGAAAATGCTCTTCAGCATCTAGGGAAACAAAAGGAAGCTGTGTGTAAGGGGGTGGAGAGAAGGCCAGGTGATGCGGACATGCGCACTCAGTCATTGGGTCTGTACTGAAAGGCCATCCCCTTCCCACAGGACTTCCTTTTTTACCCCGGCTGGTATGTCACTCACTTTCTATAGAGGTTGTCAGGGGTGTGGTATCCATCTGGAGACCAAAACACTCCTGAGCTGCCCCTGATGTGGCAGCTGGCAGCTTCAGGCACAACTGTATGCTCTTGAGACACTTGCATTTCCCAGCTACCATGGAGCTAATGTCTAGGATGTCTCCCAATCTTGTGCTACCTCATGGGCCTTTCTCAAGTCCCCATAAGGGTACCTATGCCTGAATATTCTAATCTCTGAACCCAGGAGGTTGAGGGGCCTGGCCCAGACCCTTGCCTTGTTTCCGGTAGTTTGATACCCCTAGGGGACATATTTGGGGGAATAATAGAGTTAAATGACATTTTATCTGTTGCTGATTCCCAAGTTGTTTGTTCAGTTTTGTATCATCTACCTCCACCCAAAACAAAACAAACAAGAAGAGCGAGCCTAGAAGAGGGCTCAGCCATCAAACTTGCCATAGCATGGAAACCCAGGCTTACTCCCTGGGACCTAATGAGAAGAAAGATAGCAGACTGTCTACTTGTTAACAGTTGTCCTTCGACCTACATAGATACACATACACACACAAACACACATGCCAAACAGAAACACATATACACATGTGATTGCACAAATACCATACATATACCATACACATAAACACACATACCATACATCATAAACATGTACACATACTATGCGCATATACACACACCAGACACATATAACACATTATATACACATACTATACACACATACACAATACATACATATACATACATTACATACACACACCACATAGCATACACATCTATTCAATACATATATAGCATACACATAAACATATACACAAAATACATATACCACACACAACACATACATATATACATACCATTCATGTATACATGCAACACACATATACACACAACATACTCATACCCAAATAGCACATATACTCACAAACACACATAGCACATAGACACATACTTATACACACATATACACAACAAACATACAACATATACACACAAAATACACACATACACAAAACACCCACATCTACCACACTTACACACACAATATACACACAATATACACACAGAATACACTGTACAACTCTATATGCATAAAAACACATAATATACACATATACATATACATACACTATGCAGACACTACGTACATGCATACATATAAAGACATGTTTTACACACATACTTCATATATACACATACACACTACATAGACCACACATATACACAATGTGCACAGACATATACACACATGTATGCATGCACATACCACATACATATACTATACACACTAAACATACATATACTATACACACTAAACATACATATACACACATATTGCACACATACTCATACATAAACCACATACATATATACAAACTATACAACACAACATACACACAATACACAGAGAGAATATACCCACACATACTACACACATCTGCACACACAGCACACTCACACCATATACATACACATACATACTCAAACACACACATACACACACAGAGACACACACACACACTCCACAGCACACATCAATATCATCAATCTTCTAAAAAGAAGAGAAGAACCCCTCCATCTGATAGCCAAATGGTGGCTTGTCATGTATTAGCTATGTTCTCTTAAATGATTATTTATTTTGCCGTGCATTGGGGTGCTTAAAATGAGGTTGGTAAGCACCTGCCTCATAGAATTGAGGTGGGGGAAATGATTTCCTGTCTTTAAAGCATCAACCAAGAGGTGCAAAGCCAGGGTTGGTGACCCCCTATCTCTTCTGAAGCATCTAATGAATTCCGCCCAAATAGAATTTTAGGTTTTCTTGCCTTGTTTTAGGTTTTCTTGCACTTCACTGTGCAGGGTCTGGTAATTATTGTCCTTTACCAGCCACTAAATGATGTCTAGCAGGGTGAGAATGGTTCAGATTCACCTCTTATGCAGAACATGCTGGCAAGTGAGAACATCTACCCCTCCCCCACAGGCCTGGGACCTTGTCCTTCCCAGTTTGTAGGTGGATGGACATAGATGTTTATGCTTCCTGGTCCTGGTCCCCGAGTTTGGAGCTACTTCCCCACCTCTTAGGTTCTCTTTAGTTTAAATGGTCCAGGTCTTTGCCAACCAGAGCCTCTTACCAGCTATGCAGGGCTCTGAGGTTAATTACCAAGGCTGGAGATGGAGGAGGCTTGAGGTTTCAATATGCAAAGACCTAGTTGTCCTCTTCAGAAAGGGTGGGGTAAGGAGGAAGCTCTTATTTTTCAGAGTGAGGCCCCCAAGAAAGGAAGGTGGTGAGTTTCTTATGTTGATATGGGCTTGTCAGGAAGATTCCACCAGTTAGAAACCTAGGAGGAAGGCAGGTTTGGGACTGGCATGACTCCTGGGGGCTTTGGATGGGTCAAGGTCTCGGCGTTCTCTTTCATTGTCCACAGAGACAAGGACGGGCAGAGGTGCTAAGATGAGGGGCTTGGACAGGGTCATACTCACATCTGCAAGGATGTGGAGAACCCTCAATACTCTCATCAGCCCAGAGACACATCCACAAGAAAGCCAGCCTGCAACATGAGTATATAACGGGCCTTCAAGTCTTCCTGGTTGATTGGTGAGGCCTAAGTGTGCCTGGATGCGATGCACATACCCACAGTCAAGTTGACCAGTTCCCTCGTGCCGTGCATGCCTCCTATATGAGCCCCAGGAGGACCCTCAGAGGCAGGTTTCAGCCCTCCTGCCTCGGCTCCCTGTTCAGATCCTCAGCAGCTTCTCATAGGCTACATGTCCACACAACCCTCCAAACACCTCTGTTCCCCTAGATGATGACGATGATATAGTTCTCCAAATTCCCAGACTCGATGCCCTGCCTTCCTATAGGTATGAGACTAAGCATCAGCAGGGAAGCATCACTGCACACACACACACACACACACACACACACACATGCACGCACGCGCGCACGCACACACACATGCACGCATACACACACGCACACACATGTGTGTGCACACACACATGCACACACACTCATGCATGGACACACACACGTGCGCACCCACGCATGCACCCACGCACACACACACACGCGCACACACACGCACGCATGCACACATGCACGCACACACACATGCACGCATGTACACCCACGCACACACACACCCACGCGCACACACACACACACACACACACACACACACACACACACACGCACACCTAAGGCTCTCCCATCTGGTAATAGTGCTCTTCAACCTTTGCTGTACATTGGAGCCACCTACAGGGGGTTGAGAATTCCTGATGTCTGAGTCTCAGTCCCACAAAAAACTGGTTTAATTGGTCTGAGGTGAGGCCAGGGCATCAGGGCTTTGATGGAGCTTCCAGCTAATTCTAACGAGCAGGAAAATTGAGAACCACGGATGCCGCAGTGAAGCTAATGCAGTCAGAATACAGCATGGGAGTGCTCCAGGAGAGACCACAGAGACCTGGGGAGGATGGAGGTCCAAGGAGCTTTCAGCGGGAGGGGAGTGATTATCTCAAGGGAGGAGAAGAATTGGATGAAGTAACCCTGGAGGGAAGAGGGAGGGAGGGAGGGAGGAGGAGGGAGGGAAGGAGATAGGGAGGGAGGAACAGAAGACAGAGGAGGAAGAGAAGGGATGGGATAGAGGTGGCCTAGCAGCCCTACAGTAGTAGAACATTACTATTTCTGAGGTTTTAAGTAGGAGAAGTGAGGAGGCCCCAGAGCAGGCCTGCATTATCACGCTCCACTCCTTGTTGATCTGAGGAAGGCTACTCTGCAAAGGGTAAGAGTCTGGTCCCCATTTCTGGAGATGGGAGGTGTGGGGGTCTTGTGTGATGATGCCCACTTGCTGGCAATCTCAAGGCCACTTCAAACATCATATGGCAAGGAACAAAAAGCACAAACACACATGTACACGCACATACACACCTATGCACATACATGTGGGAGGGGAGGAAGGGACGGAGGGAGAGGGGAAAGGGGAGAGGGGAGGGAGAAGGGGAGAGGGGAGGGAGAAGGGGAGAAGGGAGGGAGAGG
>NC_034591.1:116615148-116644799 GCF_900095145.1 Mus pahari
CACACACACACACACACACACACACACACCACCTCTTGGGGAAGGCCAGTGCTCTGAAACCTTAGGTTCCTGTTCCTTACTGCTCTTGACTCCATGATTCCCTAAAGCCCTGCCGTGGCTGGGGTTTCTATTGAGATAAAACACCTCGACCCAAAGTGACTTAGGGAACAAAGACTTTATTTCAGCTTACAACTCTTAGGTCACTTTTAGGTCCATTGCTGAGGGATTCATGGCAGGGACCTGGAGGCAGGACCTGGGGCAGAAGCCACTGAGGAACACTCCCTACTGGATCACCTATTTTACTCTGCACTAGAGGACCACCTTCTCAGGATGGAATTATACACAATAGGCTGGGCCCCTCTACATCAATCACTAGTCAAGAAAATGCCCCCAAAGTCTTACCTATGAGCCAATCTAATGCAGGCATTTTCCCAGCTGAAATTCTCTCTTCTCCAGGGGACCCCGGCTCGTGTCACATGGACAAAATTCTGATCAGCAGGAGCCCCACCGGCATCACTAACCACCTGGAGCTTTCCGCATTCCAGCAAGAGGGAGCCAGGGATTCCCTTACATAGCCTAACTTAAACTTCTGAGTTTCCTGTCTCCACCGCCTAAATGCTGGGATTACGTATGTGTGCAACCTGCCACCCCTGTCTTATGCTGGAGATGGAACGCAGGGCTTCGTGCATGCCGGGCAAGCACTCTACCATCTGAGCTACACCCCCCAGCTAGAGACGGCAAACACTTCTAGTTGATTCAGATATCTGGTGCTCTGTGGCACGGGCACAAGCCAAGTGTAGGGAAGCCACCTGCCTCTGTGGCCCTTTGCCCTGCCCAGCAAGTGCAGCAGGCTTTAGTCACGTCAAGTCATCACGTGCCAACTCAGTACAAGTTATTAGGGCAACTTTGAAGGTCTTGAGCCATTTTCTGCTACTCCAGGCTCCAAATCCCAGGAAAGAGAGGGATCATTAAGGAAATCCCCAGATAGCCCCTGTCCCCTGAAAGCTACTGGACTGGGACCTTGGCTTGTGAGTGCTGGGAAGCCAAGCTCTGCATTATTTTTTTTTTTTTTTTCCTGCCCAAGTGCAAGGAACAGCTTGAGTGCTCACCTCTTTAGGAGGGGGTCTCCTGAGTCATCCATCACCTTCCTTCCGAAGATCACCTTAAACCCAGCAAGTGTATCCAACCTTTTGACACAGGCATGACATTGTCTTCTACGAATATGTGGGCTGCGTCCATTGCTAGCCTTGGATCCTGCATGTCCAAAGTCAAGATGTCTCTTAGCTGCCTGTAGGACTGGCCACACTGTCTGTCTCTCAGAGCTACTGTTATTCAACAGATTTAAGTAGTGACTCAGGAGGAGGTGGAAGCCACAGGGGACTTCAAAGGGTTAGTCCAAAAGCTTGTATCTGTTGTGGCCCATAAGTGACCCTTTCTCCCTCCCCAACATGAGTTTCCTCACTCTGGCTCTGTGGCATGTAAGCTTGTTCCTCAATGGGAATAGCAGGGGGATGGCTGGGGATGGCTGGGGATGGCTGGGGATGGCCGGGGACCAGTCGAGCCTCCAAAGACCAGTTAGGTGTTAGCAGCCTGGCTACTGAAGGAGGGGCTGGAATAATATAAACTGCAGGCTGCGGCAGAAAGTGCTTTCATGTCGAAGCTAACGAGGAAAGTGTTGCCTGGAACCAGCCCACCATATACCTAGCCATCTGCATGTGCCCCTGGTGGCTCGTCTTTAAGCAATGAGATGCTTTGATCCCCTGCCAACTTCTGCTCCTCTAAGCATGGATAGAGTTTTCCTGGGCGAACTCTTTATTCATGGTTCAGGGCCATAATTTAGCACAGTAGGGATGAAACAGTTTATCCTTTCTCCTTCTCTCTGTACTGGACATTAATATTAGAGTCTGTCACACACTGGGCAAGTGCGGTACCACTGAACTCTATCCCTGGATCTCTCTCTCTCTCTCTTTTTTTTTTTTTTTTTTTTTCAAACAGGCTCTCACTAAGTTGTCCAGGCTGGCTTTGAACTCACCATCCTCCCACCTAAACCTCCCAAGTAGCTGGGACTACACAGTCCTTTACTAGCCCTGGCTTCACAGTTACCTGTAAGAAGTGAAGTTTCCCCTTTCCAAGTGTCACTGTGCCAGGAGGGTAGCGCACTCAGTAAAGGGCCTGCTGGGCACACTAATGAAGACTTGAGTATGAACCTCCGAGCCAAAATTAGAAAGAAAAAAAAAAAGAAAAGAATGAAAAAGGCTGGGCAAGGAAAGCAGTACTTCTGATCCTAGTGCCCGGGAGGCAGAGACAGGTCCTGGCCCTCACTGGTCAGCTAACCGCTGAGCCGCAGGCCAGTAAGGGATATCTCAGAACAAAGGCGGAAAAGGGCCTAAGGAACGACTCCTGAGGGCTAACCTTTGACCTCTCCATGAAAGTGCATACTCTCCCACGCACAAACACAATGGGCATGCGCCCACACAGAAATAAACAAAGGCGCCATGAGCAGGAACCATGCTTGCGCTGGTCGATGCTGGCTCCTTTAAAACGCGCCGTTTAGGACCGAAGGTCTTAGGGCCTGGATTTTAAAGAAAACCACAGCTTGCCCTTGAACTCACTCACCAGCCCAGAACAGGCCTTAAACTTGGATCTGCCTACCTCAGCCTCCTGAGTAGCTAGGATTACAAGCCTCGAGATACCAATCCAGCTTGAAATGGGTTTTGAAACACTCGGAGAGATAATAAAGTCCCCAGCATAAATGAAGGGTTGAAGCCTTCATCCTAGACAGGCAGTGAGCTGCTCAGAGCCCCAGCTACAGGTGTGCAGAACTGGTCTCAACTGGTCTCAGCTTGTCAACAACCTGTGGCCTCTCCAACTGGACAGATTCCACAGCTGGTCTGTTTCTGGGCAAATCGTAAGGGCTTGTTCATGGATGATTTGATCTGAGGTCTGGGGAAGTGAACCAAATGTTCAGAGATAAAAGCATGTGTGAGGACTGCCTTTTCTTTACATCCTGATTGACAGGTTTGGCCCTATGCGTCGCAGCACCTCTCCTTAGAGGCTGGAAGATGAACACTGGGGTGGGGCTTGCTTCAGTATCCACCTGACTGTTCTTCACATTGGTAGAGCCAGGCCTAAATAAGCCTAACCACTTCCTAGATGGTCCAGGAAGGTTTCCATGGCAACGCCACCTCACCAGAGGACTGCTCATTCTAATTTACCAGTTTCTACTCCAGGTGAGTTTTCCTACCAGCAGGTGGAGACTGGCTCAAGTCTATTAGCTGGGAGATGCTTTGCAGATTCAAGAGGCAGCTTGTTTGATTTGGAAAGCCCCTCAGAGGTGGGCTACTCCAGCGATTGTCAGACTTGAGTGATCACAGACCCAAGGGGCATCTCAGACACACAGCTGCCTGCTTGTGTTTGAGATTAAGGAATTATTGTTTGTCTTGCTGAATGGGAGAGTGGCATTTGTGACACAAGAGTGGCTCGCTTTAGAATTATTCAGATAAAAATAAAAAGAGGAGCTGGTTCCCACAGGAGATAGGAGCACGCGGGAAGGAGGGAGCAACTGTTGTTAATAAAGATGCAGGGGCCGTGTAGAGAAAGCACAAAGGGCTGAGCCTAAAACAAACGAACAGACTGGGAGAGGGAATGGGTAGGAGCGGACGGGCAACTGGGTGTGGAGGCTCACACCCGAAATCCCAGGCCTGGGAAACGGCAGCAGGAGAATCTTAATTTAAGGTCAGCTCGAGCTATATAGTCAGATGCTGGCTTAAAAACAAACAAAAAATTCCTCCAGCAACCAACTGACAAAAGGCAGAAAAGCCCTGAGCTGCGGTGAGTTGTGTTTGCCCTGGGCTGCCGTGAGCTAGCCGTGTGTGCCCTGGGTGGCTGTGAGCTAGCTGTGTGTGTCCTAGGACAGAGGACCACAGCTATGGACTCTAGGACAGGAGCTGGTGATGGGCATCATCCTCCCTGTTTTTGAGTCTGTTTTTTTTGGGGGGGGGGAGGACGGGAAGCATTTTCATGATCAATTTTAAGGCAGTACAGATTCTCAGGTCTAGCTTCAGATTCACCAACTCAGAAGCCTTTGGGAATGGAGTCCGCCTATTGAATTTTAAAGACTCCCCAGGTGTTTAATCATTCCCTTCACGGAAGCCTTTCTTCTTCCAGAGGAAACCCAGTCCCCAGAGAAGTTCAGTGACTTGTGGGAAATCCCAGAGAGATAGAAGTGAGACCTGTATCAGAAGGTCAGACGCCATCCCAAGGCAGCCACTCCTGACAGTTGGACAGCCCCACAGCCAACACTGCTGCTTCATCCTCCAAGCAGTGTCTGCAGGTGTGGGACTTGCCCCATGCCACCTCTGTGGGTCCTTTGAAGATGGAGTGAGTTGGGGCATATGAAGGGTTTAAAGCACCCAAACCAAGGTGAATATTCTTTCTGTCAGTGTCTCTGTGTCCGAGCTTGCTACAGTTTCTTCTTTGTCTTTTCTGAACTGAAGGATCTGAAGTCTAGGTAAGGGAAGCCCGTCCTCCTGAGTCAGTCCAGCTAGCGGGCGTGCAGCCAGAGGCTGGTGCAGCCCAAGGTCCGTTATTTCCCACCACCTGCCTCTTAGCAAGCCATTCTCTCTTTTCAACCCCAAGCTGTACAGGGAACACAGTTCTTGAGATGACCACCAAGAACAGCAGTAGCAGTGGAGTACAGGCAGCTGGAGCTGGAACCTAGAAGACAAGGCGTGTGCTGCTACAAAGGGAAGAGCTGGAGAAGTGACCCAAGTCCTTGGAGGAGCTTAGATGATCGTGAGTGGATCCCAGACATTGGATGGTTGGAGTTTGATTTTGATTTTGATTGTGACTGTGCCTTGATATTTTTCCCTCTTGAAGTAAGAAAATATCTTAGTGGAGCCCACGGGCTTTGAGTTTTAAATAAGACTTTGAATTTTAAAAGATACTGGATATTTTAAAGGGATAGAACTTTCAATATGTAAAGACTGTTATTTAGATCTTGGGCATGAATAAGAAAGTAAGGGTTGAGGCTTAATAGTGATGTGTTTGTGTGGCAAGTTGAAAAGGGGTCAATTATACTAGCTGTACAATTGTGTGTTGACTTGACACAAGCTGGAGTAATCACCAAGAAAGGAGCCTCCCTTGAGGAAATGCCTCCATGAGATCCAGCTGTGGGGCATTTTCTCAATTAGTGATCAAGCAGAGAGGGCCCATTGTGGGTGGTGCCATCCCCTATGAAAGAGTCACTCGGCCCCAAAAAGGTTGGGACCACAAGTTGAGAACCACTGATTTAAAAGAAATGATCATCCTATAGACAAGGTTGTTGCTTGAGGAAGAGATGAGCAGAGAGCTCAGAGTCAGAAGAACCTAGCCAGGGGGACTGCGGTTTGCCTGAAAGCTTTTGAACAAATCACCAGCCATCTCCAGGTGTGCACCCTTTGCACATGACCACAAGAACTAAACAAGAAAGCTGTTGCAGAAGCAGGAGCTGTGGGGCCGAGAAGGTGGCTGTTGGTAAAGAGCTTTGTAGCACAAGTGTGAGTGCATGAGCTTGTCTCACACACACACACACACACACACACACACTCCCTCTGTGGTCTAAACTATTATAAATGTTTAAACCATTAATAGGACAAAGCACCCTGCAGCTATAGATGACACTAAATTGTAAAAACAGTGGGTACGCCCTGAGTTACCCCAAGTCTTCTTCCTTGCTCATTCCCACCTAACCATCATGAAGGCATGGAAACTCTCTAGCTGCCAGCCTGTTTGTAGTTCATGTGACTCAGAGAAGTATGGGCTCAGGACGTGGACAGCAGGTCACACGGACCTTTTGTTCCATTGACCTGTCAAACAATCCACTGATTCAAACTCAAGTAAGAAAACGCTTCTATTACATATTACATACGAGGTGACTCTGCCTAAAACTACTGGGTCGGATAGAGTCCAGGAAATAGGACTTTTTTTTTTTAATAAGATGGGTGACACATATCTTCTGTTGGATAATATTTCACAGTCAAACCCATTTGATCTGAAAACCAAAATTCCTGTATACCTACTCAGGCTGAGGAAGAGGCACAGACTGGTACTGGGTTCAAGTATTTCCCTCAAATGAGCTTTGCTTCCACAGTTTAAGATAAGAGATGGCAGGACTGGACTTCTGTATTTTCTGGGGACAGCAAGAGACTGGGGAGGCCAATAATGATAAAAGGAATCTGGATCATTAAGATCAGGGTCCTGTTTTAGTAACTGTAGCTCTGCCTCTTTCCATGTGCCTCTCTTCTGTTGTCAGAGCAGATTGGGAAACAAAGCTTGCCACCTGTTGGTGCCTGGCTTCACCAGCCATGCCCCTAACCCGTTAGGGTTTAGATGTGATATGGCTTGTGTGTTAGGCTGTGTGGTCCCTAGTTAGTGCTGCTGTTCTGAAAGGTTGTAGAACCTTTGGGAGGTACGGTCCTGACGGAGGAAGTAGGTCCCTGGGAGATAGGCCTTGATGTTTATAACTTAGTCCCACCTCCTGTCTTGTACCTGCTTTCTAGCAGGCCCAGTTGTGACCAGGTGTGGCCATCCCTGCCATCATGTCTACCCCAACATGACAGTCTGGGACCTTAAACAATATAAATGCTTCTTTGCCAGTATTTTGTCACAGCCATAGGAAAAGTGACAGGTATAAACTGTCACTGCTCAGCCTTAGCCGGACTGGCAAAACCTTGGATGATTTAACTCCTGCTAGACTTTAAGTTGAATCTTTCAACTCCTCTCCAGGAATCGCTCACTTTGGGAGAGATTCTTCTAGCATTTGTGCTAGATCGACTTGGCATTCCTTTGGTCTCCCTTTTCACCACACATCACCCTGTTAGGGTTTGAACCCGAAATACCCTCACAGGCTCATGTTATGTGGTCGAACACTTAGGCCCCAGCTGACGGCCCTGTGTTCAGGAGGCTGTGAGCCCTTCGGGGGGGGGGGAAGAACCTCATTGGTGGAAAGCCCACTAGCAACACGAGTTGACAGAGAGAGCCTGGCCCTATTCTCTTGATCTACTAAGGTAAGAGTAAGTTGTACTGCATGCTTCCAGTGTCACAGAATGAGACAAGTGACAGCTGCCCTTCCCACGGGATGGACTGTTCACCCTGAAACCTCTCATCCCTGAAGCAGTTGCTGTCAAGCAGTGAGAAGGAGAGCTGACATGGCCTTGCCGCCAGCTCCTTCCCCCAACACCCACTCTTCCCTGCACACAGATCAGTACCTGGCACTGGGAGCTATAGTCCAGAACATGATCACCCTTCTATCGTACCAGGCTCCACTTGCCACATGATATCACCTCTCTGGACCTGGTACCATGCATGTCACAGGTGTCCAGAACATATACAGAAGACAAGGTGCCCATGTACCTGCTTGAGACTAACCAGAGCAGAGCAGCTTCCTCCACAGCTAGCACAATGCTCTAAATCGTGTGTGTGTGTGTGTGTGTGTGTGTGTGTGTGTGAGCGGTGTCACACATGCGTGTGAGTACATATGTATATGACAATGAAGTCAGAGATCAATTTCTAGTATCTTCCTCAGTCACCCTGACCCTGTCTCTTTTGAGACAGTGTCACTCACTTTCTTATGAGCTTCACAGTTTGGCTGAGCCGGCCGGCCACCAGGCGAAGGTATCTTTCTGCGTCTACCTCCCTGACACTGAGGTTACAAGTGCATGTCACCATGCCCAGATCTTTTAAGTGAGTTCCGGAGACAGAACTTAGGTCCCCGACCAGCCATCTCCCCAGGCATAGCACCACATCTTAATGAGGCCCTGCACTTAGACCCCTGCCCCTCCCTTGATCCTTTCTCAGAGTATTTCTTCTGTACTTTGTCAGAGAGCCCATGCCTCCCCCTTGGCCTGGCCTGGCCTGCCCCTCGCTACCACATCTCTCTCAACATCAGCACCACTTCTTCACAGAGTGATGCTCCTTTGCTTCGTGTCCCCTGTGACAGAGGCAGTTGAATGCCAGCTAATTTCTATTCTGTCCCTTTTGTCCTTGGTTTTACCACTGTAGTTTAATCTTGAAGTGGCAATGACCCCTGTCACAGTCTGCATTTGTCAGCTCCCCCCCCTTTTTTTTTGCATCTAGGTAGTGGCCATATGATTGGTTTCTGTGAGGGCATCTGCAGAAAATTTGGTTGATTGGTTGGTACTGCCCTCTGTTCTTCACACCTCCCAGTATATCGTCCTGACAGATGGGATGCCTGCAGCCATCCTGTACCATAGAATGATAGATGTCTATGGACTATAGGCCAATATAACGGACAGGCCTGGGTTCCTGGTAGGTGTAAAGAAACTATACCAACTATTTCTGGACTTAGAGGGAAAAACAACTGCTGATGTATTTAAACACTGATTTTCTTTTTTTGAAGACCAATATTCTACAAGTTATGCTAACATTATTATTGAAGTCTATAATTAAACCTTTCATGGGCGATTTGATTATTTTTTCCTCTCCCAGGAGACAGATGGTTACAATCTAGCTGATAGTAGTACTCTGTGGCCAGTGCGGAATAACTAACGGAGCAGGTGTCCTTCCATTTTATAGACACTCTGGAAGCTTCCACTGGGTCCTCCTTTTTCTATCTCTAAGCTTCATTGTGGACACCACATGTAGAAATGGCTACACTTAGAAGCTTGGGGTAAGAAGACATTGCCTATAGATAAAAGTTCTTGGGTACAGCCCTCTTCTTACCATCACATGCTCTTCTGGAATGTTCTGCCTTGCCCAGCCACATTTCGCTCCCCTCATGCTCCTCTTTGACCTTCATGCTCTTGCTCTCAAAGCTCCAGCCAGCCTGAACTACTGTCACACTACAAGGGCCCCTGCTTTGCTCTCCTCCATGGCTGATGCTGCGCCCCAGCCAGAACTCATCTCGCCCAGTGTCTTAGTGTCTTTTCCTCTTGCTGTGATGAAACACTCTGACAAAAGCAGCCTTAGAAAGGTTTTGGTTCAAGGCTGTAGTCCATCACGATAGGAAAGGCACAGCAGCCAGAGCTGGTCGAGTTGCAGCTACAGATAAGAAGGCTGCTACGCATGCTCAGCTTCCTCTCTCCACCACTTTTACAGTCCAGGATCCCAGCCAGGAACTGGTGCTACCCACTGTGGGCGGGCACTCTCTCTTCAATTGATGCAGTCAAGATGCACCTCCCCTCTACTCAGCCAAGCCCAGAGGCCCGTCTCCTAGGTGATTCTACAGTATGGGGTGTTGCCAGTGAACACTGCCCAACACACCTAGGTAATCACTGTCACCCACGGAATCCGTGACGGTGAGTTTTATGTCAACTTGACACAGGCTGTAGTCAGCCCAGAGGACAGGATCTCAAATGAGAAACTGCTTGCTTAAGATCAAGCCATGGGCAAGCCTGGAGGGCATTTTTTAAAGTTAGTGATTGATTCAGGAAACCTGGCCCATGGCATCCTTAGGCAGGTGGTCTTGGGAACTCTAAGAAAGCAGGCTGAGCAAGACCTGAGGGGCCGGCCAGAAGCAATCTCCCATGGGCTCTGCATCAGCTCCTGCCTCCAGGTTCCTACCTGGTTTGAGTTCCCGCCTTAGCTTCCTGCAGTGAACTCAGGATATGTAAGTCAAATAAACCCTTTCCTTTCCAAGTTGTTTCTGATCGTGGTGTTTCAACACAGCAATAGTAACCCTAATTAAGGCAGACTCTCAACTTCAATGTCCCCTCTTCCAGGAGGTCAGACCCATCTCCCAGGTGTTCCTCTCTATCTTTCCCATTATAACGCTTGCCACCCTGTACCCAGTGTTTCAACTGAATTGCCTCCTCCGCAGTGACACATGGCAGTACTAACCCTGTACCCAATCTTATTGGGAAATACGTTCTCTATAGATGTGACTGAGTTAAGATTAAGTAATTAGTAGAGTAATTAGGCTTTAAGCTTCCATATTTACTTTGGAAGAGACTTGGGGAGTAAGAGCAAAGAGTAAAAGTAAAAGTAAGATTAAGTAATTAGGCTTTAATCTTCCATAAAGTGTGACCATGTGGGAAAAGGAAACTTAGAGACAGACAAGCCTTAAATGTTGAACACCATGAGGGGGCAGAGAGTGAGACTGTGGGCAGCATAGCTGTAAGCCAGAATGAGCCAGGAGGAAGTGAGCAGCAGATTCCCCCCAGGACCCCTAAGGACAGCCTCTCCTCACCTGGTTTTGTACTTCTAATCAATGGCGAGAGAGTGGGGTGTCGTGCATCGAAGCATAGACTTTGCCACCATATGGTGGAGCCCCAAAAGACCGATACCAGTGATCTTTGTGGTGTTGCTCTTCCGGGGACACATGGAACAAACATCTATCCAATGCAGCTAGGGCACTAATGACTGCCCAAAGCGAGTCCAGCTCGGTGACTCGGTGAGTTTGATGAGCCTCCCAAACAGCTCTGTCTGAGGCATCCCACCCAGCACAAGCGGTGACCGACTGAAGGCCTCATAGACGGGATGGCCTGTAGTTAACTTCCCACCTCTCCTATGCCCCAGCTCTCCTGGCAGGGGTGTCCAACCTGCAAGTCTGATGGTGACATGTAGCTGAGGACAGTGAGGAACAGGGCCCAACACCAAATTTAAAAGTTGCCTAGACCATTATGAAAAATGTTATAACTTGATTGTACGGTCTAGAGCCGTACAGGAAGGTTGGACATGCCTACTAGCACCTCCTGAGACGGCATGCAGCTGGGGATGGGGGTCAGAGGGAGGAGTGGCTGGGATCTCAGCTGAGAGCTTAGTGACCGGACCCAGCTCCCTTGATCTTGTGAGGGTCTCAAGCAAGCCATCAACGGTGCTCTCACTTCAGGATGATGAGACCTTGGAGGGCAGCATCCCACAACAGCCCTCTGTTCTCACGGATCCCACATTTTCCCCTTCTCCCCACTGTGGCCTGAACAATCTCATCAAAAGACTGCCCAGGTTAGACACGGACCAATCTTCTTGCTACCATTTCCTACACAACAGCATGCAGCGACAATTCATATAGCATTGACCTCTTATTAGGTTTGTGAGGAGCCTAGTGATTTAAAGTGCACAGGAGATGTGTTTAGAATGTGGGCGAACACTGCCTTGCTTGATGGAAGGAACTTGAGCATGGGTGGATGTTGCTATCCACAGAAGGCCCTCAAACCCACTACCCTTTACACACAGAATAACAATTGAATATGCGGTACAAGGCTGCACTCCTATAGGGCAGTTTATTGCCGTGGGAACCCTTGCATCCATCTCCTCAGGAGTCTCAGCATCCTGTATTGACAATAATCAGGTGGGACACATTGTTGCCATTTCTAATAAACGCCTCTGTGAGAGACATTGAAGAAACAACCTCTTCCCACTGGGGCCCTCCTGCATCCTTAGCCTTGGCTGTTCCTCCCACTTCCTCCCACACAGTACCTTCCCAGATAACTGCTCCCCTCCTTGATATTAATAAAATCCATAAATCAGCACAATGGCTGCAAAACCTTTAGAGAAAGTCTTTTCCTTCTGAGAAGCACCCTTGTCTGACTGTCCTGGAAGCATAAACTTGGTCTGATTAATCCTGCCAAAGGCCACAGGAACACCGAGCACACCTCTCTAGCTCCTTGGCAAGCCCAGCACTATAGACTGAACTGCACTGCCACCTCAGCATGAATGACAGTTTTGTGCAAGCTGCATAGATGGAGTTCCTCATCCGGTCAATCTACAACCTCCTGTCTACTCCAGTACAGCTCAAGACCTTTTGCAAAGCCAGGCATGGTAGTGTACTCCTTTAATCTCAGCACTCAGGAAGCAGGAGACAGAGCTCTGTGAGTTCTACGTCAGCCAGCCTTGTCTACATAACACGTTCCAGGATAGCTAAAGCTACACAGAAAGATCCTTCCTCAAAAACAAATTTAAAAGGAAAAGAAGAAAAAAAGACTCTGTCATGGTTTGAATGAAAATCCCTAACCCACCCCCAACCTCACTCAGGTTTTTTTTTTTTTTTTTTTTTTTTAATGCTTAGTCCCCAGTCCATGAACTGTTTGGGAAAATTAGGTGTGGCCTTGCTGGGTAGGCGTGACCTTGTTAAGTAGGTGTGTCCTTGTTGGAGGTGGGTGTCACTGGGCATGGAGATTTCAAGGCCCAGGCCCCCCAGCTGTACCCCATCCCTGCCTGCTGGAGGATTAGGATACAGAATTCTCAGCTACTTATCCAGGGTGATGCCTTCCTGCCTGCTGCCCTGCTCCCCATCATGACGACAATGGACTAATTCTCTGAAACTGTAAGCAAGCCCCCTATTAAATGCTGTCTTCTATAAGATGACTTGGTCATGGTGTCTTTTCACAGCAATAGAACAGTGACTAAGACTGGCCCTGTGCCTTGGGGGTGCACAGGAATGGAGACATATTCATTCCCTCGCTCTCTGGTACCTGGGAATATGGCTTTATTTGGAGATGGGGGTCTTAGCAGACAGTCTTGGTCCATTTTCAAACCCAACACTGGGTGGTTTATAAAGGGGAGTTGATATGGGCGTGATTCTGAAACTCGAGGCCAGGCAGCTGCATCTGGTGTAGGCCTATCGTGGTGGAAATAGACAGTAGGAGAGGACAACCTCATGTAAGAGAAAAGGGCAAATTCCCAGCCAGCCGACCCCACTGCCATGTTGAAGGCATTGATACACATTTGGGAAGGCTTCACTCCCTTGAACCAAACCCAAGGAGGCCTCACCTCTCACACCACTGCACTGAGATTGAAGGGTCCCACACAGTAGCCTACATGGGACACACACACACACCATAGCACAGGTGGCATCATACTGAGGTTATTATAACAGGTTTTAGTCTGGTGCAACTAGTGTCCCTATAAGAAGAGATGTCTACAGATGGGTCTGGGGAGATGGTTTAGTAGATAGGGTGCTTGGTGCTTTGCACATACGCCTAAGGACTTAAGTTTGCTCTCCAACACTCATGGAAAAAGCTGGGTGTGGAAGTGAGTTCTTGGAAGACCAGTGCTAAGGGGGTAGAGACGGGAGCATCCCTGAGACTCACTAACTAGCCAACTTAGCCAAGTCAGTGAGTCCCAGTTAGAGACTCTATCTAAAGAAACAAGGTGGGCGGCTCCTGGAAAAGGGCACTGAGATTGATCTCTGACCCCCACACTTCCTTGCTCCTACATCTGCCTGTGTGCACACACATAGAGGCGTAGACACAGATGTGAGAAGGCTTCAGGGCGATCCAGAGGGAACCCTGTCACAGCAGAAGCGGGAAGCCCAAAGGGTGACTGAAGCAACCAGAAAGAGTATGGGTCAGTGAATATCTTCCTCTCCTAACCCGGGAGAGCATGTACCTTTGTTCTTTCAAGCCCTGCAGTTTGCACAGCTTGTTAGGCCAGGCTTAGGGCTGATGTAGACAGATGATGGCAAAAATATCAATCAAACAAAAGCCTGACTCTGAAGCACATAGCCCAGGAAGCCATCCTGCCCTCTGCTAATTAGTCCTGGAGGTGAGGCTCCAGTCTGCAGCCGGCAACCCAAGGAACCCAGCATCTTCTCTAACTACGGGCTTTGGGAACTGAGAGCCCCTCCCTACCTTTCCTACTTTTCCTATCCACTTCTAGATTTGTCCAGCTACAGAAAGCTGGAGGCACCCTCCAACCCGGTTATGCAGGATGCCAGAAGCGTCTGCTGCAGTTTTCCCATCCCTATAGCATCCTGTAAGGATGTGTCAGCAGCTTGCTTGCTACTGAAGTCATCAGGATGAGAGCCTAGATCTTGGGCAGCCCTCATAAGCTAGGCTCAGCCACCACTCCTCAATATGCCAATTAAATAACAGTAGAAAGCAGAGAAAGGAGGCTTATTCACTGTGGCCACATTGGGGGAGAGAAAATCAGGGCCCCCATCCCAAGTTCATTCAGACTCTGACGCAAGGTTTAGATTTCAATAGAAGGCAAGGGGGTGTGCACGTCTAAACAGGGTTGGTTAAGGTCCCAGGCGTCTCAGCTCCAGTCACTCCGGACAAGCTGTCAGAACTGTGTGGAATCTCTTTGCAGGAGACAAGCTCCGCCTCTGACAGGCACCGGGCTTTCCACGTGGGGTTCCTGGGAACTTTCCAACTCCTTGGGTCCCGTTGTTTCAGTAGACTGACAGTCAAAGGGGGGAGCACAAGAGTCTCTCTTTAGAATATCTTCATTCCTGGCAGGATGGTTACAGGGACACACACACACACACACACACACACCACTGTCTTTAGGTGAGCTTCAGTTGCAGGCAGGACACAATACTCCAGTCCCTTGCTGTACACACAGCAGTCTGTCTGTCTTCATTTATCCCTACCTCTGGGAAACTCTCACCCCAAATTTTCAAGTAAACTCCCCCACTGAGAGAACTCTGGTTCCTTCTCTGTCACCATCTTTTTAAAATACTGTTTTGACAATTTTAGGGAGGGAAACTTATTTTAAGTGTGTCTTTTGTTGAGTTGATGCCTTCACCATCTACCCTGCCCCCCCCCCCAAGCTCCTAGCCTAGCAACCTTGTATACAGTAAGTACTCAATCTAAAACTTGCTTAATCAAAAAGCTTCTCTTGGCCAGGTATGGTGGTACATACCTTTAGACCTAGCACGTGGGAGGTAGAGGCAGGCAGATCTGGGAGTTCAAGACTAGCCTGGTCTACAGAATGAGTTCTAGGATAGGCAGGGCTACATAGAGAAACATTATCTGAAAAAAACCAAACACAAACAAACAAAAAAACCAAACCAAACCAAAATTCTCTTTACAGTAGATGAAGTTTATTACAAAAAATCCACAACTGTCAAAATGCAGACAAGAGACTGAGGGATGCCCATTCCAGTTGATGTATCTACAAAACAACCCTTACACTTAAGGCTCAGGGACCATCAGGGAAGAAGGGACAGAGGACTTTAAAGAGCCAGTGGAGCAGGATGTCTGCTGCAAGACCGTGTCTTCTATTTATGACATGGAAATTGCACCAAGGAAGCATCAACAACATAGCTGCCTAAACAGGGCCTGTATAATGGCACTAGCCAACATACACGTGGGAAATCTCACAAGGCTCTCCCCTTAGATAAAGAGCTACGGGAAATTAATGGATGGCCGCTGAGAGAGGGGGCATCGGTCCTCTCAGAAGGAAGCCTCTGATCCAATGCCAAGCCGTCAGTCCGGAACACCTATGTGTAGAAATGAGCAACACTAAATAGACTCGGAAGGGTGTGTGTGTGTGTGTGCATATATGTAACAGTAATAAAGAAAGAGAGGGGACTGCGGGTTGGAGGTTGGAGATGTGGGGATGAGAATGATGGAAACACAGTACTCGTATATAAGATTCTCAAGCAGTTTAAATTTTTTAAAAATTGCTAAATGATTTGGGCAGGAGAGATGGTTTTGCAGTCCTGAGCACTTGCTGAGCCATGAGGACTTGGAGTTCAGGTCTCTGCTCCCACATAACAAGCTGGGGATTCTGGACACAGCCGGAACTCCAGCTCCGGGGGACAGAGATGACAGGAACACTTGGGCTTGTCCGATTCCAGTCTTAGAAAATGTGAGGCCTGGGTTCAAAGAGAGGTTCAAATATTCAACAAGTTCTGGCCTCTATGTGTGTGTGTGCACGCACGCACGCACGCACACCCCCTGCATGTGTGCGCCAATGAAATAAATTTTTTTTAAAACTTGCTTAATGAAATCAATGGCTTGTCTTACCTATCTGGTTACATAATGCTTGGTCAGAGCATCCTCCATCACCTGATGGTCAGAGAGATAGAGCAGGTGTGGCCTCATGCTTATTTAATAGCCCAATAAAAGGAGCCTTCCCATCAGATAATGTGGCCTAGAGTGGACTGTTTAATCACAGCTGGTCAATATTTATGAGGCCAGAGGCCCAGCTGTGCCTATGACTTATTTACAAGCCAATTGTGGAGCCCATAAGCCTCCCTGTGAGGTCCACCTGTTCCTAGGCCTAGCCCTTGGTGAAGCTGTCAAAGCAAGCAGGAGAGAACCCGTTCCCTGTCAGGCAATTCAAAGGACACTCCCCACCTTCCTGCTGCAGTTCCTGGGCCGTGACTCCCTTTTACTCCTTCTGAGTAAAAAGGTCGGCAAAGCTTTTCTTCTCTGTCAGCCACAGCTCTCTTTCCACCATCCCCTTCCAGGTAACCACAGTCAAAACAGAAAAAAAAAAAAAAATATCAGACAGGAACCCCAAGGCTTTGGTTTCCAGCATGGACGTGTGTTAGGGTCACCCCCGGGGATGCTTGTTAGAAACTGCAAGTACTAACTGGGCCTTGCCCAGCCTCACTGAGCCCAAGTCTTGCACCTGGGGGGCCAGGGATATGTTCCTCCTCCCACCCCTGGCTAATTGGGGTTGGGGTGTCTGAAAGAAAGCTGTAGATCACCCCCCCAGACCTTGGATTCTAGAAACATGAGGCCTCCGTGGCCTCTATAAAGACAGGGTAAGTAAAAAGAGAGGACAATGGGTTCTTAGGGATTCTGGTACTGTACCGCTCCAACAGTACGTTGGAGGGAAGGGGTTACAGAGAGATCCCTGCTTCCCTCCTTCTGCCTCCTACGAGACCCCTGAGGAGCCTTACACTGCAGGAAGAGATCAGCTGAAGCCTAGTGCCAACCAGAGGAGGACTGGGTCTCCCAGGAAGATTACATACAGTTCTGACACAGCCTCAAACCACTTTGTAAGACACTGGAGCCCACACAATGACGGGCTGGTGATGGGCAGGACTGCGACTGGTCAGCTGTGCATAACTTACTCCTTATCTAAACTTAAACAACATCAGGTCAGGATCCCAAAAATGGAGTTGAGGGAAGAGTCATGAGCCCTCTTTTGGTCCCCTTTCCCATGTGGCTGCATCGAATAAACCTCCTTTCCTGCTTTTCCCTGTTCTTTGTCTCCTTAGTGGGCCTGCTGAGCCTGCCTTGTTGGGGTGGGGGTGGGGCCAGTGTCTGACTTTGACTTTAACTGTTCCAGCCACAGTATCTTGCACTGTGGGCCTTCAGCTCTACAGCTATGTGACTTCACACACACAGAGAGACACGCACATACACACACAGACACATAAACACAGACACACACACAGAGACACAAACACACAGACACACAGAGAGAGACACACACACACAGTTTGTATTCACTGAGCCTCTGTCCTTATGTGAAAAAACAAAGATACCAAGATAAAGGTCTTCTGAGGGTTTGTGAATCCATATGTTATGCTGTAGATCTCAAATGTCCCCCACAGGCCACAGGTTGGAGGTTTTGTCACCACCCCGAAATGCCACGGGGAAATGGTGGAGTCTTTTGAGAAGTGATCGTGCAGGAGAAGCAGGTCCCTAAGGGCATGTCTCTGAAGAGGATGCTGGGACCTCAGCTCCTTCCTCATTTGCTTGGCTTCCCCGCAGCCAGGAAGCACGCAGCTCTTTTTGCCCCTCCATGATGTTTCCTGACCCTCTACAGGCCAAAAGCCACAGGGCCAGGGAACCATGGACTGGAGCCAAACAAAGCTCTCCTCCTTTATCTGGCTTCTCTCGGGGATTTTGTCATAGTGCCAGAAACCTAACTCCAGAGAGCAGACAGCATAGCAAACACCTGCCTGCTCGCGACAGTATGGCCGACAATGGGAAAAGAGTGGAAAATGAGAAATCCAAGACACAGACACCGAAGGGTGGGCCATTCTAGTCACCTTGCAAAGGAAGAGTGTAGATTTTTGCCAGTGTGTGAGTCTGGCAACCATGAGCCAGCCCGGGGGCTGTGGTCTGATACCTAACCTGAGAACTGAAAAAGTTTTGAAGGGTAGGAGCCATGAGAGTCAGAGGCTAGAAATAGCTAACCTCGCAGAATGAACGGAGCCTTTGGAAGCCCTGAGTCAGGACAGAACTTGGCACAGTGACAAAGCTCAAAGATGTCCCAGAAAACTATGCAAATGGTGTGGCACACTGGGAGGCAGGCACAGGCAGCAGGGGCTTGCTTTGTATTACTTACCCACAGTGACAGACAAGCCCAACCCATAGGCTCTTGTCTCTGAAAGGAACCCACTGAAGGGCCCTTTGGCTGCTGTATTCCTACCTTTGGCTTTGGCTCATTAGCCCAGGGATGATCTCTGCTTGGCCTCTTGTCCTTTGTCTATTTCACTTTCTCTCTGGATGAGGGAACAGAGGCGAGAGAAGGAGTTTAGTTACTTTAATGACAAACCTGTAGAAAGTCTCGACTTTTGCTTCTGAAGGTGCCTGGCTTGTATCTTAAGGATAATCTAGCTTAGCCTTTCCTCAGACTTCACACAAGCAGCCAACAGAAATAGGTTATCATTGCAACTAAACCACTTCTAGATCCCTCCACCTCTGCCCCAGCTGCATGGCAGGGTCCTGTGGGCCAGGAAATGCTCGCTATCCGGGTGTCTTTAATCCCTGCAAATGCTCAGGCTTTTCTCCTCAGCCTCATTTGTGCTTCTGAGTTCCTTAGGAAGTCAAGTCCTGTGAAGGGCTTAGCTCCTGCTAGCTGGAGGTAATTCACATCAGATGGTGGCTGTCAGCGCTGACAGCGCGCGCTGCTGAGCCGCACGCTGGGATTTCTGAGGCTTTGCTCACAGTGTCCTGACCTCGGAGAAGATGCCCAGCGCCTGACAGGGCCTGACATAACTTCCTCCCACACCTCAGCTGATGTGTCAGGCAGCGAGCCTTCGAAAAGTCACCGCAGAGCTGCAGACCAATAGAGAGGTTTCCTCCCATTCCCTGGATGGCTCTCCCCAAGACAATGGTGCCTGGCTGAGTGCTGGGGAATGTGTGGGACACCCTGGAGGGGGGGGGGAGAAGTGGGATGCGGGGCTTACAGAGACTGCTTCTCTGAGGAAAGCATTGTCAATCCTGTTTATTCAGGCCTCTCAGAGTCCTCTTGACAAGCTACTGCTGTCCCCTATCCCCTCTCTCTACCATCTTGCAGGCAAGAAACCAAAGCTGGAGATGTAGAAATAGGCTCATTTGTAAGTGGTCCAATTTCCAATTGTGATCCTCACAAGAATTCTGTCGCGCGGAGCACACAGGGAAAGACCCTGGAATGGTTGCAAGGCCAGCGGGAAGGTCTGTGCAATAAGCAGGCTCCTGGGGCCATAACGCCAATGACAAGGGACATGCACAGCCCAGACTTTGCCAGTGTTTTTTGTTTTTTTAAGATTGTGAGAAATCTGTTATGCGTTAGAGGTGATGTGTTCCCCCACTAAAGGCCCTCGTGAAACAAAATCAAACGGAAACCCTGAGAGGAACTCGGCTCGGGCTCCCTTGGGTGAGCGCTTGCAGAACCTGCATGAAGCCCACCACTGGGTTTGGTCCTCAGCCCAACATTCTGTGGCACAGCCTGGAGGTAGAGGCAGATTAAAACAATCCATAGCCATCCTCAGCTACACAGTGAGTTCAAGGACAGCCTGGGCTTCATGAGTCTCTGTCTCTATACGCCAAAAGCCAACCCCAAATGCACAAATGAAAAATACTCCCCCCCCCCCCGCAACACACACACACACACACACACACACACACACATACACACAGTAGACTCAGAAGGCATATGGTCTTGGCGACTGGCTCATACAGGCTCTGACCTAATCATCAGGGTAATGCAGTGTTGGGTTCGGAATTTGAGGGCACTCTTAGGAGGTACCAGGAACTAGGGAGTGGAGCCTGGTTGAAGGAACTGGCTTACTGGAAGGGGCTATCTCGTCCTTGGTTCCTTCCTCCTGGCTTTCTCTGCCTTCTGTCTGCCATGGGTAAGCAGTCTTACCCTTTCACATGCTGGGCGGTTCTGCTTCCTGGTGCAGGATTCCAGAAGCAATAGAGCCAAGCGACCCATGAGCACAAATACCTTTGCTGCTTTTCAATTGTTTCTCTCATGTGCTTTGCTAGACCTCGCCCCCTCCCCCCATCTCAGTTCCTGACTCCTCAAGGGTACACTGGATTTTATCACACTAGACGGGTTGGAAGGCTGTGGTACAACATCAAGTGCTCCACATTTATTAGAAACTCTTCCCTTCGGGCCTTGCTCTCTCATAGCTGGGTGACTATGAGCGAGCTCCCACTTCTCTGTGATCTTTCCTTTCTTTGTGTTAACAACGACACCATCTTTAACATTTATGGGGTTATCCTCATCTTGCCAAGGGGAAACAGACTTAGAGGCAAGCTTTTACTCGCTTCATTCTTTGTGGAGAATGATATATTGGGAAGGGAGTGGAGAAAGCCTTTGAGTGGTGATTAATGGGTATCACATCACCCCTTCTACAATGGCCAGGAAACACCACCCAGGGCCGAAGGCAAGGGGGCTGGAGAGACGATGACTCAGCAGTTAAAAGCGCGTGCCTTTCTTCCAGAGGACCAGAGTTCAGTTCCCAACTTCCACATTAGGCAGTTCAAGTCCACCTGTAACTGTAGCACCAGGGGCTGCAATACCTTCTTCAGGCCTCTATGGGCACCTGTCTTCATGTGGCACACAAATACATACATGTAAATAAACATGATAAAAAAAAAAAGAAGGATCTTTAAAAGAAAAAAAAAAAAAAAAAGGAAGGTGTAATAGAGAGAGCAGAGAGTGTGAAAGCACCACGCTTTAGATTGCCACACTCTGAGCTCTCAGGTCCAGGACACACAACATTCGGAGTGGGAAGTATCAGGAACATTGGGAGGTCTGTGGCCAGGGACCTGGTCATGAGGTTCAACTACAGATGGAGGTTTGAAGGAAACGCAGGGAAGCCTGGTACATCCCCTTCCCAGGAGAAGAACCTTCCCTTCACACACAATCCATGAAGGTCAGAGAACAAAGAGTCAGAAGGTCATTTGAGGAGTAAGGTCCCAAGAGGTCCTTTGGATGGTCCAAGATGGGTTATGTTTGTAGGGACAACTTGACCTCCCCTAATCATCACACATCAAAGGAAGGTTTACATTTTGTGTCTGTCTTTGTCAGTTTTGTGTTTCTATAACAAAATAGCTGAGGCACAGACATCTTTGAAACACAGAAGCCTATCTGGCTAACAGTTCTGGTTTCTGGAAGGTGCCAAAGCACGGTGCCTGTATCCTGGTTAGGTTACTCCACGCATCACAGCATGGCCGAGATGGGGAGAATGAGCATGTGCAGCCGAGTCACGTGATAAGCAAGAAGCAGAAAGGGTCTGGGGAGGGGCCAAATTTACTCTGCATAGCAACTACTCTCACAGATGCTAATTGGCTCTTACCAGATGTCACCTACATCTATAACACAACAGCCATCGGTTCATGAACTCCCACGACCTAATGACTGTCTACTGGGCTCCACTTCTTAAAAGGTTTGATTTCCTCCCCCTTCCTCCACTCCTATGCTGGGAACCAGGTGACGAACACGTGAGTCTATGGGGACAAACCTCATCAATCCGTAGCAAGATCTCTCTGTATATTGCCTGTTTAGTACTTAAAGGCCAGTTCCAAGAAGCAAGACATTAATCTTCCCTCCAAATCAATAAAGGCTCGGTGATTGGATTGTTAATCGCTAGTCCCAGGAAGTCAAGACTCCAAAACTTCCATCTTGAACCGGATGGGGTAGCACCCAGGTCCCCTTTCACGAATGAATGATCTACTCTACCAACTGTTGCTGGCCTAAGGTGGGAAGGATCACTTCCGGTGAACAGAAACCCACCCCTATGACCATCTCTCTCCTTCCTGGGATCCAGTGACAGCAGAATGACCCATTTCCCCGCCTTCCCGGCTCCTGAGTGCTTTTGAGACTGGCCTTAATACAGCCCTGGAATGCCTCACTGCTGGGTCTGCTTCTGACTCCCCCTTTCCTCCAGTGGGTGTCCCAACTGACACATCTGGCAGGTCTTAAATCTTAACGCCTGGCATCCACCTGCCGCAGCTGTTAGATGCTCCCCTCTGAGCAATACTTATAAACAAGACTGCAACCGAGAGTTTCCAAGCAGTAATAAGCAACATCTGTACCGCTGTACGCTCCACCCAACACTCCTATTCTCGCTTAACTCTTCAGGCGTCTGAAGAGGTTGGCAGGCAGAGGGCAGTAGCCTTGTCTGGCTCATTTCACAAATGCAAGATCTCCACCTTGAAGCGGGTCTCCAGAAAGAAGGAAAAACCCCACAGTAGGCAATAATTTGCATATTTCCGATAGTGATTGCCAACTGTTTTGTTATGGGTGCTCTACCAGGTGTTTGTAGGTGTGGTTTTAAAAGATGCGAATGCTGTTTTTGGAAAATACTAGGTTAAAACTGGTTCTAGGATGTGTTGGGCTTTTAATATCTAACCTGTATTGTTAGTCTGTGAAGATTTCTGTGTGCAGAATTTCTTTGGGTATATGTGACTACAAGAACACCCTCACCCTGCACCCTCCGCAGGCAGCCTGAGGAGGAGGGTGGTGGTGGTGGAGAGTAGAACTTACTAGAAGGTTCTGTTAGGTAGATGCATTTTCCAGCTGCTACTTTGTTCTCTGCTTATCCTCTGCTTTACCCTCTCTGATGCAAAGGGAGAGGCATCCCAGATGAGCTCTGAAGGTAAAAGAAGAGGCAGGTGTGAACAGAAAGTTCCTGGCAAAGAAAAATACAGTCTGCTAGAAGCCAGACTGTTCCTGGTTTAGGAGGGTGAAGCCCAGGGGCCTTGGACCTCTAGGCTCTGTGGGGCCACATGAAAGCCTGGGCTTTCTCCAGATCCAGGTGGACTTTTTTTCAGAGTCTCTGGCTCCCTGGTCCAGCCTATGGAGATTGATGAAGGCACTGATTTTTTTTTTTTTTAATTTATTCTTCTCTCATGTATTTCATCTTGACTGCAGTTTCCCCTCCCTCCTTTTCTCCCAGTCCTTCCTGAACCCCCTCCCCCTCCCCCTCCCCCAGATCCATTCTTCCTTCATTCACTTCAGAGAAGAGCAGGCCTCCCAGGGACATCAACCAAACAGGGCATAACAAGCTACAGTAAGGCCAGGCACCTCCCCTCATATCTAGGCTGATGTTTTTAAGAAGGCAAATGATGGGGAGAGAGATGAACCCGGCACTTCCACTCCAGCGAGCCTGTGTAGCACCTGCTCTCTGGGGCTTCAGCTGCAGAGGCTCACAGCCTCCCAGCGTTCAGGGTCCCCTGGCTGACAGGATGAGGAGCAGGCTCCAGGCTTACTTTATCGCTTCATCCTGAAGGCATGAAGCCCGGTTCAGCATACGTCGGTAGTGTGATGGCGAACTCGGAAGCACAGCCGACATCGGGCAGTATTCGCTTGCCCCATTTAATTAACGAATCCTCAAAGATTTACAAGAAAGGAGAGCTCAGCTATGTGGCTAACCCTTAAAGACAGATAATCCCTAAATCTTATTAATTAAAACTCCACACTGGTAACATAAAACACAGAAATTATGCATGAAATTATTCATGATATTTTAATACTGTATACATTGTGCCATCAAGTTAAACCTAGCTATCTCTCCAATTATCTTTTTTTTTTTTAATGACAACATTCAAAATCTTCTCCTCTTGCATTAGTAGAGTATCTACCTCTACTCTCCCTGCCTTGCAAAAGCCCAGTAGAACCCTAGGTTCCTGTATGCCTCCTGAGGACCCACCAAGTCTTAGCAGGGTTTAGGACTCCTGTGTTTATGTTCAAGAGTGTGCCTAGAAAGCCGAGCAACTGTGCCAGGCTCTCAAACAGCTCACATGCGAACGAGCTCCTGGTTCTAACCCCAGCCTTGTCATTCTTTATGTTTCTTAAGTATTTCAAAATTATATTTATTTATTATGGTATGGGAGGGCCCACTCCCACCGCCCGCACAGGCATGAACATGCTGCTGTACACACGTGGAAAGCCAGAGGACCACTTTGTGAGTCAGCGCTTCCATTCTCCCACGAGGTCCCAGGAACAGAGCTTGGGTCATCAGGCATGGTGGCAAGTGCTGTTACCTGCTGACCCTTCATTTCTTGTATGTTTTGGGTTCGAACCATTCCATAAAACGGCCACAAGACAAGGATGTGAATGGATGCGCAGGAGTCACTGTTGGGAAGTCTAACAAGGAAAGGAAAGTGGCTGTAAGGTAGGTGTCCGTAGGGGCTTCCTTGCTGGACGGTGTGTAAGAGTGTGTGACACATGGTTCAAGGGTGATCTTTCCCAAAGTCTGGGGTACATGCAGGCTCCACATTTGCTGGAGGATGTTGTGGCATTAGGGCCACTGCATCTCTGGCTCACTGCCAGGCACTTATTTGTCAACTTGACCCAAACTAAGGTCCTTTAGGGAGAGAGAACCTTAGCTGAAGAGATGCTTTCTCCATCACTTTTTATTTGTTTGTTTGTTTGTTTAATGATGACTGTAGGAGGGCCCAGCCCAGTGGGAGTGGTCCTGAGTGGAATAAGCATGCAGGCTGGGCAAGCCATGGGTAGCCATGGGTAGCCATGGGTAGCAAGCCAGTAAGCTGTGCCCTTCCTCAGTGTCTGCTTCAGTTCTTGGCCTGGCTTCCCTCAGTGATAGACTACAAGCTATAAGATGAAATAGGCGAACTTTCCTCCACAAGTTGCTTTTGGTTATGGTAATTATCACAGCAATAGACACCTAAGAGACCCATTCCGCATAAAGGGGAAAAGGATGCTCTTCTATGGAGAACTGTAACTCTCTGCTATTGGAAGGGTGAGGACAGAGCACAGATGAGTCTCCATTGACGTCGGATTTGTGATGTGGAGGAGGCAAGAGGAAAATCTGAGCCTCAGCATCCTCACCGGCAAAAGGAAGAAGGCTGTTAGCATCCGCCTGTTGTGACCATTAAGAGAAAACATAAAGTCCAACAGAGGGAGCCAGGGAGCTGCGGCTGAATGACAGGTCCCCCCAGACATGTCTCAAATCATCAGTGCTCATTTACTGCATGTTCTGACTGGTCTATGTCAACGACATTCAAACTACAGTTATCTCAAAGGAGGTTTAAAATATCGAATTGAGAAAATGTCTCCATAAGATCTGGCTATAGGGCATTTTCTTAATTAGGGATTGATGGGAGAGGGCCCAGTCCATTGTGGGTGGTACCAACCCTAGGCTGGTGGTCCTAGATTCTATAAGAAAGTAGGCAGAGCGAGCCAGTAAGCAGCACTTCTCCATGGCCTCTGCATCGGCTTCCGCCTCCAGTTTTCTGCCCTTGTTTCCTTCAGTGATGGACGATAATGTGATACTATAAGCCCAAGAAACCCTTTCCTCGCCAAGAAACCTTTCCTGCGTCAGTGGGTTTATCCACACACCCGAGAGTGCAGCGTCTTAGTTAAGGTTTCTACTGCTCCAAGAAAACACCATGACATTGCACTCTCGGGTATGTGGATAAGCCCACTGAAGCACAGTGGGGACAGCCCATCCCTGCTCGGGTGACAGAAGTTACAGCCGGAAGGCACAAAAACTTGATGGGAGGTCTGTTGGGAACTGATGGACTGGAATACCCACCACTAAGGTGGCTGACACACCCCAGGGCGGGGCTAGCTACGCTGGTCTCCATTTCTGTCCACATGCGTTTTTTGGTTTTTGGGTTTTTTTTTTTTTTTTTTTTTTTAATAGGAGGCTGCTTGAGTGTCCTTCCAATATGGTAGCTGGCTTCCCCCAGAGCAAGCTAACCTTAGGGTCACATGCTGTCCTTCCTGCAGAAGTCTACTAGTCACAAACAAAGGTTGGCTTGGGTTCACTGAGTAAGTAAGTAGCAGGACCATAGGGGCATGGTCCCTAAGAGAGGGGTTGCCATAAAAAAGAATGGCAGGTGCATGGTAGTAGCTTAGGAACTAGTTTCACTGTAAGAACAAAGGAGAGTCTCTTCTACAGCCTTGCCTCTGGAGAGACAGATTCAACACCCCGCCTAGTGTTCTCCCTCCAGCTCCTCCTGGACTGAAGGCTCTCCCTGTTTTGTGTGATAAAAGGTTTTCCTCTCCAGCCTTTTCCTTGAGCCAAGCAGGTGGCTCCTGGCTTTGAGCAAGTATCTCAACAGGCAAAGCAAACAGAGGGGCATGGGGCTTCTCCATATCGCTGTAATTAAGCAGAAAGAGGTGCTAACTATGAATCTGGAGCCCCAAACGTCCTCCAAGGGGTACTTAGGGCTGTGGAGAATCTGTTAGCTGGCAATAACTTTGAAAGGAGGCTTTGCCAGAGCCGAGGCAGCGCAGGCATAGATCACCTGCAGAGGACCGCGGGCTGACTGCTCATCCTAGCTCTAAGACTGCACGCATCAAGCCAGAGTCCAGCCGGAGATTGAATTAATGATGCGTACAGATGAAGCTTGGCACGGCTTCCTCACAGAGAGGCGGGCATTTAATGAATTTTTCATGGCCTGTGCCTAGTACCATTCCCTATGCCGGCTTCTCAGAACACCCTTGTAGGATAAAAGGGCTGGCTTGGATGAAGGGTACAGGGGTGGCTTCTGTCCTTGCTCCAGTGTCACCCATCCTGGGCGCTTTTAGAGTGCTTGCTTATTTTAACAGCCAAACCTCCATGATAGCTATTTTCAAGTTCCTCTGACCACAGGACAGGACAGAAACAGCTGCTCGGCAGAAAGATTTATTTTAGCCCATGGTTTCAGTGGGCCTCAGTCCATCCTGCTGGGGTGAGCGGGACTCATGGTGGTGGAGGCTTGTTCATATTGTGCAACAGTGGCCAGCACTAGGGTCCAGGCCAGAGTCATCAAATGCCTATTCCCACTGACCTGCCTCTACTAGTGTTGGCATCAGGACCTCTAAAACCTATGACATCACATAGGCAACAGGACATCTTGCAGAACTGTTGCCAAGACAGCAGGCACTATATTCCCAGAATCCACTTGGCTCACCTCCCACCTTTACCTTCTTTATGTCATTTTCCATATAAATAAGGTGAACACCCCTCCCTCTCTCTCTCTCTTTCCCCCATCTCTTTCTACCTCCACCTTCTGCCCCCACAAATCTCTCACATGTGGAACTGTTTGGGCCCAGGGTGCTGTGTTCAGACCCGAGCCACTATTTTAATGCACCAGCCAGCAAGGTTCTATGTCATGAAGGTTCCACAGCTTTCAAAACATGAGCCTGTGAGGGCACATTTTAAATTCAGACTATGGTGCCCCTAAGTCCAGCAACATGATGGTGGGTGGTTCCCTCTCATAACTACAGGTGACTAGATTTCAAGGGTCTCTTAATAAAAGAGTCTTGAGATTTGGAGGTTCTAGCAGGGGAGTGCAGCTACTAGTATACCCTTGATGGGGGACCAGTATTCCTCTATTTGGGAAAGGGTTTCCTCTTCGACCAAGTATGCAGTTGACCAAGTGAGCAGCTTCAGGCGGCACTCACATGGTGTGGAGCAGTCAAGGTGGAAAGGGATACACCGGCCTAGCTAGTCAGAGCAGCCTCATCATCGCGGTGACAGTGGGGTGACAGTCTTAGCTGCAGCCTCATCATCGCGGTGACAGTGGGGTGACAGTCTTAGCTGCAGCCTCATCATCGCGGTGACAGTGGGGTGTCAGTCTTAGCTGCAGCCCACACCTTTAATCCCAGCACTTGGGAAACAGAGGCAGGCCGGTCTCATCTACAGAGCAAGTTCCAGGACATCCAGGACTACACAGAGAATCCCTGACTCTAACTAACTAACTAACTAACTAACTAACTAACTAACTAACTAAAAGTCTTACATGAAAAAGTGCTGTGAGTCAGAGAGCCATGAAATGGGACTAAGGAGAGAGCTACTCTCTTGGGATGTCTAGATCTGTCATCTGTGCTCTTGGTAGATAGGTGAGGTAATTTTTTTTTCATGAAGTGGGGAAGAAAGAAGAGAGGGAAAGAGAGGGAGGGGAAAGAGAAAAAGTGGGTGGGGATAAAGGGGAAGAGGAATGGGAGGGTAGGGAGGGGAACAGAGATGGCATTGGGGAGGAATTGAAGGCTTGAGGAGCAGAGAGGAAAACTGATGGAGACATTCTAATTGTTACTCTGGTCCTTCAGAGGCCCACACCTACGCTCTCCTCTGAGTTCTCACAGGATCTTCCTGTCCTTCTACAGTCCCATTTCCTGCTTAAACTAGTGTAGAATGGATTTGGTTTGTTTCTACTTTAACAATAGGCTAATCTTTTAATCAGGTTGAGAAATTACATGCCTGGTTAAAAAGAAAGTAACTAGGATAATAAAATCATTAGGCAGACAGACAGACAGACAGACAGACAGACAGATAGACAGAGGCAGTGGAGGAGGGGAGACAGAATGGGAGGGAGAAGAGAGAGTGAGAGAGGGAGGGAGCCTTGTCCAGTCTCTTCTCTGTGGTGGTAGCTGGTGTGCCTGGTGCCTGGAACCAGTCACAGGAAAGCCCTTTCTGAAGGCACACCTTGGTTCACCTCCTCAGATTCTGGGTTTGAGGGTATGTGACGTCATCTTGGCTCACGTTCGACTTTCTATCATTGAGAGAAGCTGAGGCTTTCATGTAAACTGCCCTGAGCTTACAGTGTTGTAAGGCAGTCTCGAAGTGTATAAAGTATTTTGAAAGCCAAAGGAACAGGCACTTCTGCGAGCAGCGGCCAGCCTGCCCCCTCCAGCTGAGGTCTCCGTGGAGGTGTTCAGGAGAAGGCTGGCTTGGAAACCAGGTCATCGTGTACTCCCCTTTCACTCCTTCCATCAATCCCCACACCTTCACAGAGCTGAAACTCTAGCTGCACGCTGCAGGGAGTTTTGGTTATAGGATGCCTCTGACAGGTCTTTTAAGTTGAAGGGCAGTGATGGTTGCTCACGTCCTTATATTCCCAGGGAACTGTGGTGCGTTGGGTTTGTGTCAACGGCTTATAGTTCCTCTCTGTAGATAGAGGTCTGGTGGAGCTGGATCTGAGGCCGGGGTGACTTTCAGCTGGTCTCTTTAGAACCCACCCCTGCCGGACAGAGCTGATTTCCAGACTGTCTTAAAACCCAGCATGCCCCTTTTACCTGGATCTCCCTCGGCTAGGGACGGATGCCCTTTCCTTTCTCTGGAGAAATGTTTCTCTTCAGTCAGGCATCCTGCATGGAAATGTCTCAATGCAACCCCGTGACAAACTCAGGCAGCAGTCAGAACGTAAAACCACCCTCACCACTGACAAGGTATCTTTACTGAGTGACTGAAATACATAGGGACACAAAGGTGTCTACGTGATGTCACCTGAAGCTCCTACTTGTCATGTGCTTATAATGTATCTGAGGAAACAGCTCATTCCCTCATTCATTCATCCATTCATCCCAGACACAGCTACTGAATGTACAGGCACAGCACGATGTACTAAGAATACACATTCATAAGCATTCATGCATAGACATCTAAATAAGCAGTGTCATGGACACATCCTTTATCTAATAACACAATGCAGCATGGAGCAGGGGAAGGGAGGGGAAGGGAGAGGAACGAGGGCAGGGTAAGCAGTGGTAAGACGGGGTGGGAGGGGAAAGGGACAGTCTTAGTTAGGGTTTCATTGCTGTGAAGAGACACCATGAGCAAGGCAACTCTTACAAAGGACAACATTTAATTGTGGCTGGCTTACAGTTTCAGGGGTTCAGTCCCTTATCATCACAGTCAGAAGTGTGGCAGACATGGTGCTGGAGAAGGAGCTGAGAGTTTTTTTTGTTTTTTTATTTATTTATTTATTTTATTATTTTCTTTATTTACATTTCAAATGCTATTCCGAAAGTTTCCTATACCCCTCCCCCCACCTCTGCTCCCCTACCCACCC
>NC_034591.1:116645169-116664672 GCF_900095145.1 Mus pahari
CTTGCTGGCATGAGCATTAGTATCTAGGTTTGGTGGCTGATGATGGGATGGACTCCCGAATGGGGTAGTCTCTGGATAGTCCATCCTTTCATCTTAGGAGCTGAGAGTTCTACATCTTGATCTGAAGGCAAGCAGAAGGAGGCTGTCTTCCGAAGTGGGCGGAGCCTTAGCACTAGGAGACCTCAAAGCCGGCCCACATAGTGACACACTTCCTCCAACAAGGCCACACCCACTCCCAAAAGATCACAGGAATAGTGCCACTTCCCATGAGCCAAGCATATCCAAACTGCCACAGACAGGGATGGCAAAGGAAAGGATTTGGTCCAGATCCCCAGTCCTATCTCTACTAGAATTTTGTGACTTAAGGTGGGAACATAACACCCTGTCTCGAAAACAAACAAACAAAAAACAAAACAAAACAAAACAAAAAACTAATGCTAATATGGCTAAAATCTTTATCTTTTATAAACTGAAAAACATTCTTATAATCTTCAAGAAATCAATTTGAATTTGCCTTTCATGGTTTGAAAGGACTCCAGAGAAGTACTCCTGTCAACCAACAGCCTATGCCTCCCCATTTGTCTACTCCTGAGGGTGGGATCTCACCCCCTGACCTTGATCCTGGACTCTTCTCCCACAACTACCAAAACCATGAGCCTTAAAGTTTCAAATGTACATCCAAGATATATTCCCCCCCCCCAAACTCCATAACCTTACAGTCTTCTGTCCGTCCCTAGTATGTCTCAGCTGATCTCAAATCAACTACAAAGTACTCCAAGTCGCCAGCCCCAGATGGTCCCTCACAGACTGCATCCTAGACATGCCCAAAATGGCTAGTCCCAGGCCATCCGGCCTCATAAACTGCTTCAACATAGTTCCCTAGCCCCAGATGGTCTCTCAGAGCCTAGACAGCAACTGGCACCGTCTGCTCTTCTCAGACCTGACCAACAATCCAGTTCCCATGGGTCCCTAACAGTGACACCCCACTACCAGCAGGAAGCAGTAGAAAGAATGATACCAACTGACCCAACACCCAGCAAACCAATAATAAAATAAAAAGATGGGGATGAAGGGGCTCCTGAACACCTCATGGTGCTGACAGGTTTTGCCCTTTTCCCTTCTTCCTCCCTAACCATTAGACTACACTCCTAAAGCTCCATAGCCCTCGAGGTCCATTCCCTTATTTGGGCACTGACTCATCCCCTGAGACAAAACACCAATCCCCAACAATCAAAATGCATTATTTGGTTAATACATCCAATTAGGATTTACCAACTCATCCTAGCACAGACTCCCCCCTTTTTCTTCTTTTAAAAGAACCACTCCTGCAAAAGTCACCTGCTGCTGCTGGCTGTCTGCCTTTGCCCAATCCAGAGGCAGTGGTGCTATCCCCACCCCCAACCTGGCTTGCAGCCCCAGAGTAACAATTCCCCCTTTGTGCTGAGAGTCTGATGTCCGGGTGTGTCCTGTACTGACTCTGAGGGGCCAGCCCTTTATACCTGAGACCATGATGCTTGCATAGGGTGTCTCTTCTCTGGTTTAGCAGGTCAGGGACTGAGACCCCACCAGCCCTGCCCTGTGGGCCTTCCTCCCCAGAGCCAGGAAGAATGTACCATTCTGTCCCGATAACTCATCCACTTGTGGTGTGTGTGTGTGTTTGGGGGGGGGGGTTGTTCTGGAATGCATTCTACAGATGAGGCACCCCTTTCTAATGCACAGAATAGTCTGAGAGCTACCAGCACCCCTTTGCTGCCTTGAGCCTCAGTTTCACATCTATAAATGGGGTGAATAGTAGCTACTATTAAAGGTATTGTGGGATTAAATGAGCTAACATATGGGCCATGTACCCTCAGTTGCAAGAGAAAGAAATGCAGCTTAAACCACCAAACAATAAATAAATGAATAAGGCATGGGAGAGGGACAGAGAGTTAGGGGTAATGAAGAACTGGTAGGTGCTGCTGGGAACAGCACAAAGGTTTAGAAAGATAATAGTGAACAGCAAGGACACAGGGACTGGGGGAGGAACATGCTACAGAGGGGTTCTGGAAACAAAATGACTCTGGGCATTTCAACCAGGAAAGAGCGGAAAGTGGGGGCTGGAAGTGTACTCCATAAACAGAAAGTCTGAAGAAGTCAGGGGACAGAGCTAGCCTTTCAATTCTAGGGCATTACCTACTCTGGGGTTCAGAGGGCAGAGGACGAACGTACTTGCCACTCCTACTGTCACCATGCCTGCCCCTCATGTCCCAGAAGCTGGCGCTAGACTTCTAGAATGCTCCGCACACAACTCAGAGATGAACACTGAGTCTGGAGGCCTCGGAAGAAAGAGCTTGTTATTGCTAAGTCTCCTTTCCTGCACAAATCCGAGTGAACGTCTGACGCTGGGGAGTTCACAGAGCTTCTCCAGCCCACCAGGTAGGAGAGGCCAGAGAGAGCTCCTGTGAGATACCCAGAGCAAGGTGGTGGAGCAGAGACCACCTCTTCCTGCTTCCCTGGGGGCTTCTGAGGTGGTAGAACATAACCATTCCCTTCTTTGCTCCTCCCTTCACGTCTTGTAATTCACCCCAAAGCCTTCAGGTGTACTGTAGGCAGAGTGCTGAGAGGAATGGGGGGAGGGGGGAGGGGGAAGGTACAGCAGAGCCTGGTTACCCGTGACTCCAGTTGGGTCATCAGGTGGATCCAGGCCAAGCCCATGCTTCACTGACGCCAACTCTCTCCCAGCCTCACTGCACTCAGCTGTAAAGTGGGGGTGCTTGTAACAAGAGCAGGCACCAGACTGCCGTGAGGCCACAATAAAATCGCACTGGGACCACCTGCCTAAATGCTGTCTGGCGCGATGATTGCTCTCCATAGAGTAATGGTGACAACATTTGTGTGTGTGTGTGTGTGTGTGTGTGTGTAGAGCGTTCCAGTTTACTGTGTGGCTTGGCTATGAAGTGTCCCTACAGAAGAGGATAGCTTAAAGCCTTTGATCCCAAATGGTAGCAATATTGATCGGACTGTGAAGACACTAACAGCATCAATGGATGAGCCCGTTGGTAATATCATAGATGAATCAGTCTGCAGAGAGGGCACCTCCCTGGAGGAAGCAGGTCACTGGGGCATGTCTCTGAAACATAGGTCTGTTCCTGAATTCTTTGTGATGGTTTGTATATGCTTGGCCCAGGGAGTGGCACTGATGGGAGGTGTGGCTTTGTTAGAGTAGGTGTAGCCTTGTGGGTGTGGGCTTTAATATCCTTGTCCTTGCTGCCTGGGAGCCAGTCTTCTCCTAGAAGCCTTCAGATGAAGATGTAGAACTCTCAGCTTCTCCTATACCATGCCTGCCTGGATGCTGCCATGTTCCTGCCTTGATGATACTAGACTGAACCTCTGAACCTGTAAGCCAGCCCCAATTAAATGTTGTCCTTATAAGAGATGCCTTGGTCATGGTGTCTGCTCACAGCAGTAAGACCCTAACTAAGACATCCCTCTTTTTGCTTTCTTACCATGAATGAGCCACCCGGCCCAACCTCCCGTACCCCCATGATGTCCTGTCTCACCAAGCTAACCAGAAGTAGCAGAGCCAAGTGACTATGGACCAAAGCCTCCGAACCCAGGACCCAACAAGCCAAATTTTCCCTTTTAAGTTGATTTTCCATTGGCATTTTGTCACAGAGATAAAATGTATTAACAAATCCCATTCTAGACTAATAGTGAATGTCCAGGGGTTGTGCTGAGTTCTACAAATACCTCTAGAGGAACAGAACTGAAAGAATGGATCTATCTATCTATCTATCTATCCATCCATCCATCCATCTACCTATATGTCTAGGGGATTTTTTACCGTGGCTAACAGGCTGTGTCAGCTACTCCAACAATGGCTGTCTCTCAGTGGAAAGTCCAAGAATCTAGTAGTTGTTCAGTCCATAAAGTGAATCCTGAAGAATTCGGCCCAGAAACCAGTGACGTGAGAGTGAGGGTAAGCAGACAGAAAGCTAAAGCTCCCTTCTTCCCTGTCCCTTATATAGGATGTCACAGGAAGGTATGGCCTTGATTTAGGATGGGTCTTCTTACCTCAAATGGTCCAACTAACTAAAAATCCCTCACAGGTGTGCCCAACGACTTGAGTTTTCAGTTAATGTAGATGCAGTCAAGTCAACAATCAAGGATAGTCATCGAGACTCCGAAAATCCCAGTTCACCCACAGTGAGGCTTGGTCCAGAGCATAAACCAGAATGTCCAAACAGAGAAGAGAAGATGATGGATGAGAGAGAACTGGGATTGGAGTGGGAATCAGGAGGAGTGGGAAGAGAAAGTGAGCTGAGAGACAGAGAGGTAATGAAGAGGCGAGAGGAGGGAGAGGGAGAGATTGAGGTGGGAGCTCAGGCCGTCTTTTTCCTATTGGCAGTTACGATCAACCTCTCAGGAGTGACTCTCCGCCAGCCTGGCTGCTAAATCACCGACACTGCCGTAATTGAAACAGAAAATCACGCCCGACAGAACAACCTAGCAACACCACCATTAGCAGCTGTGGCTTTCCACTTCGAACCAGGGAGCTAATATGCCTTTTTATGTATGTGCCGGCCCTGCCAGATATATATATATATATATATATATATATCTTCACCAATATTTTAACAGGGACTAGGCCCTTTCCACTCCTTCCTGACTCCACGAAGCTGCCCACTCTGGGAAGACTGAACTTGGCTATGGGATCCAAGGCTGCCCAGCTGTGGGGCTGATGCAAAAATCTTCTTCCCTTTGCCCTCCCTCCTTCCCTTCCTCCCTTCTTCCTTCCTCCATCACTGAGCTTACGTTGGAGCAGAGGAAGCTGAAACTGAACAGATAATCGCACAACCCTGAAGGTAAACGGTACCAAATGCCCTAACTAATAAGCAAGCTGCTCTCCAAGGGGATCCAACACCTTGGCGTGAAGGAGGCAATGGTGAGAACGGAATAAAGAAACCAGGGTATAAGGGAGAGAAGACGCCTGGAGCAAAGGTACTAAACTAGAGGCAGCTTGGCACGTGTGATGAGCTAGAGGAGGAAGGTACAGGGCCAGTGCTTGAGGAGTGGACGGTAACAGTACAACTTGAAAGTTCCTGGGAGATAGATACTCCTGGACCCGCTGGCTAGCCTGGCTCCAGTTGTTTGCTCTGCAGTCCCGAGTCTTCACTTTCAATCACCATTATATCCATTCTCACAAAGAGGGAGCTGTTGGAAAGTGGGGGGATACTTTGGGCTTTCACAACAATGGAGAAGCATTCCTGGCATTTGATAAAGCAGGGCTGGGCACGCAGGATATCAGAAAGATGTAATATGCAACGCTGTGCCAGATATCAAGTTTTATTGCCCAGTTCGTTGTGTGTGCATGCCCCCCCCCCGATGTTTGTTAGAGGTCAACTCTAGGTGTCTTCTGTCACCGTCCACCTTATTTTCTGAGACACAGTCTCCTGCTGTTTTAGGCTCTCGAGGCCTCAGTTTCTGCTTCTCTCACCCAGGCTCCCAGCTCTGAGATCACAGACACACGATGCCATGTATTGGTCATTTTGGGAGAGGAGGTTTCTAGATTTCTGTTTCCATACTTGTGCAGCAAACACAACTTTATCCACTGTCTCCCCAACACCCCCAAATGGTGATTTCTGAGCAGATTCCATGAAACTCGACTTTGGGCTCTCTGGGACATGAGGTTTGTAATATACGATTGCATACGTATGTATGCATTGCACACGCATGCCATACATGCTTACATATGATGCTATATGATTGCATATGTATATATGATGTTTGTAACGTGATTGTCAGTTTTTATTGACACCCCTTCTTCCAAACCACTAACCACAGGCCCAGCCTCCTGACCTAGGTGGGTGTAAACAGTCACAGAAGCTCTCATCTTAGGGGAAAGCATTGGGCAGGGAGATGCAGTGTGGTGTGTGAAGCTGAGCGACGAGGAATGCTTCTGTCAGATGGCTCAGTGGTTAAAAGTGCTTCCTATACAAACAGAAGGAAGGACCCCTGTAACAAGACAGTATTCTGAACACACCTGTACCCCCAGCTCTAAGGATGGTGGAGACTCCTTGGGTTGGCTGACTTCCAGCCTAGAGACCTCACCTCAAAACAATAGGAGAGAATGAAAGAAGAACCCTGGGGCCTTCTTCCGGCCTCTGAGGGCACAGGCAGGCCCATGTATGCTGCCGCACATCCACTCACACATACAAACAAACAAATACATCTTTATGAAAAGAGTAGTTCTGTGTGCCCCTAATCTCCTAAAAGGCCCACTCTGGGGACGCCAGTGGCCATGGCCCTGCTGTGGGCACACTCTAGCAACCTCGCAGGAAGCCTCCACAGGAAAGAACTGAAGCCTTCTGCTATGGCTATGGCCAGTGCCTGTTGTGGGGTTGTTGTAGTTAGGCCTGTGTGCTGAAGACCTGGTTCTAAGCCTGAAACACATTTGCTGGGTGTCTGGATGGAAAAGAGGGAGGGCCTGGTGGGAGGGACGCTGGTGTGGTGTGTGGCCTGGAAGGGGACAATGGAATCCTGGTCCCTTCCTAGCCCTCCTTTGTTTCCTGGTCACCCCAAGAGGAGAAGCTCAGCTTTCTCTGTCACATCTTCCCTGCCATGCAATGCTCACTCAATCTGTCCTACAGAATAATGGGCCGACTGGCCGGGGATGCAGCTTCTGACACTGGGCCAAAATAAACCTTTCCTCCTTTGATATGTGAATTCTGTCAAGTACTTTGAGGCAGTGGCAGAGAGCCTCCACAGGTGTCTGAACCACCTAGGAAAGGAGATAGATAGACTGTTTGCCAGCCCAGGCAAGCCTTCAGGTGGCTGAGGCCTGTGGGGAAAGAAGGGGGTTCAGACACCATGGATCAGACACCAGCTATCCCATGTGCCTCATCTCCTCTCCTACACATAAGCAAAGAATGTTTCCTCAACGGTTTTAGTATGTATGGAAACTTCTAGAAGTATACCTACTGTGTGAGTCAAGGGACAAATGTGTTTTGTTTGAGTGGTTTTATGTATGGGAGGCAGGGTCCCTCTGTGGTGCCTAGGTTGTTCTGGAAATTGCTATGTAGCCCAGGCTGGCCTTGAACTCACAATCCTTCTACTTCTACTTAGGCACTGGGATTGCAGGCGTGTGCCACCGTGCCTGGTTTTGTTTTAAGGTTTTACTAAAAGCTGTTCTTTCCTTGGAAAGTGGTTAAAATATCACAGTAAGTCAACCCTGACACCTGTCACGCTTACAGCCGCTGCACTAGTTACCCCTCAAGTAGGTGGGGGTGCAGTGGAACTGGCTTTGTATGTCTCAGATCCAGTTGTTTTCACTCGGGCCGGCCGTATAAGCACCTGACTCCTGATGTCCCTCCAGGCAGCCAAGCCTCTGTATACAGTGCCATAAATAGCACTTCTTTAATTCCTCCTTTATCCTGGAGTTGGACTGTTATATCTATTTTTAAAACTCATGAGTAGGCAGTTTCTGTTTTTAAAGTAGATTTCATTTCCTGTTAGTGAAAGGACATTATAAAACATCAGTTAAGGAAAAGAATGTGGGACTCTGGGGCACTTCCTAGAGAATATCTTACTGGCCTAGGAAATTATGATGACTTGTTCTTTGGCTTCTAGAACCCTTTGGCAACTTTCAGAATTATTCCCTCCCATCTGACTTGATGAGTTTTCTTCTTGAGTTCGGGGGGGGCCTTCTGCTGTCCCCCAACATTCTGCACTTTCTTCCTCCCTCTATAGCACTTTCTTATCTTGATCTCTCTCTTTTGAAATCTCTTTCAGCCCAGCCTAACACAGTCACTCAACAAACACAGAGCCTGCGTATCTGAAAGAGAACCCTAACAGGCCTTCACTGTCTCCTGAATTGCTCTTGGCCAGCTTTCACATTTCTCTTGTTATAGATACACTGTAGCAACCATAGCTCAGCTAACACCACCAAAGTCTTTCCTCCTTCTTGCCTGAGCTTTCCATTCCCTTCTGTATGCACACACCTGATGTGTGAGGGCACCTGCCGGCTGGCCGCACACTCCCTACCTGAGGGACATTGATACTTCCGGCCACTTCTCCTCCCTGGGGAGCTGAGGGCAGCCTGGGAAATTTAGACTCTAAGGCTGCCGCTTCTCTTCAGAGACTGCCCAGCAAAGTAATGGGTGACTCGAGAGAATGTGAACTCCAGATAACCAGGACCATGTGAAGGAAAATCAAGATATCAAAACACCTCAGTGCCTCTTTCCCAGGGCTAAGCAACAGCCCACTGTGTCTGGACAGCTCCTTGGCCCTCGCCTGCCCTCTGCCTTCCTCCTGAGGGCTGATGAAGGCGCTTCCCAGAGACTGCATTCTTCAGTTGGCTGACTTTGGAAGACACAAACACGTATACACACATGCATACAGAAACATGCCTGTACACATGTAGACATGTATACAAAAGATGCAGGAGAAAGCTTTCTTAGATGTGCTCACAAATGTGCTTCAAGAAGCAGCTTCATAAGACCCTGCTGAACTTTTCTTACTTTGGAAAAACCAACCAACTAAACAACCAAACAACCAAACAGCCAAATAACCAAACAAATGAAAAACAAGACAGATTCTCTAGAAGGTTCCAGATCTTTCCAGATCAGCCAGAAATTTGGAGGGGAGCCAGTGAGGACACATTTCTGGCCACAAGAGGGCACTCTGCAATCCTGAGAACAGGATATTTGTGGCTCTTTTTCCTTTTCTTTTCTTTTCCTTTCCTTTTCTTTTTTCCTCCCCCCCCCCCTCTCTCCAGCAAATGCGTACAATCCCCAGTTAGCCACCAGCAGACAATCTGGAAATTCATCCTGCAGAGACAGTGGTGACAAATGGGTTTTACGATGAGGGAGGGAAGCCAGTCATGGCAGCTGGCAAGAAGGGCGAAGTAGAGCCAGGGGCTTCTCTTTCTTGCAGGGGAATCATGGAGAGCCTGGGTTTTATTTGTCCTTACTCAGAAGATAGCACCTTCCAGCCCAGAGGTTCTTAACTGGGGAGTATCATTAGTGTGTCCTCTTCCACCCCAAGGTCATGTGACAACATCTGCAAGCGTCTGGTTGACACTGCCTCTCCAGGGAGGGAGGAGAAGCCAGAGACACTGCAAAATGTTACACGGGCCCTCTCCTCACCAAATACTTCAAGCAGAACATTGCTTTTTTCCGATTGCTGAGCTTGAGAAAAAAACCCAGTCAGCTCTGCCGCAGAATTAAGCCAGGGTGCAGACAGCAAACAGGTGGTTCATGTTCCGATGCTGTTCTGAGCTTCTGGTCTATTCAGAGGCAAATTGATGACCAGCTTGGTTTGGCAGATGTTGCCACAGTTCCTGGTAGGAAAGGCAGCTTGGGATACCAGCTGCCACCTCTTCTCCATCTAGACCAAAAGCATCGTTCCCTAGTGACACAGCCTCAGATGGAGAATGTACTCTAATGGTTATTTGGAAAGGACTCCAGAAACTACTTACGGTGGGGATCGCAGGTTGAGAGACTAGATGTTCTCTCATGAAGGGTACCACTGGGGGAGCTTGGTTCCTCTGGAGAGCTCCTGAGCCAGTGTGGGACATGGGCCATTCCTACAGCTGTCCTTAGTATTCAGATGAGAGCTTCAAGGGTGAGTGGGGCTGACAGCCTTTCTTGCTGGAGAGAGGACCCAGCCTTTGCGAAGTCCTTAGGCAAACATGCACAGTGTGTGTAAGTCTGGGGAGCTGTGAGAGGGCACAGGTGGCTTCTGTCTACCTCCTGCCTCCCTGGTTTCAGTCAGCCGACACAGACTGCTTATGGCGCTGACTCCTCTAGATTTCACTCGGGCATCTCATGTCTCCCAGGCTTTCTCGGAGCTTCAGCCCAGGGCTCTCAAATTGACACCCTGTAGCATTAGAGGTACTCAAGTAGTACTTATTATACCTTCTGGGAGCAGAAGCAGATTCACCCACAGTGGGAGGCAAGCTAGCTTCAGTTCTTGACTTTCAGGGACTGGAGTCATACACTAGGTGTCGGTGGGTGATGCTCCCCAAAGTGCTGGGTCTGCGTCGTGCTGTGTCTATGAGTTAAGGCCCTAGGGACCGTACTGCAAAGGCAGACTTTGGCTTAGCGCAGCAGTTCTCAACCTGTGGGTCAAGCCCCCTTTGGGGGGGTCACATATCAAATATCCTGTATATCAGATATTTACATTACAAGTCATAGCAGTAGCAAAATTATAGCAACAAAAATAGTTTTATGGTAAAAGAATATCATAACATGAGGAACTGTATTAAAGAACTGAACATGAGGGAGGCTGAGAATCAATGGCTTAGTGGGTTTAGTGTGGGACTCAAGTTTCTGAATTCCTAACAAGTTCCCTGATAGTACAGAGCTGTGGTCCTCTGAACCAACAGAAGAGGCCTGGTTGTGATGAACCAGAGCATCCATGTGAGACCCTGGGCAAACCACCTAAAGAGATGCTGAAGGAAAGGGGTCTTGGAGTTTCCAGGTTCTAGTGAGAGACTTGGTGTGATTTCTCATTCTGGATAAAATATTCATACCTTCTTTTCTGGGAATGTTTCTCCCATAAAGGCTATTTATCCCCCACAGCAGTGTACAGGCCTTAGGTCTTATGAAACCTGACCTCCTCATCTGGGAATATTTGAACACCAACTTAGCTCTCAGAGTAAGGAACTTCAGCGTTTTGATTCTTTCATCAGAACTCTGAAACTTTCCATATCCATCTCCTGCACTCTGAATTTAGGCAGCCTTCAAAGTGAGAGGCCAAAGGAGATGTCAAAGGAAGGGAGAAGAGTAAGGAAGGTCCCCTCTGAGGTCAGACAATGTACATGGGACACCCAGAAGTCCGGCTGGGGAACCAAGGATGGAAGACTTAGTCGTTTTATTCCTCTGTCCACTGACTACTCTTTCCTTGAGCATCTTTGATGTGATAAATATTGTCCTAGGTGCTGCCAAGGATAAGAAGTTGAACAAGAGAGACAAGACTCTGATTCCAAAGAGTTAACAGGCTACAGAAGGATACGGGACGATTTGTGTGCTCTGAGTTAAAGAAATGGGTGAGGGGTGAGGGCCGGAGCCTGTGAAGGGAGGTGGGGTGGACTCAGCGAGACAAGGCAGGCAAGGAGGGCAGAGCTCAATGTCAAAAAGGTGACATTGAGCACAGACTTGAATAGAGTGAGAGTTTAAGTACAGAATTTTAATTTTAGTCAGTTAATTGGACTTATGATTTAACTTACCAGACAAGCTCAGTTTTTTTGTGTGTCTTTTCATTTTCTTTGCTGCCTTAAAGAATAGAGTAAAATGAACTTTCCCCCATCCTCTTATCTGTTTTTCTCATGATGTCCAGGAGTAAGAGAGGAAGTCAGGGTCTTTTCCTTAGTGATGGATTAGTTATCGAGGTTTATTATCCAAGAGGAAGAGAAGTGTGTGTGTCTATATATCCGTGTGAGCATTTGTGTGTGCACATGTGTGTATGTCTGTATATCTGTCTGTGTATCTGTCTGTGCATGTGCATGTGTGTATGTGTGTGTGTCTGGTGTGTGTGCATGTACATATCTGTGTATACATGTGTGTATCTCTCTCTGCTTACACACACACACACACACACACACACACACACACACGGCATGCTCACACACACATGCGCGCGCGCGCACACACACACACACACACACACACACACACACAGACACACACGGAATGCTCACATACCTGCCAAAGGTTGTTTCTAGAAGTGCAGGTCTGTGGGAGGGGAAGCTGGAGAAAGGTCATAGCGGGCTGCGTCCACAGAGACCAGGGAAGGCCTCTACTTCTGGCTTCCCTTTAGCTACCAGATGCCATCAACTTCCCACTGTGGACGGTGACAAGCCCTAGATGGCTGTCAGCTTAACTGCTGAGATTGACCAGAAACCTGTGATACAGGGGGATGCCTTTCAGTGGAAGGCTAGGCACACTGTCGGGGAGGGGTCTCAATCCACGAAGGACTGTCCTTGCCACTGTTCTGTGATCTATCTCAAAACTGGAGTAAGGGGGGGGGGGCGGTAACAGTACAAATGAGCGTGGCCAGTGAAGAAGGCCCCTGTAGAAGAGAATGGCGCTGCCTCCACAGAGGAAGAAAAACTTCCTCCCTGCTCTATCTGGGTTCTTACTGACCCAGACACTTGTGGCAAAGGGCAGAAACCTGCGGAAGCTGACCAACAGCAGCCCAGCCTGCGGTCACAGCCTGCCTTAGCCCAGCCCAGCCTGTGTTCATAGCCTGGCTTAGCCCTCGAGGACCTGGGGAGGCAGTCTAGAAATCAGTAGATCCCAAGGGTTGACTCGGCATTACAGGGCACCCTCGTAAAGCGTGGGGACATTTTAGAGAGTGACAAGACAAGAGTCAAGGGCCCCCAGTCTCCAGAGGACAAAGATTTTTAAGATTAATAAAAGAGGACTAGGGAGAGGGTTCAGTTGGTAAAGTGCTTCTTGGAAAGACCTGAGTTCAGTCCTCAGAACCCCAACCAGACAGACAGATCGAGGTTGTGGGGACACACATATACAGCAGTACCTGCATGTACACAAACACGCACACGCATAGACACACATAGACTTAAGGGCGAGCGAGCTTGTTGGCTGGTGGCTGGCTCTGGAGCCTTCCTCAGTGAGAGACATCTAAGGTCATCTTCTTTGCTCAGGACCCCAATTGATCCTTGACTGACACTTCTAACATCCGGTACCTTGTGCCTTAAGGGAAGGGCCATGCCTTTGGAGCCTCAAACAGGGAGAGCAGGTCCTACTGTGACTCGGATATAACCCTCAGCAGTGCCTAAAACATAGGGAGGTTACACCAGGGTGCAGCCCGAAGGCCACATTCCTTTTTGTGACAGATCTCAAATGCACCCATGCAAAAAGAGAAGAGTGAAAAGACAAGGGCCCAAGCCAAAATGAGTCCCACAGACAGATCTAACCCACCTCTTCTCCCACTCTCTCTGTTTTATACCTTTCTCTCAATTTATCATCCCTCAGCCTCAGACACTTACTCCTTATTAAAAGGGAATGAAAGTCCCTCCCACCAAATGCTCCTTTGAGTGTCACTGCCTGTCTGAACGCTCATGCACATGGATAATAGAACCCATGTGTCAAGCCACCCGCCACGCCCACCTTCTGTTAGTTTAATTCCTAGGCTCTCAGCTCATGAAGTGCAGAAGGTAGGGGAAGTTACCCTTCCCAACTGCCATGCTCCTGCCTGCACTGCAGAGCGAGGGAAAGGGGGCGAGGAGGGACGAGGGGCAGAGTGGATCATTCCGGAGAAGCGTAAGTCGTGTACTTCAGACATTATCATCTTCAGTCTTCAAATCTTACAAACTCCATCAGTGCATGCGTTGGGCCACTGTTTCCTAGGCCACACACTCAGAAGTCAAGAAAGACGCAAACTGGTGTACCTTCTCTAGTGCAGCTGCTCAGTGTTCAATCCTGCCTCTCTCTCTCTGTGTGTGTGTGTGTGTGTGTGTGTGTGTGTGAGAGAGAGAGAGAGAGAGAGACAGAGACAGAGACAGAGACAGATAGAGTCTGTTTGGGGGGAGTGTATACATGTGTGCAGTGTATTGAAAGGAAGGTACACATGTGCATTGTGTGTGTCAGTGTATGTGTGCATATGTGTGCATGTGTGTGGAGGCTGGCCAGTGGATGTCAAGTGTTGTTTCTTAACTTCTTCTCTGCCATAGACAGGGTCACTAAACATAGAGCTTTCTATTCCAGCTAGATTGGCCAGCAAGTCTCAGGGACCCTCCTGTCTCTGCTTCCCCAGTTCGGGTTATAGATGTGCGCCCCCATACCTCCTGGGGGTTGAACTCAGTTACAGAAAGCACTTTACCCACTGACTTGTCTGATTCCCCCTTATTGAGAGTCTAGAAAACCCCATCACTTTCTAGTTTCAAAAGCTCAATCTAAGCAAGTTTAAGCTTTCAGTCCTACATCCCAATTTAATGTTCATCTCGTAGCCCTGGAGACACATCTGGGGAGGGTTGGGGTCCTCCAGCCTTTCTCTCCATCTCCTGGACTCCCTCTTTAGTGCTTTTGGGGTGAGAGGCAAGCTGGGGGAGAAGAGACGGCTGCATCACAACTGATGGTGCTGTTTCCGAGGTTCTCCCAGATTCTCTGGCAATGCCTTCAGCTGGGCTTCCAGCCAACCTGCCCTCTCCTGGGGCAGATAACTAAGTTATGCCAGAGTTCCTGAGAGAGGGCCTCCCTTGACCTTAAACATACATTCTGCCCAGATATTCACTCAAAGCCGCAGGGATAGATAAAGACAGATGAAGAGTCCGCTGCATTTTCCCTGAAGAGGGAGCGGGAGTGCCTTCCCTTCTCCTTAAAGCTTAGCTGACAGAATGAGTGTCAGAAGGGACATTCTGGGACTTCTGTAGTGAAATCCTGAAAGCCCTTGCAGGGTCACTGGGCTCTTAAGGGTCCCTGAGCTGCCACATTAAAAATCTCTCTTGGGATAGACAGCCTGGGAAGGTGACTGCAGACAAAGTGATCAATACTACCAGCTGAGCCTGCCCTGCACCTTCCTGCCAAAGCAGTAGGCCCAGCCGCATGCCACCAGAGCTCCTCCACCAAAGCCACAGGAAGATGATAGATAAATTCCAGCAGAGCCCCACCCAGTGCTCTACAAGTGCCCCACCCAGTGCTCTACAAGTGCCCCACCCAGTGCTCTTTGCAGGGAGGGGAGCTCGAGAGCCCAACAACCCCAACCCCAGGCCTTGTGTCCTTGGCTCTGGAGCTCTTCCCTGAAGAGGGGGATGGTCAATGGCAAGGTGTCCCAAGTTGGGACACTCATTGGCAAGAAGGTGACACCACCACTTACTTCCTATCTCTGAGTTTCCCCCTTGTGTGAGCTTTTGAAGTTCTCTCTGCGAGGCTGTGGAGATGAAGGACCACCTTCCCATTCTGGGAGCAGCGAAGGAACAACGCCCTCCCCTAGATGCCTCCAGAGACCTCTGTGAGCTCTATTATTCCACCTTCGGCTTATTCGGGCTTATGTGGGTGGGAACAAGGCTGGAGAAGCCGAGTGACTTTATGAGCCCCAGTCCCTGCCTATTTAAGACCAAACAGCTCTTTGCCTTATATTTGGATCTCAGCAGCTAATTTTGAGGTTGAATATATACAGCTTTTGTTTTCCCTTTTAAGGCTGGAAACTGTACAGTAACAAGAATATACAACTGGCGGGATCAAAATATAAATTATAGCCAACAAAGCCAGACGTAGACATGTTTAGGACAGGCTTACTAATACCTTATCCCGGAGTGTGTCATGTGTACCTAGCCTCTGGCAATGTTGAAAATCATGGCGCTTTCTCCTAACAGGCAAGGATTTCTCACAAGAACCTCCATGGTGTTATAAGCAGATTTCCACCCGTGCTTTGTGGAGGCAAACGTAAGAACAATTGCTGGTGACAGGGTTGAGCTACAGAGTTCTGTCACCATACGCTTTCTTTCCAGCTAATTCTTCTCTCTAAACCAGCATAAGAAATAAAGGACATAAGAAAGCCAAGACTCGGGGGGGGGGGCGGGATGGGGAGAGGGTATAGGGGACATTCGGGATGGTATTCGAAATGTAAATGAAGAAAATATCTAATAAAATAATTTAAAAAAAAAGAAAGAAAGAAAGAAAGCCAAGACTCGTCACTTAACACAACACAAATGGGGAACAAGCATTTTCCCCAGCAGGGGCTCTCAGGACACACGTTAGTCTCAAGATCGCGTTGCATACATCCCCAATGTGTTAGCCTGATGAGCGAAATGATTTTCTGATTCCTATTGCAAACTGTTCTTCATGCTTGACCACACTCTTTGCCCAGGGGATTGTCTCTGTGCACTGCACACCTGGGAACAAGGCTCCGTTGACCTTTGGGTATGGGTTAGGCTGGGTGGAAGAGGCACCATGAAGAGAGGAGATGCTTGTAAGAGTTGAGCTGGGTGGTGTTTCCCTTCGGTTCACGAACATTCACTAGGAAAGCCCTTCAGGGGTCAGACCTCTGCTCATCTTTTCCTTTGAATCTACAGAAGCTAACACCTCTGGCTTTTCCTGACAGGGATGTCCCCATCCCTTGCTGGTCTTCCCATATAATACCTACAGTTCTACATGGTCCCTTCATTACCCAGTCTACTCAGGGCCCTGGCTAAAGGGACCATCTGTTTCCTGCCACAAGCCTAGCTCTTCGAACTTGTCACTGACCCTGAGCCCTACAGGGGACTTCCACACACCTCCACCTCAGTTTTCTGACTTTTTTCCTCAGCTTCACATCCTGACTAAAATAGTAACAGACAGATCCTTTGGCAGAAACAAGAATTGCTGAACCTTTTGAAGATCTTATTAACTGAAAAGCATCAAGTGTGACCTTCAGCATATCACACACTAACACACGCACACTCACATTCACACAGACATGCACACAATATACAAAAATCTATTTGTATAGATAAATAGTCAGATAACTGAGAAGATACACAAACACACGAGAGGGATTAGTAGAGGGACTGGCTTCTTTGATTATACAGGTTGAGACCAGAGGCTGGTAGCATGGCTTAGCCCAAATCTGAAGGCCACAGTATGTGTGATTGCTCCAGTGTATCTTAGTGTATCTAGTGGTGTGAAGCTGGGTTTGAAGGTCAGAGACCTGATGTCCAAGGGCAGGAGAAGGGTGTCCTGGGCTCAGGAGGGAGATAACAAGAGTCTACACCTCTCCCATATTCACTCTGTTCTACCTGTGACACTGTCCATTGAATGCGCCCATGCAGATAAGGGTAGATCTTCCTATTCACTCCAGAGACTCACATGCCTGTCCCCTCCACTCTCATGCCCAGTACCCAGATATCAAATGTCCCTCCACCCGAGGGATGCTTCAGTGCCTACAGAAGCACTGGAAATAAATAATGCTTTCTCTAAGCTTCCCTAACCCAGGCAAGTTGACCCTGGTGTCTACCGTCATCATAGGGCAGTGGGGACAGCCTTGAGCTGTGGTGTAAGTAGGCACACACTTGACTTCTCATTGCTGAGTGGCCTCAGTAAGCCACTCTCCCACTCAACCTCCACCTCCTATCCCTGTGATGAGGACGAGAATCAGTTGCCAAGACAGAGTGAGGTCACACTTGGATGCATAACAAACTCATTAAGCATCAGAAAGGATCAGCCACACACAATTACATAGACACCAGATGCTTAGGAAGGGGTGAAGGGTGGCTGACATGTGGCCAAGGGGTCCCAGGCACACCATGCCAGATGTCCACAACTACTCCATACAGGGTAGATGCACAGGATTAAATGCCTGTCGAGCTGTGGGCTTTGGGAGTTTATCAACAATTATTCCTTCTGTTCTTGCGACTCTCAATCACCTGAGCCCCACCCAGGTGGAAGGGGAAAAAAAAGGCCGTGACAGGCAGAAGTGCGACTCTCTTCAGTGCCTCTGGCACATGTGTGTGGATGGGAAGTGTCATTTGATCATGAGATCTGCAATTTAGTGGCTGGCAAGGATCGGGCACCCTCAGAAGCTCTGCTTTAAGTGTGGGATGGGTTCTGATCCCAGGGCTGATGGGTGAGCAACTTTCATTACCCATGAGCTGTGTTAATGGCCCTTGGGGTATCTTATTGCTTTTCTGACACGTGGGAACATGGCACTTTCCCATTAAAATGCCAATTATCTTTGAGTACTTCTGCAAATCCATCAGCTGGAGGCGGCAGGATTGTTGAGTGATTCGGTCTGACGGTTGGAAGCACACCTGTCAGATCAAGGGCATTTTATCTGGTAGTCTATGGCTATTCAGAGTGTCACAGCATCCCTGCCTGCTGCTCTCAGGTCCCAAGGAGTGCATGTGAATGCATACATGCACACACACGCCCCGTTGCTGCTAAGCAGGAAGATCTGAAGAGGGGAAAGAACTGGGGATGAGGGAGAAAAAAAAAAATCAAGATTTGGAAAAGAGCTTTCAAGGTGGAATTTTTTCTGTCTGTCTGTCTGTCTGTCTGTCTGTCTGTCTGTCTCTCTCTCTCTTTCTCTGTGTGTGTGTGTGTGTGTGTGTGAGTGAGTGCACACAAGTATACATGTACACACATGTATTTGTAGGCATAAGAGTCCCACGGTGCATGTGTGGAGGGAAGAGGAACTGGCTCTCTCCTTCTACCACATGGGGCCTGGATGTTGAGCTCAGTCTCTTGTTTTGGCAGCAGATGCCTTTACCTGTTGAGATTTTTCACTAGCCTCTGCTTTACCTGTGTTTCATGTGTAGCACAGAAGCACGGGGCTCATTCATTGAGCTGTGCATCCACTCTCCAGAGCTTTCTCAACTTGCAAGTTGGAGACTTCATATCCATTAAAGGACCCCTATTCCCCAGCCTCTAGCCCCCTGACAACCACCTTCCCGGTCCCCATCTCTCTGAACCTGGCCACTCTGGGTAACTCACATCAGTAGAGTCACGTCCCACTTGCCTTCTTGTGACTAGTTTATGTCTCTTGGCACAATGCTTTCAAAGTTCATGTGTATACCACGAGTCACGATCCTTCCTTTTAAAGTCTGAATAACATTCCGTTGTGTGTATTGCTCCTATTTTATCTGTTTACCCACCCGATGGGATGTTTGGGTGGCTTATACCTTTTAGCCATTGTCAATGATGCTGCCCTGAGCATCTGTGCATGAACCGATTAGAGCTGTTTGAACCCTCCCAATCTTGTTAAACAAGGGATTACTCTGATGGTGGGTGGAGGGTGTTGTGAACCCACTGAGCTCTCCTCTGGGCAGGACCATCTTTGTGTCACAAAATGACACATGACAACTCCCCCTGGGATAGTCCTAGCACTGTCCTGCCTTGTCTAGACTCTTCATGGAGTTACTTTAGAAGCACTCACTCCAGATCCCACAGCAAGAAGACCCTTCATCCTAGGCTATGTGTCTCACTGACTCATGCATCATGGCCAGGGTGGTCATGGGTAATTGAAGGAATGTCATAGTGGTGGGACTGCACAGTGCATGACAATATGGTGGTTCTTAGACCTTATTCACTTTATTGGAAGAGTGAGAAGCAACTACAGCAAGAGAGGCACAGATTAAAGAAAGTTCCTCTGTGCCCTGCTGGAGGTACAACACCCTAATCTCTAAGTGGTGTTAGCCCTGAGCAGGTTGGGCAAGTGTTTACAGCTCCCTGCCTCAATGGACGTGGGCTCACTCTCTGACACTGTCAGCCCAGTAAACCTTTTCTTCTATAAGTTCCCTTGGTCATGTGCTTCACCACAGCAATAGAAAAGTAACTATGACCATGGAGTTTGTGTTGTTAGGTTTGTAACAAGAGACCCAGCATGGTGACCTATGTTACCCAGGGCAAACTAGTTTCAAGCCGTCTTGTGAAAGAGCAGCCTGTGCTCCCGGGGTTTCAGCCTGCCTGCACCCTTCCTTCTCTGACAGCCTGGTCCATGGATGCTGGCCCTGGCCTGACCCTATAGACCCTGACCCTATAGACCCTGACCCTATAGACCCTGACCCTATAGACCCTGACCCTATAG
>NC_034591.1:116664762-116676556 GCF_900095145.1 Mus pahari
CCCTGACCCTATAGACCCTGACCCTATAGACCCTGACCCTATAGACCCTGACCCTATAGACCCTGACCCTATAGCCAGGCCCTTCCATCCCTCACAGGCATCTGAGTGATCGCCTTTCTACCTCAACCCTGTACAGGATATTGAACCATCCTAGAAAGAGAACCTCTACCCCAGCCAAGCCTCTGATGAAGGCAGTTACAGAGGACAACATCTTGGTTACCACCGGGTAAGAAATGGAACCAGAACGGCCCCCCTTCCTGACCCTCAGGAGCTACAGGATAGAATAGAATATCTTCATTATTTTAGGGACTAAGCTTCATAGAACTCTACATTCATAATGTGGTGGTTTGAATGACAATGTGGACTTACATTACTTGAATGCTTAGTTAACAGGGAGTGACACTATTTGAGAATGATTAGGAGGTGTGGCCTTGTTGGAGGAAGTGTGTCACTGGGGTTGACATACCAGGCCTGGGCTCACATTCTCTCTCTCTCTCTCTCTCTCTCTCTCTCTCTCTCTCTCTCTCTCTCTCTGTGTGTGTGTGTGTGTGTGTGTGTGTCCGTCTGTCTGTCTGTCTGTCTGTCTTTCTGTCTCTTTCTCTCTCTGAGTGTGTGTGTCTCTTTCTCTCTGTCTCTATCTCTCTGCCTCTCTCTGTCTCTGTCTGTCTGTCTCTGTGTGTGTGTCTGTCTTTCTCTCTGCCTCTTTCTGTCTCTCTCTTTGAGTGTGTGTGTCTCTGCCTCTCTGCCTCTCTCTGTGTCTCTGTGTCTCTCTGTCTCTCTGTCTCTCTGTCTCTCTGTCTCTCTGTCTCTCTGTCTCTCTCTCTCTCTCTCTGATCTAGATGTATTTCTGAGCTACTTTTCCAGCACCATGCCTGTCATGATGATAATGGACTAAGTCCCTGAAATTGTAAGCCAGCCCCAGTTAAATGATTTCTTTATTTCTTTCTTTTCTTTTCTTTCTTTCTTTCTTTCTTTTTTTTTTTTTAAAAAAAAGAGTTGCCTTGGTCATGGTGTCTCTTCACAGCAAATGCACAGAAACTAAGACACATAAGTAGCTGGAATCCTGCAGGCACTGCCAGGGGCTCTCCTGGGTGGGCCTTACATGTTCCTAGTGTATTAACTATGTTTCCATTGCTGTAGCAAAAACATGTAACAAATGTAACATAAGGAAGGTGTTATTTTGACTTGTATTCTCAGGTACAATTTATTAGGTGGGAGGATGGGGGAACTGACCACAATGCATCTTCAGTAGGAAGCAGAGAGATATGAATGCTGTTCTCAGCTCCCCTTTTCCTTCTGGAACCAGGGTAGGTCCTCCTTCATTTGGAAATGCTCTCATAGACAGGCCTCAAGAGCCACATTTCCTACATTCACTCTCAGTCCCAGCAAATTGGAAGTGACTGAGTCCAGCCACCACAGCTGGCATTGTGTTGTGTCACAACTCCCTCCTGGTGACAGCCCAGAGTTTGTTTCTTTCTTGGCACTCATCTGTACATTAGCATGCTCACATCTTACCTGGCTTGCCCACTAAAGCAGTTGCCTTCTGAGGGTGGACATGCCTTCCTTGTTTTCTTCATCTCAGTACTTAAGCAGCCTTCTTACTTCACTGCTTGTTAGTCACAAGGGAAAGATCTATTCTGTGCCTCAGTTTCCCTAGTGTTCCAACAGGATGATGATTTAGTAGTGCCCATCTGATTGGATGGTTGTGTGGCTAATACAAATCAATAGCCACAAAGTGCTTCAAATAGTGTCTTGCACACAGTGAATACTCAGAAAGCATAATCAGCTGGTGTTTTTAATTGCGCCAAATTGTAACAAACATATCAGCTGACTAATGGAGGGAACTCATGGATCGCCTTGTCCCATAGTCTTAAGCATCCTAGACACAACCAAGAAAGTCCCAAAGGCCTCCAGACAGCTAAAACAGATGTCCCAAAGGCTAGTTGCAAAGCCCATCTAATTAACTTACAGGAGCTCTTGGGCTATTACTCAGGACCTAATTACTTAATAGTCTTAGCAGATATTTGTTAGTCACCTAACATATGTGAAGCTTTGTGCTAGGGATGGGGGGTTGGGGTAGGGGTGGGGGGGTTAGGGGGGAAGGGGACAGACAGTCACAAAGGTGAATTAAACTCATTAGCGCCCCACAAAAGCACATGCCGTCCAGAGGGGGGAGGCAGATACAGCAGCCACCAACCACCGGATTATAAGAGCAAGTGGGCAAGCCTGGTGGGGGGACAGAGCAACTATCAAGGTGGCCAAGCTCAATTAGCCACAAATTATAACATGCGTAACATGCCTAATTATCTGGTTGCCTCATCCATAATGGATTAGAAACGGCATATTAGAAGAGAAGAAAGGAGGGTGCAGCCAGCGGCAGGTACAGACAACAGCACTAAGTGACGGACAACAGGAGCCGAGTCACCCTTTTTGAAAATGCTGAAAACAGAGACTTGACACAAGGGTAGAGTAGCATTATCTGTCAGCATGGCTGGCTTTGAACCCCAGAGCCGGGACTCACTGTCCCTAGACTAGGCTACTAACCCCATGGGTCCCAGCTTTTCTCATCTATGTATTGGCAAGAGTGGTGTATCTACTTCACAAGGTGGTTGGAACAATTGGTTATATTGCTGGGCTGGGAAGATGGCTCCTTTGTACGGAGGTTGGCTTACAAGCATAAGGACCTAAGTTCTAGTTCCAGAACCCAACTTGTTTAAAAAAAAAAAAAATCTGGATGTGCTTGAAAACACAGTGCTGGGGAGGTAGAGACAGGCAGATCCCTGAGGCTTACAGGTTGGCCAACCTATCTGGGATGGGTTGTCTATGCTCGGCCCAGAGAGTGGCACTAATAGAAGGTGTGGCCCTGTTGGAGTAGGTGTGTCACTGTGGGTGTGGGCTTTAAGACCCTCATCCTAGCTGCCTGGAAGCCAATATTCTGCTAGCAGTCTTCAGATGAAGACGTAGAACTCTTTGCTCCTCCTGCACCACGCCTGCCTGGACGCTGTCATGTTCCTGCCTTGATGATAATGGACCGAACCTCTGAACCTGTAAGCCAGCCCCAATTAAATGTTGTCCTTATAAGAGTTGCCTTGGTCATGGTGTCTGTTCATAGCAGTAAAACCCTAACTAAGACACTACCGTAAGCTCCAGAGTAATGAGATACTACCCCAAAATGGAGTGTATGCACTTGAGTAACAACACCTGAGCCTGACCTCTGTTCTCCACAAGTGTATGTGTGCAAGCATGTATGTGTATGTGCACACACCCATACACAAATTAAATGAATTATATTATCAAGGAGGTAAGAAGAGTTCCTGGTATATAGCAATTCAGATATTCTGTATCAGTTAGGTTGGCTGGGTTGTTAAAGTAACAAACAACTCCTAATTCTTTCCCACAATAAAAGACTACTTTCCTTTCAGACTTTGGTGCTCGAGGGTTTGAAAGGGGTTCTGCTCTGAACTGTCAGGGTCACGAAGGACAGAATGCCTCATAGGCCACTCATGAAGAAGTAATTGTTCATCTTGGGAGCACCAAGGAAGGCTCCTGGCTCACAACTCACGGGTTAGCTCTGACTACACTCCTCCCAGCTTTCTGTCCACCCAGAGAGGGGGTGGTGGCAATGCTTGGGCAGCAACATAGGGTGCCAGCCGGGAGCCCCACCCCCTGCACTGAGCCCTCCCCCCAGCCCCTGATAGGCCACAGAGAGAAGCAGCTATGGTTTCAGTAGAGAAGGCCATTCATCAAAGAAAATGAAGACTTACAGGGACTCCAAAATTATTCTGTCATTTGGTGGACTGAGAGGGAGGGACTGAACGTGTGAACTGTTCACCTGTGGGACATAGTACTGGAGGACTTTAAGCACCCCTAGCTCCTGCTTGCTACATGTCAGGAATAATCATTCTTCTAGCCACTGGGCCATCAACGATACACTCACCTACTGCTTAATCTACCCCCCCCTGGGGGTAGAGGGTGACTTCATTGCTCACTGACTCAAAACAACCTGCACATGTTGAGTTTTCCGGTGTATTAGAGCCAGATCTGGCACCTGAACACAGCTTCTCTCGTAGAGCATTGATCAGGGACCCCAGTCATATTGGTAATGATTTGCTAAGCAAGGAGAGGGCTGGTGCCGTGGCTCAGTGGTAGAGTTGCTTGCTGAATAATGTCCTGAGTTCCAATTCAGTACTTCTAGGAAGACCGACAAAGCAAACACAAAACGGAATCAGTGACTGCATGGTTCCTAACAGCAGATAATCATACAGTGACTCTCTCTGTCAGGCTCTATCTGTCCCCTGGGAAAGAACCTGACCATTTAAAATAACGTGTTTCCCCCCTGCCCCCCGGATTCCACGGTCATATGTATATACTCTAAAACTCTCTTACTTTGCTTAAGCCAATCTCAGGAGATTTTTGTCACTGGTGATCAAATTATGCCTAGGGCGTGTACCTTCTACAAATGTTTCTTTCAAATATGATTAAAAGTTGTAAATGCCCTGCTTGCATGGGTAAGCACCACTTGGCAGAATAATTTACTTATGTAGGACTGTTTCTTCTTTTCAGTCAGCCGATCGATGGACTCTTCATGTGCGGCTATGCAAAATCAGCTCTCATGCACAGAGGAGAGTGATGTATGTTCTGATAAGGAACGTTCTAGAAATAGTCCCATGAGGCTTCCAAAAGGCAGTGAAGTTGGAAACTCAGAGTACTTGTGTATCCTACACTTGAATGGGAACATTAAGCAAACCTTGGGTTGAGCCCCTCTCCCTATGACAAGTTCCCCCATATGCTGATGGGCCACTGTATCCGTGTGTGTGTGTGTGTGTGTGTGTGTGTGTGTGTGTGTGTGCTCACATGGGTGTTGATATGCTCACGTGTGTGTGTGTTCGAGGAACCATGTGTTTGTGGAGGCTGGTGGTCAGCCTTGGCTGTCACTCCTGAGGTGTTGTTTACCTTCATTTTTAAAGAGATTTCCCCTGCCTTGGGACTCTCCCAGTAGGTTGGGCGGACTGCTTATAAGCTACAGTGATCTACCTGCATCCACTCTCCAGTCCTGAGGTTATAAGTCTGAGTCACCATGCCTGGCTTTGGTTTTTTCCTCCACCCCAGTCAAACTCAAGACCTTAGGCTTATAAAGTGAGCTCAGAGACAGTTTCTTGGCCCCTAAGCTTGGCTCTTGAGGACACACCAACCTCTGTCACTACCTGGACACGAGATGCCCCCAATATGCCAACAAATACAACCCGAGGATTGAGGGGATAGTTACTACGTTATGCAACAATGCTTCAGGCCCTACGAGCCAGAAGCTGAGGAACAACTGTTGCTCTGACAGCACACAGAGATGCTTGCCCTCTGGCCTGCTTGGCACACGTCATTCACACACACCTCAGTCCCATTGTCCTCTCTCCAGCTTTCCTGGGATTGTACTTCCCAATAGGATAAAGGCACAGCCATTTGCCTTTGGCTCTGCTTCCTGGAGAAAGCTGGCTGAGACAGCTTGCGTGCAAACGCCCTGAGGAGGCTGGGGATTCAAAGGCTGTGGAATGTAGCTACTTTTTGGCTCTGCAGAATCTTTATATAACTCTGGATTTCTATAAGGTTCACACTGGATCAGGCCCCGGGCTAGATCTGTTTAGGAAGCTTTTCTACATAGCTTTTCTCTTTTGCTCTTCAACTGTAAAGGCTGGGGAGGTCTGTGAAGCTAGGCACATCTGTAGCAGCCATGGGGAAATGAGGGCTATTCTTTAATCACTGTAAGAGGGTCACAGGACAGTCTCCTCTGTAGTCACCCTCTGTCACTGGCCTTTCCTACTGAATACTTCCCTTCCTGTCTTAGCTCACTGGGGACCAGAACCCAGAAAGTAAAAGGCTCTAAGATCTTGTACCCTTAACCGTTGTACTCTCTCCTCTTCTCCAAGAGAAAACTAAGCAGGGCCTGCCACCTCTGTCCCTGCTCATGCAGCATTATGGCGCAGGGTTCCTGGTCTCCCAGCACAGTCCTTTGACCACCCTGGGCAAGCAGGCTGCCCGTGTCTTGACTCTGCTCTTAGTTACAGCTGGACATCTCACGTGTCCCTAGATTTCAGGATGTATCAAAAGCAGGTTCAGGCTGCGCTGTCAATGAGTGCGTGACGCCACACACTCTGCTGACCTCTCATTGAGTTCACTGGTTGGAACCTTGGTTAGCAGGGCTGTGCTTATCTTAGGAGAGTACAAAAAGATCTGGCTGTGGTGCATCCCATGTCTGTGACTGGCCTTTGCTACTTTGTGGGTCCTCGTTTTTCATCCTTCACTCTCCTGGTTTCACCCCCTATCCTAGATAGGAGAGAAAGATAGCGGGGTGTGATGGTTTCAGTATGCTTAACCCAGAGAGTAACACTATTTGGAGGTGTGACCCTGTTGGAGTAGGTGTGTCACTGTGGGAGTGGGCTTTAAGACCCTCCTCCTAGCTTCCTGGAAGTCAGTATTCTGCTAGCAGCCTTCAGATAAAGATGTAGAACTCTCAGCTTCTCTTGCACCATGCCTGGCTGGAAGCTGCTATGTTCCTGCCTTGATGATAATGGACCGAACCTCTGAACCTATAAGCCAACCCCCCAATTATATGTTGTCCCTGTAAGAGTTGCCTTGGTCATGGTGTCTGTTCACAGCAGTAAGACCCTAACTAAGACAAGCGGGGAGAGATAGAGAGAGATCCCTCAAACTAACTTCTTTCCTTGTTTCCTCTCTGATCATGGCTACTAATAAACTGCAACCAACCCCCTTGAATTCCAATCACCATCAACCAACCAACCTCTCAGGCTCTAGCCTTTATATACCCTCTGAAAAGTCCCCAGAATTCCAAATGTCACACAATCGTAGAAACTATCTGCAGCTGGCAAAACCACGCCTCTGCTAGAACATGAGGCAAATCACAGTCAGCTGCTGCGGACAGTCCGAAGGAGTCCCATATCCCACACCTGGGATTAAAATGAAAGCACATTCTTATAATAATTCTGTATTTTTTTTAAAGAAACCAAAAATCTAGAATTTCACCACACAGTTAGAGTCTCGTATTCCATTAACGGCAGATGGTATCCTCTCCCATTTACAATGGAAGGGAATAAACTTCAGAGACACAAAGAACTTGGCAGGATTCCAGAATGGGCTGGACTCATGATTTCTAAGCCCAAGAGCTTGCATACCACACATACCCTCTCCTTGACTCTTGATTTCAGACACACCTGCCCGGAATACCTCCTACCCTCCTGGTCACCCTTGGGCTACAAGTCTTAAGGAGATGTCACTCCATCCGCAGCTGGCTTCTGCTTCTTGTCCAGCTTCTCTGGAGTCAGCTCCCAAATCAACAGTATTTACGTGTCTTGGGTCTCAGAGTCTGCTCTGCTCCCGGGACAGGAGAAAAGAACACTGTGGTGCAAGTTGCTTCCTTATTCCGGAAGACTTTCAACCTAAGAGACTGTCCAAACACAGAAACAAAGAAAAATCCCAGGGCTGTGTGTGCCTGGAAGCAGAGCTGGTGTGTGTGTGTGTGTGTGTGTGTGTGTACATACATGTATGTGTGCAAGTGCGTGATGGTAGGCAGGACCAGCCTCCATGGGACAAGCCTTGGGTAGACACAGGTTTCTGCTACTCTATGCCACTGTGACGTGAACAACTGAAGGGGGGAACTGTCTACTTTGCTCATGGTTTCCGGGGACTCGGCCCATGGTCACGTGACTCCATGCGCTTGAGCAGAATATCATGGTAATGGAAGTGTGTAGTGAAAGAATATCTTCACATCGTGGTAGACAGGAAGTGAGGACAAGGAGGAACAGAACAGAGACATCCCCGAGGACACAGCCCTATCAACCCACTCCCTCCAGCTGACTTCCGCTCCTAAAGTTTCTAGAACTTTCCAAAATGGCACCACCGACTGGAGAACAAAAGCCTCCAACATATGAGCCTCTGGGGAGGACACTCGCATCCAAATCTTAACACCACCTCTCATTATGCCTGGCAGCTAAACAGTCTCAAATTCTCTTTCTTCTGCTACCGCCGAGGAGGTGGTAGTCAAGAAAACCCGGGCCTCTGAACTACTCCCTCCCTATCCCGGGCCCTTCCAGGGTCATCCACGCTCTCAGCGCACAGGAGCCAGCTGCAGCTCAGGAGAGCTTGTGCCCGTTACTGCTCCACTACAGAGACTGTCTCAGAAGCCAGAACCTCAGAGCCCTCAGTCATCAGTCTCAGGTTGGAGAGCTTTCAATCACCTCTCCGGCTGCTTCTTCAGGTGACAGCTCAGATTGCCAGCAAGAGAGCAACATGTTTTGGAAGCGATATGTCATTTCTCATGTTTGGCCTGTTTTACTTCAGCTCCAAAATACCCTTTTGGCCTCTGATCAAGACCGTATTGATGGTTCACTGCCTGACTCAGACCACATCAACCATGGCTTTCCAACACAGGTGAAGACAACACTCACGTAAGAGCCCTTGTGGCTGGATAGCCAACATCGAACCCCTTTATCTATTTAGTGGGAAAGCAAGCATTACTATAGTGGGCTTCATAGGAACCTCCTAGACGTATGTTCGTTCACCTGGCCTTTGCAAATGTGACCTTATCATAAGGAAAAGGTATTTGCAGATGTGACTAAACTAGAATCTCAAGAGTAGGTCATTGTGGATAACTCAGTCATAAGCAAATTGCAGTGTCCTTCTGAGACACAGGCAAGAAGACCAAGGCGGAAAAGGCCAGTGAAGAAAGGTGTATAGATTGGGTTCACGTGCCCAGAAGCCAAGGAATGCCAGATTTATCAAACATCAGGAAAGGCAGGGAAGAGGACTCCAGCACATACAGTGCAGCAGCCTCATCCATGCCTTGGTTTCAATGTCTGGCCTGCAATCAGTGAGAACACTGTCTCTGCTGTTATAAGCTGTGTGGCTTCGGGTAATTTATTATAGCAGTCACAGAAATATGGACAACTAACAAATATTGGTGCTAATGATGTTTTGAAGGCTGTAACCACTTAAGCTCTGGACTGTTACTCAAAGGTAAGGATTAATTTTGCTCTTTTATGGGCAAAGAGAATTGAGAAACAGAGTTCAAAAGACTTTCCCAAATCCACTTAGTGAGGAAATGGTTGCTCCTGGCTTTGTATCCAAACTGGTTCCAGAGCCTGCTAACCATGGCTCTCCTTCTCCAAGGGGGAATTCCAAGTTGAATCCAACACCTCCTGTCCTGCATGTGCAGTATTAGGGGAACACAGTTCCCTGCCTCGCACCACAGTCCCTTGGCCACCCTTGGTGAGCAGGCTGCACACATGCCTGAGCAGACTGAGTTAATTGGGCTCTAAATCAGCAGGGAGGGAGACGAAAACCACAGGGTGGTTAATTTATTCCTGGTGGTGGCAGCGGTGGCTTGCTAGACAGATGCTTTCTGTTAGAGTCCCCTAGAGTCCCCGTGCTTCCCACTGCCCACTCACTACTACAAGTGCTCCGGGCCTGCCTGAGCTCCGTCCTCTGTCTCCGTGATCATCCCAGTTCCCGCTTCACTTCACTTCAGTTCAGTTCAGAGCCAGTTTCCGTTATTTCCCAGCAAGAGTTGGACTGGTGCAGACAGAAGCTGACGCTTGTGAGAGCCAGGGAAGACAGATACCTCAGTGCTGTGATCAGCTTGCCGCCTGTCTACAAGGCCAGCACTTGGGCAGACCACACTCCCTCATGTCTGTCCCTTTTGCGATGGACGGATGCTCAGAGGTGGTGGCCGCCCTGTGTGCTCGCTGCAAGGAAAACAAGTGAGAACTCTTGACAGTCTAGAAAGAAAGTCTAGAAGGCTTTGTTGAAAATCTTCTGTCTCCCCAAGCTCCTCTGAGGGAGATAGATGGCTGCCATCTTCCCTTGTCCCCTTGATTACTCTTGAAGTCCCACCCGAGCTGTCCGTGCATGTTTCCCACCCACTAGCCCCCTGAACTTAATACTCTCACAGCGGTGCATTGAACACATAGCACCCTACCCGCTGGCACCTTCAGGCCGCGTGAGATCCCATCAATCTGCCTCCCTGTGGCTGCTCAGCTCTGCTGTGCTAAGTCAGGTTCTTCAGTCACTGGGGACTAAGTCATCCCCAGTATTCCCCGGAACCCCAGTGGAAGCACACACTTCCTGGGTAGCTGTGCCTATGTAATCCTGAAGGGGCACAAGTATCCTCTCAGGGTCTTCTCAGTAATAGGCCGACATCCATACGCTGGGGCATAAATCCTGATCCCCACAGAAGCCTCAGGGTTTGCCAAAATCAAGGCAAAACCTTCACACACGGCCTCTGACTACTGTCCTAGGGGCCATAACTGGCCTGGCCCATCCATGCTTGGGCTTCTCCTATCAGTTCTGGCCCAGGAGCTGGAGAAGCATCATGCTTTCTGATGTAGACTTCTTCCCCAGCAGTTGCTGTATGGGGCGAATACAATGCAGAACCACATTGATCAGACTCGGCTTGCTGGTGGTGAGCTTCCCTTGTGTTTTGTTCCTTTCTCAGGGTTTTTTGAACCTATGCATTCCTCTTTACCCTGGAGCCCCTACCCTAGAGTGATCAAGCAGCCCACTATATCACCAAGGAGCTTGGGCCAGCTTGGTCTTGTTCCATCTGTTGATAGTCCTTCCTCTCTATCCACGGTGAACTTCTGCAGCATGGAGGATATATGACTGAAAATCCCGCTCGGCCTGAGAGCAGACCACTGACTTGGAAAGCAGATGGGCTTGCATGAAGAAGGAATTCGTTATCACTGTGGCCGTTGTGATTGTCACTGCCACGAACACATTCTCAGAGAGGAGCACAGGCACTTCTAAGCAAGAGTTCAGTTCATCCTGATGGCACACTGAGGTCATTCGTAGATGAGGAAACTAAGGTGCAGAGTCAATTATGTACTCCAAACCGTATGAGTAGGAAGTGGCAGTGGCGGGGCTTGAACTCAAGCACTCTGGTTCCAAAGCCCAGGCTACAACAATTCCAGTTTAAAAGTCTCTCCTCCCCTCATCTGGGTGTCAGCTGCGGAGACACGGGTAAGTGGGAGTTCTGAGAGACTCTTCTGGATGCCAGTAAGTCATGGGCCATAAGACTGCAAAACCAAGCAGGCTGCCTTTAACCCCAGCACTTGAGTTCCAGGACAGCCAGTGCTACACAGAGAAAACAAACAAAATACAAAACCAAATAGAATGTACCACCATGGGACTACAAAGAAGATCAACCAGAACCCTCAGCAAAGGCCCGCTCATGAGAGATAATTCTATGAAAAGTAGATACTTTTTAAGGCATTTTTAAAAAGATTTATTTATGTATTATATGTAAGTACACTGTAGCTGTCTTCAGACACCCCAGAAGAGGGCGTCAGATCTCGTTACGGATGGTTGTGAGCCACCGTGTGATTGCTGGGATAGGAACTCTGGACCTTCAGAAGAGCAGTCGGTGCTCTTAACCACTGAGCCATCTCACCAGCCCCAAGGTGTCGCGGACCCCTGAACTCTGACCAGCAGAGACAGGGAAGAACGACACAAATGCCAAGCAGGTTCCAAACAGACTTCTTCTTTATCTCCCCGAACAGCTTTTATTCTTTTCCCTCTCACAAGCAGCTTTCTCTAACCTCTCCCTGCTCCCACTAAACTCCAACTTCACTCTGCAACTCCTTCTTCCACTCCTGCCCACCTGAACTGTTTACAGCCTTCTCCCCCAGAATTCTCCCCCCTCCCTCTGGGGCACATCCTGTTTTCTCCCAGCCCTCCCCCCCCCCCACTAAACTCCAACTTCACTCTGCAACTCCTTCTTCAACTCTCGCCC
>NC_034591.1:116677139-116714485 GCF_900095145.1 Mus pahari
TTGTCTCTGTAACTCCGTCTATGGGTATTTTGTTCCCCATTCTAAGAAGGAGCGAAGAATCCACAGAAAAGTAGATAATTTATCATTGATATTTCTAACATGACTCAAGAGTGTATCATAGCTTTCAAAATGAGATTTTATAAGGAGAGGAACTAAAAATGACAGATGTGACAGCAAGGTCCACCACAGATACCTTTGCTGGGATATAAACTGATATCAGAAACAAAAGTATAGATATAAACTAGGTGTGCTGGCATGGTGACACAAGGCTGTAATTTTAGCACCCAGGAAGCTGAGGCAGGAGAGTTGTAAGTTTGTGGCCAGTCTTAAAAGAAACCAACAAACAAACGAAGGAGGCTGAAGAATTTCTCTCAGCGGTCTGTGGGAAAGGCGAAGGGACAAGTGACAGCAGCTGGTCCGTAGGCTCCAACCAGCCACCTGGGAGATGTCTCATGTTTCAGCATGGACAGCACTGTCTGGAGCGATCAGGAGCCTTCATCAGGCTGGGTCCCTGAAGAGTCAGTCCCAAGGTTGAAGCTGTTTGCTTCCTTCTAGCCTGGCACATATGAAAAGGTGCAACTGGACACAGTGCATCGTGGGAACCAAGCCCTCTCTGGTCTGTATCCCACCATAAGATGTATTAGGTGATCTTTAAGGACATCACGAGAAAGAAGAGACTTGCCCCAGCCTGCTTATCAAGGTTCCGGCTATGTACTGAGGCCTTGGGCTACTCAGATCATCCGAGGTCTGGTGTAAGGAAGGGACCCTCACAGATACTTGCCCATCGCAAGTTAGCTGCTAGAAAGACTGGGTTCCCTGAAACAGCCCACCTTCCAGAGAAGCATTAAATCTTCCCCATACCATTCTGAGATAGACTGTTACCTTAAGTGTGGAAATTAAATGACCATGAAATTAATATTTCATTTTGACATCACTCACAGTTATATTCAGATCTGCAAAGAGAGTGCCTTGGGGATTGGTCAGGCCTTGGTTTGAGTTCTGGTTTTGTCGTCTGCAGGATGAGAGGGATGGGGCTAGAGGATGGACTCTTGTAGCCGATGACCTTAAACCTCTGTTTCTCCAGCCTCCATTTCCCAAGGTTGGGGTTCCAGATGTGTTACCACCATACCTGGTTTGCATAGTGTGAGACATAAGCTAGAGGTTGGACCTGGGCCTCCTACATGCTAGGCAAGCTCCCTACCAACTGATAGACACCTCCAGTCAGCTCCCCGTGACTTCTCAATCCGCTCGGCCTCTCTGAGGGGACTGCATCCTCGTTGGCAGCACAGTAGCACCAGAGTTCTCCAGCTGCCCCAAACACTGTGGTTCAGTCCTGGGGCATGGCCCCCCCCCCCAGTCTGCATTTTCTCACAGCTCTTGGCTCCTGCTGTTTTCGCTCTGTCGGGAAGGGGGTCATCAATCTAGAACACTAGTCAAATTCTGTTTCCCTTACAAGTGTTGAAACTATAAACCAACCAACCAGAGCAAACAAAAACAACAAAAGAATGTTTAAAACAGTTACTGTTGGTGATATCTCCCATGAAACCTCGCTGTTCCCATCACCCTCGCCTCTGCCGAGGCCCACACAGTAGTTGCGGCAAAGGCCTTTTCCAAAAAGTTGGCAGCCTCCCACCCAGAGACCTGGGCCTGTCTTCTCCACAGGGAGACTGTTTGACAGCTTGCTGGGGTAGCTGGACATCTCGCTCGTCTGCCCACAGTAGTGTCTGCTCAGCATAACTCACTGTCAACTGGTGCAGGGTATGAAGACCATGGCTGCAATTATAGAATAACTATAACTGGCCACTGTGGCCTGTTTTTTTTGTTTGTTTTTTGTTTGTTTGTTATTTGTTTTTTTTTTGTTGTTGTTGTTTTGTTTTTGACAGAAAACTCACCAAGTGCTATCAGTGAGAATTCTTCTCGAGGCTGCCGGAGAGTCTGATGGTTAGCGTTGTCACCAGCCCACCTCCCCTCTTGTCTGTCCTGACATTACTGCTCAAATTAACCACTACCAGGAGATCTCAAAATCTCTTTTACAGTTAGAAAACTCAGGCTGGGGGTGCAACTCAGTACAGAGTTTGCTCCAGCCTGTCCAATGGCCCTGGGCTCCATCTTAACCACAAGAAACAAGACTCCTTTAAGTTAACAAACTTACAGTGACCCCTGACTTCAGAGGTCGTGCTCTCAAACACACCACTCTGGGACATTTCCACCCCCCAATCCCTGACACAGATCTCACTGTGAGAAAGCACTCAGCCTGACATTGTGACAAGTGTGGGGGGGGGGGTGAGAGGGGGGTGGAGAACTCGAGACAGTTGTCTGCATGCATTTGTGAAAAATGTCAGGGTTGCAAACATCAAGGGAATGCTAAAGACCTGTCTGTAGGCCACCTACCAAAGTCAAGGTGATCAGAAGGGGGGGGGGGGGGGGGAAGGGGGGGGGGGGNGGGGGGGGGGGGGGGAGGGGGAAGGTGGGAAGGAGGAACAAGATTTGATCCTACCATAAACAGCAAGATATGGTGTGGAACTGTCACAGAACCAAGACAAACAGCAGCACAGGAGAGGTGGCCTAACTGGGGAGTTTATTTGAATGTTAATTTTCTGACTGGGTAATTGTGTTATTAATGTAAGCAGGCTGGTTCTTAAGAAATAAACATTGAAATATTTAGGGAATAACAGACCTACCCCCCCCTGCCCCTTTCCTCAGTCTTTCCCCTTCCCTCTCCCAACCACAGGCAAATGTCATAAAAAATGAATAAACAGGAAATCTGGGTAAGGGCACCGGGAAGTTATTTTGGGCTTCATTCCTATGACTTTTTAACTCATCTTTTATTAGGTCTTAGAGAATTTTCTACAATGGATTACCCCCTCCCTCAACTGTTCCCAATCCATCTCATTTCCCAAATATATATTTATATATGTTCTATAATATGCATACTATCTTATATAATAGATATACTATAATATATATACACACATATATACATATATAATATGTATTTAACCTATCAGTTACTATTTGCACTGCCCATATACACTTGTGTGTGTGGCCTCCAGTTGACCAGTTTTCTAAAGTTCTCACGTTCTTCCAACATAAATGCTGTCGCCATATCCCACCCTTTGAAAGCTGTGAAGAGCTGTGGGCAGGGAATGCACAGCCCTGAAAAGCAACTGAAGGGGAATTCAGAAGGAAAGACAACTTGAGCAGCCCGCCGTGCAACCTCCTCCCTTCACATCCTGCAGGTGGAGGTCAGGTTGGGGGCACCCAAGTTTGCTCCTCAGCCTTCCCACCTCTGTGTCACAGCCTAGTTCCTATCATCTCCAAGATACTCTAGACAGTAGTCAAGGTGTATGGCCCTAAATGAACATGTCAAGTTGAAGGGCTGGGTAATGACAGACACAGGAAGGATTCTCTGACCTTCCTGTGCACCCGATCCTAAGACCTGTAGGTGACAGACATCCTCCCTGTGTCCCCATCTGCTCTGTCACAGGGGACTTTGAGACATCAGTAGCAGCAGTCTGTACTGTCCCCAGATCCCTGCGATAGCTTCTGCCCTGACTGACCTGTCAGCTTCCCGTGACTCTCCACTCCTCACCACACCAAGTGTAAGAACATGCAGACTAAGCCATTTCTTTAGCTCTTCATTGCCTCATGAACTCCCATGCCTTTTAAACCTCATGTTAAGTTAGTATGTATTTCTTCCTTGTATTCATCTTGAGTTACAGGAGCCCAAGCCAAGAACTTAATAGTGCACAAGAGAAAAGACAGCTTTCTTGGTCTGCTCTGTTTACCATTAGGAAAATGACAGGACATGGGCAGTTCCTGGGAAAGAAAGAAGGTGAAAAGGGGGTCTTACTCGGCGATTCACAAAAATCTATCTACTCTATAACTGATCCACCAATGCCAGGCATGGAAACTGCCCAGGTCATGACTGCTAATATCAATACCATGACTCACTGCCCAGAGTTACAGAGGAAAGAAAACTAACTTCTGTTTGAATGTGTGGAAATGAGAGAGAAACAGGGAGAGAGAGCAAGAGAGAGAGAGACAGAGACAGAGAGACAGACAGACAGACAGAGACAGAGACAGAGACAGAGACAGAGACAGAGACAGAGACAGACTCACGACAATAGGAAACTTCCCAACCTGGCCAGACCCAAGTTCAAATATCAGCTCTCCCAGTGGTGGATGATGGAAAGTGGAGGAGATTTATTTAATTCCCCCACTTCTATAAGACGGCAAAATCACTGGCATCTTTTTTTTTTTTTTTCAAAGTTCTAGATGCTGCGTGGCCTTGGCACTTAGTCACTAATCTCTCAGTGGTTCCTGTCTCCCAAGCTTCTGCTTCCACACTAGATAGGCACGCCTTGTAGAGATGTAAGAACAAGATTTCCAAGTTCGTGTTATAAACAACACTGAACTTTCTACTTCCCGTGTCCCCCAGGGACATTATCCCAATGAAAGACCAAAGCTCCCAGACCACTGAGGACCAGTCAGAAGAGTGAGCCATCTGGAAGTGGTCCTCCAGTCCCAGTCATACCTCTGTATGACCGTGGACAAGATGGCTGATAGTTTGCCTATAACCTCCTGAGACTCCACGTTCTTGAGAGACCCAGCTAGATAGCACTTGATTTTCCAGCCCATTAGAATTGTGTGAAATCATCAAGCTAGGTTTGGTAATGACCTTGTGACGTAACCACTTTCCTTCACGGGTAATGAAAGGCTTAGTGTCACATACACAAACTCATTTCACTAAGAATGGCCGTTGCTTGTTTCTGTTATTACAACTTATCGGGACACCTTCAAAAGGCTCGGCTGCTGATCCCAGGTTCCAGCTGGTCCTCGGCCAAATGTCCAGTTCCAGCTGCCAACTAAACATTTACACTGGGGTGTAAAGGCAGTATGCCCTGCCTTTCCTGGTGCCATTTCTATAATTATGGAATGACATCACCCCTGAGTAACCCAGCCCTCCTTTACGGTATACAGCACTTCCTCCTATGACTACAGATTCCACCTCTCTGGCTGGATTTGCTTTTCTGTGGCTGGCACAAGATTTACTTCCAACACATATTTCTCTTTCCTGCTCAGTCTTGTAACTTTGTTTGACTTACTAGCTTTGTGTGTGCATGCGTGTGTGCATGTGTGCGCATGTGTATGTGTGTGTGTGTGTGTGTTACACAAAAGAAAAGTTTTCAACCACTGAGCTGTATCTTCAGCCTCTTTTTTGAATGGATACACATATCACTTTAATAAGGCTGGAACTTTGGGGCACCCTCCACCATTCCTCCACCATGTCCCACCTCATTATGATCTTTGGCTCTCTTAGAACTTAGTTAAAAAGCAGAAGTTAGCGGCAAATTATCATTGGCCATTAATACCAGTGACAAAGCCATTTTCTGTATGTCTTGCTCTTCTGGCAGTTTGTCCCCCATGTGGGAAATGACACATGATATTTCTCTCTAACTCACAGAGCCTATAACAGGAGTTGAAAAATATGAGGCAATTAACCATGTAATTCTAACAGATTAACCTGGAATGTGCTTTGTGAGTAGGAACGTAGCCCAGTAACAAAGGGCCTGGAATTTCACTCATGGAAGCTATAGAAGCACATTTCTCATCTGTTCAAGTTGGCAGCACAGAGAGAGTATGACTGAGTGACAATTCCCAGACTCTTCTGCTAAAGTCTGGAAATGAGATGAAGGGATAGCGCTGGCTTGCGTAAGGACAGCTTTGTTCTGCACCTCTGCACGAGCCAGGATCCTCGGGGGACAAGTGACAGAATGAATCAGAATACCAGGCTGAGGTCTTGGGAGTTGTGCCTCAGCCAGCAGTGCCCTTGCCTGGAGTGCTCATGAAGCCCAGCGTTGACCTTCAGCACTGTATAAACCGGCCCCGGTGGTGCACACCCGGGATGACAGCTCTCAAGATGAGGGTGCAGGGGAAGCCTGAGTTTAAGGCTAACCTCAGCTGCACAAAGCCAGCCTGGGTAATGAGACCCTGGTTGTTTGCTTGCTTGTTTGTTTGTTTTAGAGGCCAAATTAAGGAATAATATGTTTGAAGAGTTCTGCGCTGACAGAAAGGTAGACATGAGGCTTTGGACAAAAGCAGAGACACTAGGAAGACTCTAGGCATCTGGTGGCAGGAACTAACAGTTGGGCATCTTTACTTGCAAGGCCAGTGGGAGGAGCCATCCCTCTCCCTCAAAGGGTGTTGCCATTGGAGCTCTGACAGCCTCCTTCCTGTGCCTGTCACCCACCCATGTGCCTGTCAGGACTTTCTGTCATATGGGTCTTTTCACTGTTCTTCCGGTGAAGTGGTTCTCGGCCTTCCTGAAGCTGCGACTCTTTAATGCAGTTCTTCATACTATAGTGACCCCCAGACATAAAATTATTTTTTGTTGTGACTTCATACCTGTAATTCTGCTACTGTTATGAATCATCATGTAAGTATCTGTGTTTTCAAATGGTCTTAGGTGACCCTGCGAAAGTGTCACTGGACTCCAAAGGGGTCACGCCCCACAGGTTGAGAACCACTGCCCTAGCATGAGTCTCTTGAAAACTATAAACTCTGTAATAGGGGCCAGAGAGGACTCAACAGCCATTCACTATAGAATCTGCCCCCAGCCAGTCATTACATTTCTTCTCAGGACAAGTGACAAAAAAAATGAAGCCTCAGACCATCAGCCGGGGCAGATCGAGCCGAGTCAAGCTGAGTCATGGCGACGAAGGCTGGTAAGGGGTCCGCTGAGAAGTAACTGTAACTGCATCTCAGTAACTGTATCTTCTGATGGTCATCCGCAGGCAGGCTCTGAGCACGCAGCACTTTGTTTTTAGGAGACTCTCAAAAGCTCCGAGCTGCTACAGTCATCGCTCTGGGAGCCTTACCCCATTATGAGAGCTTGTTCAGTCTACAGAGGGCTGGGGAAAAATCCCCTTCGGGAGCTGAGTTAGTAGATTCAAAACTGAGTCACTATCTCTGGGTGTGTATCCCTGTTCACTGTCTCCATTCTTCTCCGAGCGTCTCCAGCTCACCCAAGCAGCGCTTATCCAGTCACGTGCTCTGCCATGCTGCTTTCTGGTCTCACTTCTCCGCTCTGACCCATGCTTTCTGTTTGTCACTGCTTAAATAAAGCCCTGGCATGCACACACCACATAGCTTCCTTAGCCTCTTTCTCAGAGAGGCCAGTCCAAGGCAGCCCAGCTGTTTCCTAGTAAGATAACTGTAAGGTTGGGACCCTGCCAGTGATTGGCTCAGTGGGCACGGTTCCCTTCCACGCCCAGCCATTTAAAATCCTAGGCCTGATTCCTGTTCAAATTGGCCACATTCCCATACCTGGGTTGGCATATGTCTGTTGATCAGACTGGCCACTGACTTCTTAGAAAGCCATGAAACTAATGGAACTAATGCCATGCCAATTTTAATGGCTAAGAGGCATGGGCCATAGTTTCCCTATGGAGAACAAGGATGCTGTCACTGGGTCAATGCTGAGGGGACTTCTAGCAGGCCAGACTAAACAGGTATCACTGCATATGGCCCTTAAGAAGGGCAAACATTTCAGACGAAAATAATATAGGCTCGAACTTGGTGGTAAGAGCTGTATGAGATGGAGGTGTAAGGAACCAAAATGGTGCCTTCGGAGTTTCCTGATTTCTCCCTCTGTAATGGCTATTCCTAGTTACCAACTTGACTATATGGATTGACTATATGGACGACTATTCTGGATTATGACCTATAATCCAGAATTGGAGGGCTCACCTGTGATCCAGATCATGAGGCTGGAAGACACAAGTTTCTGACCTGGATCTTGGCATGGAGATCTTGGGCCATGAAAAGCTTAGGCTCAGGCAAGGTAGTATGTGCCTTTAATCCCAGGAGACTGAGTCAAGGAGATCTCTGAATTCAGGGTCAAGCAGATCTGGTCCCAGATCCAGGTGTGGTGGTACACACCTTTAATGCTGGAGACCTACATAAGAACATTGGAAGAAGGAAGATTCACTCTTCTTTGCCTGCTTGCATTTACTTGCCAGCACATCTGTTGGAAGTTACTTCTACAGAAGACCAGCTTAAACAAGTAGTGTCCTGGGACTGAGCAACTACTAGATTCTTAGACCTCCCATTCACTGATGCCCATTGTTGGGTTAGCTGGACTACAGACTGTAAGTCATCACAATAAATTGCCTCAATACAGAGAGACGTTCCATATGTCCTGTGACTCTTAGAGAACCCTAAATAATGCACCCTCCCACGTTTTGGTGTCACTAAGAAGTTGCTTAATTTTCTTCTTCTGAATGATGCTTTGTTTTCACATCATCAAAACAAGCCAGCATGCATGCAGTCATGACTCATCTCTCTGCTCCTTTAAAAATTAATAAATTCCAATAATGGGGAAGAAGATGTTGCTACTAGAAACATTAAAGAAAACTGTCTTGAGGCAGAGGCAGGCAGATTTCTGAGTTCGAGGCCAGCCTGGTCTACAAAGTAAGTTCCAGGACAGCCAGGGATACACAGAGAAACCCTGTCTCGAAAAACAAAAAACAAACAAAAGAAAAAAGAAAAAAGAGAAAAAGAAAACTGTCTCGTTCTTGTCCTTCCTATCTTTCTTGGCCCCTAGGAAGACTCCCTCACTTAATAACTGAGGTCCCTGGAATATATATATATTCTTTGTGGCTTGGTAAATGAAGTCCAACAGAGACCCCCATGCTTCACTGTCATGGTGTCTATGTACTTAAAGAGATTGTGGCAAGATTATACAATTCATTTATAGCTGAGAAAATCAACATGAAGTGGTGGACCCCATGATCCCACATCCACTTGTGATCCCCGCATCTTGGCCTCTTTCGTGTGCAAGGGGGTGCTGTACAGTCTTGGATGGAGAGGAAAAGGCAGAGTCTCTCTGCCCATCATGTGGGTGAGAAGGGAGCAGATAAAAGCCTAATAATAACAATAATTTTTGAAAGGCATAGCTGGTTTCTTATCCAGCATGTGGAGAACTTGGCAGTCTCCCACAGAACAACTAAAAGGCTGAACAAACAAGAAACCGACAGCTGCTCTCACATCCATCAGGGACTTGTGACTACCTGGCAAGCTTCCACCCTAAAAACTGGAAGAGAAAGGTGGGTCCATGGAGTCACAGCCTCCTGGGGGCAGAGGCCAAGGGCTGGAGCCATTTGGAAGTGCACTTTCAAATGTGATGGATTGTACACACTCATCAGTGGATAAGCTGGGAAACCAGTCTAGGTTTTCTGCTTTCAACCTAATGTCTGCATCCTATGTAAATGGCTAATGCTAGAACTAGCTAGGAAAAAAAAATGTATTCAAAATGAAGAAGCTTTTAAGTGGCCTCCAGCCCTGAGAAGAGAAGGGGTGAGTCTGCAGTGATGTAGTCCGAATACAGACTAAATAGCTGTTATCCAATGTGCTCTACTACTGGCTGATCCATGGTCTAGGAATGAGCTACACTCTTCTTCTCTAACTCTCTTTCTCTTTTCTGCTCTGAGGAAAGAAGATAAACAAACGAACAAACATACACACAACAACAACAACAACAACAACAAACAGTGCCTCTAGATAGAGTGATTGACACAGTTAAATTAAATGAGCAAAAAACGGAGACCTCCTCTCAACACATTCTTTAGTTGTTGACTTCAGAAAATGGTACTCAACTCATCTAATGCAGTACCTCAAGGACAAATTTAAAAGAAAATTCTTAGCTAAATGTCTTAATCCATTTCCATTGCTATAACTGAGTGCTATCCTCCGGGAAGCTTATGAAGAATAGAGGTTCAGGCCAGATGTGATGGCACAGGCCTGGAATTCCAGAACTTGGGAGGCTGAGAACTTAGAAGGATCACGAGTCAGAGTCCATCTTGGGTTGCATAAAGAGACTGTCTCAATCCCCAGCTCCAGCTAACAGGACTCCAACAGACAAAGAGTAAAGATTTATTTAACCCAGGAGAATAGAGCCTGGCAGACCCAAGGTTGAAAGGGTCACACTGCTTGTCTCTTCCTTGCATCTCATGTCTCTCAGGATGCCTAAGAGATTCTATCTGGAAGAAATGCTGCGCCTGAGCCTTTGTTTATCTCTACCGCCCCTACCCAGATCCCAGACAGCTTTCTCTTATTTGTGTACTGCAGTGCACCCTAACTGGTCTCTCTGTCTTCCCTTTGCTCCTATAACACCCCCCCATACACCCACACACACACCCACACACGCACACACACACACACACGCACACACCCACACACACACACACACACACACGCGCGCGCACATGCACACACACACGCACACACGCACACACGCACGCACACACACGCGCACACACACACACACCCGCACACACACACCCCCCCACACAAAGCAGCCAATTGTAAGCACTGAGTGCAATGGGACTGTGGAAATCTCTAGTGTAAATCTGGCTGTGTAATTCCTTAGTTTGAACCTACCCAGTGGTTTTCCTTCCCACGATCCTCCAGTGTGATCCACAGTCCATCCTCCCTGTTCTGCACCAGTCTGTGCTCCCCTTCCTCCTCCTCCTCCTCCTCCTCCTCCTCCTCCTCCCATCCTCACACCCAGAGAATGGCTCCTAGAACTTGCTTCCCACCTTCCAGAACAGCCCTTCTCTGGATGTACACACTAGAGCAGACCTCCATGTGTGAATTTAGAAGTCAGTTGTGACACTGCTCTTCCTTAGGGTTGTGACACAGACAGGAAAGTAGACATGCTGGGGTCTACGCTGTAGGTCTTGTGCTTCCGGGTCTACCAGAACCAAGTCCACCTTCCGTTAGCTGTTTGTTTAAGGGGTGCAGGGAGGATGCAATAAGGGTGAGTCCAGGGGACTACAGAGCTCTGCATGCCAAAGATGAACACTCATCACCCTAAGCTGCTGAGTTTGGGGTGGTATGCGGTGCTATATTGAGGGATCATGTGCACACTCAGCCCTCTTTGTTTCTCTTTGTTTCCTGAAATTTTCTTCTTATCTGCCTGGCTTCAGTCTTTTTTTCTTGTCCAATACAGAATCTCTCACCCTTGGTTCTCTTGGCAGTGAGGGCTAGATAATTCTGTGTTGGGTATGCATGGGGGTAGAGGGGTATCCTGTGTCCTGTACATTTTAGGGAATTTAGTCAGCATCCCTGCCTCCTAGTCACTAGATGCCACTATCAGCCCCTTCATATCCCCAATTGTGACAACCAAAGATAGATGCAAACCCTGCCAGATGTCCAGAAGGAGGGACAAAACTGCCCTAGTGGTGAGCTACTAGTTCTTCCCCATCTTGAAGCTAGCTCCTTCCTGACATTTAAACCCCACCTTTAATGTGGCTTCTTGGGTGGGCCCACACTTAACAGCCAGTGACTTGCTCATTTTCTTCTGTATCCCCTCCTCCACAGTGCAATACTAGCCCCTTCAAAAGCTGTGCTCAACTTTCCCGGCACGTGACAGGCATCTCATAAATCCATTCCAATGAATGAGAAAGGTCAGAAGACACCGAAGACTATAAAGGGTGAATGAATCGTAAAAGTGAAAAAGGAAATAAAAGTCACGGGAAACGCAGTCCACACAGAGTTTGGCAGCCAGGAAGTGTCTGAGCTTGTAAGTCACTATCTGGTAGCTGCTGCTCTCTGTGTTTTGCACTGAACGACCAATGACACAAATGTTCTGAGAGCCCTGGCCGGGTTGACTGACTGAGAGATAATCCTCATGGGTCTTACCATGTCTGTAGAATGGATTTAAGCAGCACAATAGTTCAGGGGGTGTGGTTTAATGTATTTCCCCACACGGCTGTCCTCACTGATCCCTTTGATTCTCCGTAACATCCGAATAGCTATGAGCTAATGGATAGCTGTGACTGAAGGTGTGTGCCAACATAGCTGGATTGGGTAGAGAGCTAACCTGCTTACTATGCGTGTGATTTACTCTCCTCGCCTTCATGCTACTGTATCCCCTAGTCACAGATGGTAAAGCTCGTTTCCCAGGGTGCCAGCTCATCTGAGATGGGGAATTTACTTAAATACAAAAGCAGCCACTTCAAATGGTGTGCTGGGACTTTGGTGGCTCAATGAGAAGACAAGAGGAAGCCCCCAGCCCCTGCCCCGAACTAAAATCAAACTTTGATCTGCAAGCTGGTCAGGTAGGAAGTGCCAGGCTACTCTGGTTGAATGCCTTCAATGCCTCTGTGTGTGTGTATGTGTGTGTGTGTGTGTGTGTGTGTGTGTGTGTATACGTGTGTACATATGTGTGTGCCTGAGGATCTAAGAAAGGAGGGTGGAAGGCAAGATGAATGGCTGAGAAGGTAGACCCAGAGACCCACCCTGACAGACCTGCTACTTCCCTGCAGATTCTCAGAACCCCACTGCCCCCAAATGTCTACTTTCCACTCCCTGGGTTCCAGCTTAGTACTTCCTTCCTCATCTTGGTCTTGCTTGTCCAGACTTGCCCTAAGTTGCCTCCCATTGGTGATACAAATTCCACGGACACAGAAGGGTCCTGAATGACTTTGTCTCGACCCCTTCCGGGAGTCAGTAAGTTGCTGTGGCCCCGCCCTTGCAGAGCACAGATTTGCTGACTCAGCCTCGACTCCTTCCATCTGCCCCTTGAGAATGCTCCCTCTGAAAAGAGGAGGGAGCAGAGAGGCTTGGCAGCAGAGCTCAGGAGTTCAGGCAAGGCCACCCTCAACACACCCTTCTTTGGTGCAATGATTATTTTGAGCGAGGTGCCAAATTACAGCCAGCGCTCTCCAAACCACCTCATTAAAATCAGACCTGATGGAGTTCGCACATCCCAGATCCTTTCCCTGCCAGTCAGGGAAGGTGACGCTTATCAGGGTGTCACAGTTTCTCCCGTTTCTACCAGGCACACAGATTTACTGAGTCAGGTAGGAAATGAGAGAAAATCTCAGGTGCCAGGGAAGGTTGAGTTCAGGAGGTTTTAGAGGCTCAGGTGGGCTCTGAGTGACTGCTGTGTATATGCAAAATAGGTGAAAAGTAAGGACTAATCAGAGGAGAGACTATCAAACCAGGAGGGCTCTCAGTTAAGTCTGAGGTTCTAGCCTCTCTCATCCTATTCTTTAGGAGAAGTGGGGGGGAGGTGCAGAAAGAGGCAGGTTGGAAGTTTATATGTCACTGTTCTCAGGATTCTTTTCTGACCACTGGCTCCAGTGACAGTCGAGTATAAGGTGACGCCACCCCTAGACAAAGCTTGCTGCACACTACTATATCTGCCCACATATCTATCCCAGCATCCAGCCATTCTCTTCTAAGGAGCCCATGCCCCTCTCCCCATCCTCATGAAGATACCATATACACTAACAAATCTCAGAGATAATGGCCTTTCTCCTCTGGAGTATGTATGCATAGCATGCTTAAAATTAACCCAGCTGCCTGCCTCCTGGTGTGAGAATCTTGCTGGGGCCAAGAATTTCATAGACCCACTGTGGACTCCACCACAGGGGGGAGGGGCTCTGCTCAAGCAGAATCTATGAACCAGATAGGATGGACTGGCAGATGGGGTTCATCTGGTGGAGGCAGCTTTCTTAAAAAGTGGGAGCTTTACCAATATCCCAGGGATATTTATTTCTCCCATAAAACTGGAAGGTCTGACCACAGTGGCCCTGGGATCCCAGAAGGAGCAATTAGCAGGAGTTAAGCAGTGGCCACTTGATGGAGGCTTCCCTAGTTCCCGCAGTCTTTTCTGAGATGCTCTGATTCTTGTCGCCTTTGGTTTCCTCCTCCCTCACACATGGGAACCATGCAATCTGAGTCCCGCCCCCAGAAAGATCCCTAATGCCACCCTGGCACGCATCAAGACCTGTTTGGTCACTGTGACGGTTTGTATATGCTTGGCCCAGGGAGTGGCACTATTAGAAGGTGTGGTGGCCCTGTTGGAGTAGGTGTGTCACTGTGGGTGTGGGCTTTAAGGCACTCATCCTAGCTGCCTGAAAGCCAGTCTGGTCCTGGCTGCCTTCTGATCAAGAAATAGCACTCTCAGCTTCTCCTGCACCATGCCTGCCTGGATGTTGCCATGTTCCCACCTTTATGATAATGGACCGAACCTCTGAACCTGTAAGCCTGCCCCAATTAAATGTTGTTCATATAAGAGTTGCCTTGGTCATGGTGTCTGTTCACAGCAGTAAAACCCTACCTAAGACTTGGTAACTTAACCTTGGTAGTGGAGCAAATGACACACCTGTGAGGCTGCTGTGGCCTGGATGTCCCCCCTTGTACCCATCATACATCAAAGTCCTAATCCCCGGGCCTCAGGATGTCCTTGGATTAAGAGACCAAGTCTTAAAGAGATAATGGAATTAATGGGGTCAATAGTGGTCGATATGACAGAACTCCTATTAGACGAGGAGATGGCCAGCTTTGGTGGCACACACTTGCAATCCAGTCCTTGGGAGGTGAGGAGGGGGGGGGGTTACAAGTTTAAAGCTAGTGTGGGCTTGCATAGTAAGACCCTGTTGAGAAGAGAATATTGGGAAAGGAGGGGGAAAAGAAGAGAAGAAACAAAGGACAGGAAGGAAAAAGAAGAGTGAGAAAAAAAAAAAGATAAAAAGAAGACGACACCAGGGAGACCCGTGCCTCCCTGTGCACACAGAATGCACAGGAAGACATAAGGAGAGGATTCTCTCTTTACCCAAGCCATGAAAAGAGGCATCAGAGTAAACCACCCCATCCTCCTCTTAATCTCCACTTCTCGCTCCCAGCACGGTGAAATAGGACCTTTCTGTTGTTTTAGCTATGCGGTGCTTGGTGCTTCGTTACAGTAGCTGCAGGAAGCTGCTTACAGTATCTATCTGATCAGTGAAATTTCCTCTCCTAGCCCCTGCTGTCAGGGAATTGACTTGAGGTTCTTCCCATTTCTTGCAACCAAATAGTCTCAACTCATCAGCCTGCTTCCTCCAACACGTCAGAGTGTTTCCTCTCGTGTTTCTGGGGTCTCTGTCAGCTACAGTTATGGTAAGCGCTATGGGCAGAGAGGTCCGTAAACCATGTGACTGAGTCAAAGCCTTGGGGTGGAGCTGGAGTGTATCGGTGGTAGAATATACACTCAGCATAGATGAGGCTTTGGATCCAAACTCAGCACCACATAAACACACACACACCCCTCAGGGTTTGAAAAGTCAGAAATGAGTTAGACTTCTGTGCCACTTCTCATGGCTGGGTGAAATAGATCCAGACACTGTGACTGGACAGGACAACAACACCCACATCACTGAGAGACCTGCATACTTGTGTGAAAGAGCTCCAAATATGGAGATCAGTGTGGTGGTGGGTTAGTTTTATGTTGACTTCACACACACACACACACACACACACACACACATCTGAAAGGAGGGAACCTCAATGGAGAAGATGATGCAATAAGATCTGGCTGTAAAGTTAAATTAGTGACTGACGTGGGAGGGCTCAGTTCATGGTGGGTAGTGCTGTCCCTGGACTGGTGGTCTTGGGTTCTACAAGAAAGCAGGCTGAGCAAGCCATGGGAAGCAAGCCAGTAAGCAGCACCCCTCCACGGCCTCTGCATCATCTTCTGCACCCCCCCCCCCGTTCCGGCCCTGCTTGAGTTCCTATCCTGACTTCCTCCCATGATGACAAATAACTATATGGAAGTGTAAGCCAAATAAACTCTTTCCTCTCCAACTTGCTATTTGGCCGTGGTGTTTTGTCACAGCACTGGGAACCCTAACTGAGACAATCAGGCTGATGGGTAGGGCCACAGAGCAGTCCGGGAGAATCCTGCCCTGGAAGAGGGTAGATATCGTTTCCAGTCTCTAGACACACCGTTTGCCCAGATAATGCTCTTGTGGTTTTGAAGTTGTAGGATGCATTGAGAAGAGCCTATTTTGAAGATTTATTTTATCTTTATTTATGTGCATCTGTGTGCATCTATGTGTGATGGTGTGCACATATGTGTGAGTGCCTGTGAAGGACACAAAGGGGCATCAGATCCCATGGCACTAGAGATATGGGCTGTCTGGGAATCACCTGATGTGGAGTCTGGGAACGAATTCAGGTCCACTGGAAGAGTAGTATGTGCTTTTAATTGCTGGGCCATCTCTCTATCCCCGAGAGGAATCTACCTTAAAAAGTTCTTTAGGGGCTAGCCACTCGCAAATGCTTAATGCATCCCTGAGGGGTATCAATGGCCCTTCGTAGAGAACACAGCATTGTGGGGTCTGTCAGCTTTAGGACTTTCACATGGTGATGCTGACGACATCTAGATTATAGACAGAACTTTTACCTTAAGCCCGGGTGACAAGAGAAGGTGATTTTAGGGAATGGAAGACACTGGTGTATGTCTGTCTGTCACCTCTCTGCCTCCTTTCTTGCCAGCAAAGTCATCTGGTAGGAAGGGGCTGAAAACACTGGATACAGATGTGTTGCTGGATACAGATGTGTTACCGGATACAGATGTGTTACCGGATACAGATGTGTTTCTGGATACAGATGTGTTACCGGATACAGATGTGTTTCCCAGGATCGGACAGGACATCCACAGATGGCCCAGTCCCCAGGGTTGGAACTTCTGGTGAAAAGATTCTTAGATATCAACAGGAGTCTCAAGAGAAAAGAACTCTCCGGGTGCCTGTTGTCACTTCCTGTGTGTTGCCAGGAACTGCAGCAGCCATTTTGTGGCCATGAGGTTGTGAGACCAAGGAACCAAAGGGTGAAGGACTGAGAATTTGAAAGTGCAAGAGACAGGGTTATTGAAGATACTGACCGGTAAGGAGGAAGGTAAGGGGGCGAGGTGGGGAGGTAAGGGTAAAACCAGCCACTTCTTAGGAAATAACTGCAAATGTGAAAATAGTGAACAGATTTGTTTTTTTAAAGATTTATTTATTTATTATCTGTAAGTACACTGTAGCTGTCTTCAGACACTCCAGAAGAGGGAGTCAGATCTTGTTACGGATGGTTGTGATCCACCATGTGGTTGCTGGGATTTGAACTCCAGACCTTCGGAAGAGCAGTCAGGTGCTCTTACCCACTGAGCCATCTCACCAGCCCCGTGAACAGATTTTTAAAAGGGACTAAATGGAAGGAAGTCTTTGGGTCGGTTCTGATTATGGTACTCACCTACAACAATAGCTTTGGACCTGTTCAGCTTGTCTAAACTTTGGGCCAGGACGCTTCTGCTCTTGGATTTAACTGTGCCTTGTTCCTCTTATCCCTAAATCTAAACCACACACTCATAACCCACCTCACAGTTTTACTGTCAAAACCTAGTTCTTTAAGAAAGCTGAGTAGGACAGGGACGCGGCCTGGTTGTTGGAGAGCTTGCTATGCAAGCATGAGAACCTGAGGGCAGATTCCTCGCACTCACGTCAGAAGCCAAGCATGGTGGTAAACGCTTGCAACCTCAGCACTGTGTCGAGGAGCTGCCGGGAGAGACTCGGGTAGATCCCCCGAATTGCTGGCTAGACAGCCTAGCCTGTAATCGAGCCTCAGGTTCAGTGAGAGAGTCTACCTCAAAACATACAGTGGAGGACAATTACTGAGGAATACACCTGCTGCCAACCTCTGGCAGCCATACACAAGCATACACATCTGACTCTGTAACCTTCTCCAATATTTGGGAACTTGTGCACGCTGAAACGCAGAGAAGAAAAATAAATACACCAGCTTTTGTTTTTCTTTTGAACTTTGCTTAACTTTTAAGCATTGTTGTAAATGATAACCTTGGTGTGACCTAGCCTCCCAGAACCCCAGCATCACTCATGCACATGGTCCTAATGGGCTTTCCCTATCATCGTTATTCTTGATGCTTTTGATGTAAAACCACTTAAAGACCCAGTCTGTGTAGCCGCCATAAGAAGAGGCCAGAACTAAATCCACCCAGATAAAAGCCTTGCCCAGGATCCTACAGCTCAGTGGAGACTCTCTAGAACCGAGTCTCCCATTCCTAGTCCTGGTCCTTGTGTCCTTGTGTGCATGTGTGCATGAACAGTCATGTGTGTGCAGGTGAATTCCCATGTGCAGAGACAGGAGTGCATGCACACATATCCACATACATGAGGAGGGCTGAGCACCTCAACTGTTGTTTCCCACAGACAGAAGCCCCCCTCCTCCCTCCCCCACCCCCATTTAAGACAAGGTTTCCCACTGGCCTGAAGCTTACCCAGTTCAGTCTTAGGCTGATGCCTTAGTTTGGGGTTCTATTGCTGTGAAGAGACACCATGACAGCTCTTACAAAGGAAGACATTTAATTGGGGCTGGCTTACAGTTCCAGAGCTTCAGTCCGTTATCATCATGGTGTGAAGCATGGAAGCAGGTGTGCATGGTACTGGAGAGGTAGCTGAGAGTTCTACAGTCTAGGTGTACAGGCAGCTGAAAAGAGACTGTGACACACTGGCCAGACTTGAGCATATAAGATCTCAAAGCCTGTCTCCATAGTGACACACTTCCTCCACCAAAGCCACACCTCCTAATAGTGCCACTCCCTATGGGCCAAGCATACACACAGGAGTGGGGATGGGGGAGGCATTCTTATTCAAATCACTTTAGCTGGCTTTCTAGGTATCCCTGGAGTCTGCCTGTTTCTGCCTCCCCAGTACTGGGATTATAAGTGCACACTCTTTAAATGTGAGCTCTGGGATTGAACTCAAATCCTCCTGTTTGTCTTGTAAGTGTTTTTTACTAACTGAACCCAAGCTACCTACTCTCTCTCTTCACAGACTGTCACCTAAGAAGCCTGCGATGCTGTTCGCAGTCAGTGGTGAGGATGGGCCTCCCTGGTTTTTGAAGAAGTGCCAGCCCTAACAAGCATGGCAGGGAGGGTTAAGGAGAGGACCAACCTCCTCAGGTGGAGCCTCTGGAGGGCTAAGGCTAGCTTCTCTGCAGTTCCCTTTACTCCTGTTCCGTGTGTCTCTGACCATCCGTGGCCCACCTCATAGGGGAAGCATGGCTACTTTGGCTCCCAACTTTACCCTTCCAAACTTCAGCTGTCTCAGGAAGAGTCAGTAGCATGGTGCTTGAGGCAGGGGGATGATGCTAGGCTGTAACAATCCTGTGCCACAGACTTGGGACAGGCAGGTGGGGTGGGGAAGATTTGTCTCCCCTGGGACCACAGGGAGTATTAGCAAGACTTGGGCTGGGGGGAGTGGCCAGGAGGAGTGCTGCAGGACGCTCTTGCTACATTTTCCTGCTGATCCTTACAAGGTATCCAGAGGAAGCCAGAAGAGACCATTGCAGAGTAGCAGGTGATGTATTTAAAAGTAGCGGCCATGTTATTAAATATTTATGGCCACTTAGTTTGATGTAAAACAGCCATCCACCATTTTCTGGAGCCTGTCTGGTGTCTCCGAGTCCTGTGTGTGATAGGGCTTCTGGCTGCTTTCTAGCTGGAGCCTTGGTCAGGACCCTGTGCCTGAGACACCATGTGCTGCTCCTGGGTGACATCCCACAGCAAGGAACAGGAGAGACAAGAAATCCGCTGAGCAGAAACTGTCTTGCCCTTCTTGACAGTGAGAACTATGGAATTTGCCCTCTGGCCTGCCTTTTCTTTTTGGATGACTAATTTGACATTGTCAAAGTGTTCAATTTCCCTCCAGCTTTCTAAATTCCCAGGGGGTGGGGGGAACCTCCCCAAATGAAAAGCAGATTCGCCAGAGAAAAGCAAACAGGGCGTATGAGAGTCTGTAGCCATGGGGAAGAGCTGAGTGACTCAGAAATGGCTTCCACTCTCATTTAAAATACTTCAACCCAAAGGAGGCTGTGGGAGAGGAAGCCACTGGGCATCGCCTGCTGGCTGAAAGCCGGGCAAAGGGTCAGGTTTGCTGTGTAGACCTGCAGCAGGCACCCTCTCTGCCAGACAGAGATTCTGGTTAGGGCTGGGGATGTAGCTTGCTTTTGGCAGATGGTAGAATGCTTGCCCACCATGCACCAAGCCTCGGGTTCACTCGCATCGCGTGACATAAAACAAGGCATTGTGGCCCACATGTATAATCCCAGCACCGAGGGGAGAAGGGCGGCAGAGGTGAGGATTAGTTATCCTTGGCTACATGGCAAATTTCAGGCAGCCTGAGCACATGATACTCTTAACAAAAGAGAAGCCCTCCCATCAGGCTTTGTCTAGCACAGACTGTGGGAGAGGGGACACCACCAGATAGAGACACGAGAATCTTCTCTGAATTCCCTACTGTCCTTCCCAAGCCAGTGCCCACCCCAACCCTAACCATTATCCAATCTCTGTCCCCACAGATGAGATTGTCCTTTGCTTGGATTCTATATAAAAGAAACGCAAACAAAATGGAAGTCCCTCTTTATGTCTGACTTCTTCGAATCATTGCTTGCAGTGCATGTAGCCATGACATTCCTTTTCATGGCTAAGTATTTTTCCGTTGTATCACTTCTTCATGATGTTGCTCTTTGTTATTTTATAGCTGGGCACGTTTTTAATATAATTTCCAGATATTATTAAGACAATGATATATACATTCTCACTTAATTTTTTTGTGGAACATTGTCATTGCTTTTGAGTAAGTACATGTGAGCAGAAATGAGGACTGATCAGAACGACTGCATAGCACTCTAAAGCGGTCATACCATTTCATACTTAGCAGGAGTGTGGGAGAAACCTTGGACTTGTGGATCCCTTGGGGGTGATCGCTTCCTGGGTGAAAGGGGACAGTCACATGTGGGAATCTAGAGGTGGCAGCTCCTGGCTGACAGCGGTGAGCAGTCCTACTCCATTTTCTCACGGGTCTTGTCTTAGTCAATGTTCCATTGCTGGGAAGAGACACAGTGACCATAGCAACTTGTCTTGGTGGGCTGGCTTATAGTTTCAGAGGTTTATAATCCATTATCCTCACGGCAGGGAGCATGGCAGGGTGTACTGCAGGGAGGTGGACGCCTGCAGGCTGTGCTTCTCAGGGTCCTGGTTGGATGTGGCTGCTGGCTGCTACTGGGCACCTGGGAAGATTAGGCTGGGTGTAGGAAACTGGAAGTTCTGGATGGTGGCCACCACATGATACAGTAGGTGTGGCCAGTAAAAGGTATCTCCTAGGAGGCAGAAGGGAGGGATTAGGCAGGCAGTCTCTCCCATCACTGCATCCTCCGGTGACCTCTCTTACAGCACTAAACTGCCCCCTGCTACGATATCCGTGGCACAGGCTTACCATGACTTTAGTCCCACAGGCTGCCGCCAGCCCCTCACCACAGACACTTCCCGCCGCAGCACATCTCTGTGTCGTTGGCGGCTGTTTAGATGCCCACAGGCCCTTGGATATGACCTGGAGCTGGTGAGGAGGCCCTGCAGTCACACTACAGAAACCTCTGCCGAGATGTGCGGGGTGCCAGGAGTTCCTGGGAGAAGGGACTGTCAGCACTGCTTACCCAGCAGTAGGGGATGGGAGAAGAATGGAGACCCTGCTACTGCTCACATGAAAAGATGTGACGTTGAATTGTTTTCTCCTAAAGTTCCTCTCTGATTTTAAGCAGGCTTCACTTGAAATTGTAGAAGTAATCAGAGAGCTGTGAATTCTCTGCTAGACTCTCCCAGTGGTGTCATTGTATGACGCAGGGTGGAGCAGCACTGACATAAACAAACACGGGGCCAACACTTGACTCCAGGCACTCCAGCTGACCTGACCCTTTGCAGGTGTCTGTGTGCATGTTTCTGTGCTATTTTATCATGCATGTAGGTCAACATGTCACCTTCAGTCAAAGCATACACACACACACACACACACACACACACACACACACACACACACACACGTATACACATACTGACACAAACACACGCGCACACATACACTGACACACACACACACAGCAGATAGACATTAAAAAAAAAACAATACTCACATACATACAGATACACACACATACTGTGGTGGTTTGATATGCTTGGCCCAGGGAACGGCACTATTAGGAGGTGTGGCCTTGTTGAAGTAGGTGTGACCTTGTTAGAGGAAGTGTATGTGGGGGGGGGGGGGGTGGGCTTTGAATTCCTTCTCCTAGCTGCCTGAAAACAGTCTTCTGTTTGCCTTGGAACAAGAGGTAGAACTCTCAGTTCCTCCAGAGCCCTGCCTGCCTGGATGCTGCCATGCTTCCCTCCATGATGACACTGGACTGAACCTCAGAGCCTGTAAGCCGTTCCCAATGAAATGTTGCCCTTTATAAGAGTTTCCTTGGCCATGGTGTCTCTTCAGAGCAATGAAAACCCTAACAACATATATACTGACACAAAGACACTGGCACAACATGCACATACAGGATAGAAAGTTCTGTCCACATGTGAGTCCATGACCTTCCTATGGTCACATCAACCTCCCCCTTGCTGACCTCCCCTCCATTCCCTGGTCCCCATCTATGTGTCCTCTGCGTGGCAGGTCCTATTCCTCCCAATATTGAGAGGGCCTGTGGAGCTTAGAACCAGCAAACAGAGACCAGGGCAAAGACGAGAGAGAGACGGAGTAAGAGGGCTGCCGAGGGTAGTGTGTGTTCTCGTGGGAAATGACCAAGGAGAGAGGAACCGTGTGCTGGTTTAGGTGGTCTGAAAGTCTCTATGTAACTTCTCATTTGTTACCTTCCTAACCCAAGACTGCATACCCTGTCATCACCTTCCTCCCCACAGGCATCCTACAGCCTCAGGATCCTTCTTAACTCAGGGCTTCCGCAACATAGAACAAAACTCTCATCTCCTAGGAGTCATTCCTCAGTGAGCACTTAGGGAGGAGAAAGGAACGGGGAGGGGAAGAAATAGGCGGAAGGGAAGCCTTGAGCTTGCCCAAGGCCTTCTCTCACACCCAGCTGGAATGGATCGAGGCTCAGACTGTAGCTCTGACAGCTACTGGCCTTCCTGTGCTGCTTCTAACCCTCCTTTGCTGCCGTCCCAGGGCATCCTGGGTAGAAAGCAGATCCCCAGAGCTCACCCCAGAGAGGCTGTTTCAGACAGTCTTTGGTAGGACTTAGAAAACGACCTGAGTTCGCATTCTGGGTGTCTCTAATTGAAGTGATCTGTGGCCACATGTAGCAGATATACAGCTTGGTCTTCATGGGGGTCCCCCAACCACGGGACCAGGGGCTGTCCCTGACCCTGGTGCCTGCCTGTAGATCCTGTTCCCCTAACAGGGCTGCCTTGTCTGACCTCAATGGGAGAGGATGTGCCTAGTCCTGCAGTGACTTGAGGTGCTAGGGTGGGTTGGACCCCAGAGGAACCCTTCTCAGAGGTCAAGGGGAGAGGTGGGGATGGGGCTGTGAGGAGAGGATGGGGTGCTGTGGTCAGGATGTAAAATGAATAAATAAATTAATTAATGGGGGGAGATGATCTGTGGCAAAGATTCTTTATCACTGAACTGAATGTAGGTCATTTACTTCGTCTCTACACTAAAGGGACCCTGGCCAACTTGAGAATGGCAGGCATGGCTCTGGCATGTCTTGCCCTTCTCCATGATTCCCTCTGCCTTGCTAAAACAAACCCTTTACTTACATCCCTAAAGCTAGCCACGGAGGTTCATTCCCTTATTTGGACAATTCCTTCCCCTGAGGCTGACTAAGGGGTCCAGCTATCAAAGCATTAAGTCCAGCAATCAAAAGCACCCTTTGGCTTACCTAATTAACTTGCCCAGTTAAAATTAAACTCCTCATCCTAACATGGGGTTTCCCCTTGTACTTTTATAAACTGCCATTTTCCTATGTGCTATGTCGGTCTTTTCTACATCCAGAGGTAGTCCTTTGTGCTCTAGGACCAATACCCCTTCCTCCCTCCCTTGCCCCTGTTTCTCCTCACTCTCTTGTTCCCTTTCTCTTCTCCCTTTTCCTCTTTTGTCTTTGTCGCTTATCCCCTGCTCTCTGTCCCTCTGGGACATATAAACCTCCTTCATCCTGAGAACTTGGTCTTGGGGGTCCTGAGCCGATATAGTTCCTTTTACACACTAGCCACGGCTCCTCCCATAGCTGTTTCTGGTTCACACACATATGGCTGTCCTGTGTTCCTGGCGAGCAGCATTACTGGAGAGCAGCCCTTGTGTATCTTCTCAACAGCCCTGGGTACCCTGTTCCCATCCTCATCCCGGAGGCAGCCACATGGGCTCTTTTCAGCCCCTGGGATGCCACTGTGGCACCCAGCATCTGATGCTCTCTACATCTAGGTCTCCTGCCTGGCTTCTCTTTACCACACAAGCTTCTACCTAGACTACTGGAGAAACCTGTAGTCCTGAGAGACTCTGGGGAAAGACTTGGCTCCTGGTCAGAGCACCACAAGACCATGGGGTTAATTATGTGCAACTTACAGCATGGCATTCCTTCCCTAAGACATGCTGGATGTCACCTTCCAGAAAACTCACAGTAACCATATAAATCTACAATGTTCATAAGAAGAATAGCGTCCTCTGGTGAAGTACATATCTTGCTTAATCCCATGAAAGTCCTGGTGGTAATTCCCATCTTTCTGCTTCTGGTCACATTAAGAACTTCCTTGGAGGGCTGGTGAGATGGCTCAGTGGGTAAGAGCACCTGACTGCTCTTCCGAAGGTCCGGAGTTCAAATCCCAGCAACCACATGGTGGCTCACAACCATCCTTAATGAGATCTGATGCCCTCTTCTGGAGTGTCTGAAGACAACTACAGTGTACTTACATATAATAAATAAATAAATCTTTAAAAAAAAAATAAAAAAGAACTTCCTTGGAGACTGCTCTAATTAATATGCTAAATATTAATTAATGTATCTTTACCCTAACAAGGTATAAATATAGAGTCAGTCAATTTGGTCCCTGTTTGAATCCCTAAACCCTAGGTAATGTTCACAGTAGTTGATTAGTTAACATGGGAATGGCTTCTTCTCTTACACAGTCCTCAAAACCTTTCTAAAAGAAATCTTTCCCAAGTGTCTCTTCTGGCCTCTATCTTAGTTACTTTCCTATTTAGTTATTTCTGGGGGCGGGGGGAGGGGGGAGGGAGCATGACCAAGGCAGTTTATAGAAGAAAGAGTTTGTGTGGAGCTTACAGTCCCAGAGGGACAAGAGTCTAACACCATGGTGGGGAGGCATGGCAGCAGGCAAGCACAGTGCCTGGAGCTGGAAGCTGAGGGCTGAGGGCTGACATCTTGAGTTACACACAGTAAATAGAGACCAACCTGGGAATAGCATGTGACACCCCTAGTGATGCACTTTCTTCAACAAGGCCACGCCTACTAAGTCTGTACAAAGAAGGCCATCAACGAGGGACCAAGCATTCAAATGCTCAGGATACAGGGCACATCTCATTCAGAACATCTCATGCTACTTACCAAGACCCTAGCATTTTTCCATCCTTGCTGTGACATCATAACATCATAAAGTATTGTTACTCCCTGGTTGCTTTCCGTTATTTGAGTGGTTCTCAACCTGTGGGTTGCAACTCCTTTAGGGCGTCAAACAATCCCTCTGAAGGATATCAGATACCCTGCATGTCAGGTGTTTGCATTATGGTTCATAAGAGTAGCATAATTACAGTGATGAAGTAGCAATGAAAATAATTTTATGGTCGGGGTCATCACACCGTGAGGACCTGCATTAAGGGATCACAACATTAGGAAGGCTGAAAACCACTGCTCTGCGTGTGTGTGTGTGTGTGTGTGTGTGTGTGTGTGTGTGTGTGTAGGCTGGAAGGTAACCTGATTTCTTCTTGAGACAAAGCCCTTTGCTGAACTTGAAGCTCACTGTTTTGGGTAGACTGACTGGTTGGAAAGCACTGGAAATCTTGTGTCCCTGTCTATGCCTGTGCCTGTGCCTGTGTCTGTGTGTCTCCGCGTCCCTAGTTTTTCCATTTCACTCACTCTTTCTCCATCCCTCTTTCCCTCCCTCCCTCCTTCCCTTCATTCCTTGTCTCCTTCCTTTCTTTCTAGGATCTCTCATTTGCCTAGAACTCACTGTGGTGGCTAGACTGGCTAGCCAAGGATTCCCCCAAGGATCTCCTGACGCTGCCTCTCTCTAGTGCTGGGGACTCCAGGCACACACCACCAGGCCTGGCTTTTTTATATGAGTTCTAGGATCAGAACTCAGGCCCTTGTGTTTGCGCAGCAAGCATGTTACCGGCAGAGTCATCTCAAAGATCTCTTTTCTCTGTTTAAAACATCTACCCGCCCTACAGTATACCAATAGACTCCCAGCTCTGCAAGAGTGGGGGCTGTCCTGTGACCAGTCTGATGGCTGTAGAGGCAGTTATTGGATATCCGATTGGCACATACCCCACAAGCCTGCCTTTTCTATGCCTGGGAAGTAAGAAAACTATTTTAAGGTCATCCTTTAGCTCACTGGAAAGGGTGGACGTCCTGCTGTGGTGGCAATCACTGTCATGCCAGCCACATGTCACTCTGACCCCACTAGTTGATAAGGAAACACATTTATGGCATTGTCTTCTGAAGAATATCTTTATTCAGCCTCTGCCAGTTTCTGACAATGCTTCCCCTTGCCAAGGCCGGGAGACTGGGAGGCTGGAGGCAAACAGGTGCCCGAGTGTGTGAGACTTTGGCGTCCTGGGCAGCCCCTGGGCCTAGTCTTCCTGTCTTCCGTGCTGAATAATAAGACCCGCAAATCTTTTGTCTGGAAAATTATCTTCCTGTAACAGTGGAAGCGGTTACCATGGAAATAAAATAGCCGATTAGCCTAAATCTACCCAAACATGGGAGAGACCCAGCTAGATTGCTGTGGCCTGTCATTAATAAGGAGAAAAGCAGATTAACCTTTAAGAGAATGGACAGGAATGGCAGGGACTGTCGGGATTATGAGTTTTCATGTGGAGTTTATCTGGACATCCATCTCTGCTTGGAGCAGCCATGCTGAGGAAGGAAGATGTGAAGACACGGAATGGAGATTAGATTCGCCCACCAGGCCTGGGTCCTGTGGTGTGTCCTGGTCTCTGGCTCTTGGCCGCTGTAGGTCCTCCCTCCCTCTCCATGGTTTCCTGGGGAAGCCCCACCCCACCCATTGCCCCCCCCCCCCTTCACTGGAGAGTGTCCAGCCATCCTGTCTCCTGTTGAGCAGGCGCCGAAAGAGGCAAGGACCTGCATAGGCTCCCATCCCACTTCACAGCCGAAGGCCAGATAGGAGCTGGAGACAGATGGAGGCAAATCCAGCCTGGTCTGGCCTGCCCCCTCTCCCATGGACAGCCCAGACGCCAAGTTCCAGAAGCTCAGGCTGCCAGGAACACGACAAGAGCTCTGACTCTTCCTGTGGTTGGGTATGGAGTTGGCTTGCACTTGTCTGGGACATCCTGCGGTTCTAGCAGTTTATAGAGAACTAGTCCTACCCAGCTCACTGCTTGTACACCTGGATAGCCAGAGCTGTTGGCAGGCATCCTTACCCCTGGAAGGAGGGCTGTGCCAGGGTCTTGACAGCCACCCAGAGAGACTCGGACAAGGGAAGTCCACACTTGCTTCTGACTGCAGGACTCGAATCCCAGGCTTTCCTTTGCCTAATTCCACCAAGGAAGAAAAGTGAGTGTCCTTGTAAGCAGCAGACCATCACGACTAAAAGCTGTCATGCCACAGGGACATTATTACACACCCCGTGTCTTTGCGAACCCCTGTTGCTGACATCAGGAAATACAAAACACCTGCGACTGTCAGCAGTGGCCTTGTTTGCTCTGTGGCCTGAATCAGAAGTGGGGAAAAAGATGGAATCTCTGCTTGCTTCTGACCGTATCTAATAGGGCCACTCGTGTGGGAGGTGGGGAGTTTGGCTCTGCCTTCCATGTGCAGCACTGGCTAACTGCAGAATGAGTCACAGGGTTCAGTGATTTCCATGGAGGCCAACTGACTTCCTATGCCTGTCATGGTTGGTCCCATCAAAGGCTTTGATTCTTTTTACCTGACAACTCTCTGTTAACCAATATTCCACTGAGCATCTGGGTGGGACTTAATGAAAGCATGAGGACCAATTAGGGAGCATCCAGAAAGCAGGCCACCTGCAGGCATCTGCCTTCAGGGGAAAGACACAGACCTTCTCCTGGGAGTAGCTGGTGAGAAAAAGGGAGTATCCAAGGCTATGAAGGGCTCCACAGAAGGCACAGACACACCTGTGTCCCCAGCTGACGATAACTAACAGATGCCTACAGCTAGGTGCTTCTGCAGGAGCCTACTCCCCTTACCCCCCAACCCCACCCACACACACAGTGGAGATCCTGATTGTATAAGTCGGGTGGGGACCTGGACATTGTGGCACCAAACATTGTCTAAAATACAGGTGAGGAATTCAAGCTCCTCCGAAAACAATCTCCCCGAACACACATTTGGGATGCAATGAAGACTTATTCCTCCCAGAATTCATGGGAAATGGGAATATGGAATAACTCCGACAAATCTTGTGTTCGAAAGCTTTCCCTTCATCTAAAAAACACTGCAGAGCTTGAAAAGCTCTTGACTTACAATCATGAGGGACAGAGTTCAGTCTTCAGAACCCACGTGAAAGAGCTGGGCATTTGGCACAGTCTCCTAATCCCAGTGCTGGAGGGGTGTGTGTAGGATGGCTACTCTTGGTTGACAACTTGACACACCTGGGCACAGAGAACCTCAGACACACGTGTCTGAGGAACCACCTCCATCAGATTGTCCTGTGGGCAATGTCGGTGGAATATTATCAAGACAACTGATGAAGGATGTGGAAGGCCCCAGCCCACTGTGGGTGGCATCACCCCTAGGCAGGTGAACCAAGCCTGCATAGGAAAGCAGGCTTAACATGAGCAGAAGAACAAACCAGTGTGCAGCACCTTCCATGTTCCCAGCTTCAGCTCCTGCCGTCGGTTCCTGCCCTGACTTCTTTCAGTGACAGACTGATCCAGAAGTGGAAGGCAAATAAGCTGTTTTCTCCCCTAAAGTGCTTTTAGTCCGTGTTATATTACAGCAAGCGCAAACAAAGCAGGGCAGGTGGAGACAGGACAGTCCCTGGGGCTTGCTAGCTGCTTGGCAAGCTCTGGGCCAAGGAGAGATCCTGTCTCAAAACCAAACAAATAAAGGAACAAGCAAGTTTCTGAAGAAAAATCATTCAAGGTTCTCCTCGGGTGTGTTCTCTCTCTCTCTCTCTCTCTCTCTCTCTCACACACACACACACACACACACACACACACAACTCTCTGCATATACTTGACCATGGTCCTTTCATCATTTTGTGGTTGCAAATGGAATGACATCCCTTGGAATTAGAACTGCAAGGGGCATAGTTTGAGCAGACCCCATACCATTGTGCTTCTTAGGGGTTTGTTTGTTTGGTTTGGTTTGGTTTTTTGGGTTTTGTTTTGGTTTTTTGTCAGCTTGACACAAACCAGGGTAATCTGGAAAGAGGAAAACCTAATTGAGAAAATGCCTCCATCAGATTGATTGGCTTATAGGCAAATCTGTCAGGCATTTTTTTTTAATTGACAATTGATGAGGGAGGGTCCACCTCACTGTGGGCAGAGCCACCCTTGGGCAGGCATTCCTGGGTGGTATAAAGAAGCAAGCTGAGTAAGCCACGCAGAGGAAACCAGTGGGCAGAGTCCCTTCATGGTCCCCTCTGCCTCGTGGCTCCTGCCTTGAGTTTCTACCCTGACTTCCCATCAATGTTGGACTACAGACTTCTAAAATGAGCTAAACCCTTTCCTCCCATCTTGCTTTGGGCCACTGTGTTTAGCAGCATAGCCGTTAAAAAGCAAACTAGAGCAGTCGTTCTGGTTTGTTCTATGTTTTCGTGGACTGAGCTTTAGAACGGCTCATTCTGCGCAATTGTTGCAGGGCCCAGCCAGAGCTCAGGGCAAATGCTGGTTCCCAGAGCCTCTCAGCTTACAACCCTGGGGACTACAAGATCAGCTGGTAAGTGAGCCTCAAACACAAACACCGCACATCTTGCTGAGATAGAGTGTGTGCGTGTGCGTGTGCATGTGCGTGTGCTGTTTATTTGGTTTGTTGCTTCATTTCACAAATAATGAATAACCAGTGTCTCTATTTTCTTGTTTAGAAAATGGAGGCACAGTAGCCCCACGGGGCCAGGCAACAGGCCTGCAATCCCAGTCACTTGAGAGGCCAAGGCCAGGGGATTGCTGTTTGTTGGAATCAGAGCTGCCAGGGACATGGTAACAAACAGTCCACATAGCATGTAGGCTTATGCAATGCTCTCCTAGCTTCAGAATGCACTGAGCTTCAGAATGGGGGCGTGACTTAGTCAAGGTCAAAGACTTTTCTGTCCTGCAGGCCCTGCCAGGGCAACTTTCAAAGCCAACCTGGGTCACTTTGTGAGACCCTGAGTGGAAAGAACCAGAGATGGCTCAGAGGGTAAGGGGGGGCTTGTCACCAAACCTAGCAGTCTGAGGTCAATCCCTGGAACCCACATGGTAGAAGGAAAAGAACGGACTCCCTGAAAGTCATCCTCTGGTCTCCATATTTTTCCCTTCCTCCCCCTACCCCCCCGCCCAGGAAATAAATAAATGTAGTAAAAATCAAATTTAAAAAAAAGAGCTGGTAATGTAGCTCTGTGGCAGGGTGCTTGCCTAGAATGTACAAGGCCCTGGGTTTAAGCCCAGTACCACAAGGGCAAACACAAACAAGTAAGTAAGTTCATTGATGATATAGCCCAGAGCTCATTCTAGGACTATCAGGTGATGATGGGTCTTGCTGGTCTCCTTCCAATTAACTGGAATGCTTGTGACATGTGCAAGGGCCTTACAGACAGAGACTGCTTAAGAGACCGGGGGGACAAGTGGGTGGCTCTACCCCAGGGAAGTATCCCGAAGAGGATGTGACAGTTCACAGTGCAATGATCGGGTTATCCAGTAAAACAGAAGAGTTCCCTGTGACTGTGGTTCAGGTCAGGAGCTCAGCAAATATTAGCCTGTGTGTGTGGAGGGGGTATGGGGGGGGGGGATTGTAGATCAGGGCTTGATGTAATTTTTCTAAAGTTCTCCACCAAGACAATTCAAAGGGATAGCGTCGTTCACCTTCAAAACCCCTAAGGTGTCCTCAGCCCTGGTTTGTGCTTAGGGGGTTAATTCTGTGGGATGTTTATCGACATCCCTGGTCTCTACTCATTAGATGCCAGTAGCATCTTCCTGAGTCCATGATTAGGACAACCAGAAATACTCCTGGGTTGGGGCAAAAATCTCCCCATCTGGGTGAGAAACCGTAGGATAATCGAGCTCATTTATTTTCGAGATAGCAAATGATAAAACAAACTTTCAGCTTTAAAAAATGAAAACAAAACAAAACAAAACCCACAAGAAAAGAACAAATCAAAGATGGAAGACAGGACCTCCCTGCTCCTCCGTGCTGGCGTCATTCGGACTCCCTGGCACATTTCCACAGGCATGGCCCATGTCTGCTCCTCGTCCTGGGGCGCAGGCCCTGAGTGTCCAATCCTGGCAGTTCTACTGAACATCCTGGAGCTCCTCTCAGCTGGTTCTCAAGCCTCCACCAAGGCTAAGCCAGCTCTCCAGAGAAGAAAGGAACGTTTCCTGGTTGTGCATTCCGACGGCATTATTGCAACCTGAGCCCTTTGTAATTTTTCACGTCCTGTTTCTGATTTTCCCACTGGGCTTCTAGTACTGAATAAAGCTTCTTTGAAAGGCCAGAACATTCCAGAGAAAAATCAGGGCGCTCTCTGAAAGGATGAGCTAGCAGTCGGTGAGCACAGGATGCAGCTCTTGTCTTCTGGGCTATCTCTGGACGCTCACTTCATCTGAGACTCTGTTTCCTGATGAGACTAGACAGCACCTGGCTTGCCATTCATATATTCTGCTGAGCACCGCTTCCTAAAGCAGACCGCCCTGTATGGCTCAGACTTGGAGGGAAGGTTCTGTTGTATATTGTATATCCAAGGTTTTGTAAACTGTCAAGTGCATTTTAAAACATCCAAAAATCTGTTTCGAATTATTACCTACCTCAGACACTGAGGCTTCCTCCCCAACGTGCCTCCAGCAATGGAAAGAGCACAGCAGTTCAGAGCCCAAGTTGCAGGAGCAGCCAGCCTGGGAATCAGATTCCAGATAGGCACCGGAGCTGGGTGACAGTCACCTCCCTGGCTTCTGTTTTCTCACATGTAAATGAGAATTTAATATACCCCTGATTTAAAGCACTTAGCACTGGGCAAGCCATTAGAGAGATTCATCCATATTAGAAGCTGCTGTTGGGCGTGCTGGGAGCCTTTGGCAGATGGAGTTTTAACTAGGAAAGCAGAGAGGGGCTGGGAGGTTTGGAGGGAAGCAGTGGGGTGCTGAGCCTGCAGTGTGAGTTGGGGAAAGCATGCTCCCTGTGAGAGTTCAGAAGATAGTGAGCGGACCTCACATATGTGCTGCCAAGCCTAACAGAGCTCAAGAACATTCTAGAAATGTCTGTCTGTCTGTCTGTCTGTACAGACTCATTGCTCCTGTTTCTCTGCCCCATGTGAGTAAGAGCCTGGTCTCTGGGGCTCTGGTATCCAGCCCTTCCACTGCATGATTCTAGCAGCAAAGATCCTCACTCTGCTTCCTGAAGAGTCACATACCCACAGGAAGAAGAACGCTGGAAACGTATTGTGGTACATTCCTGAGAAGGGTCTCCCACCTTCTGGTAGGATGCAGTTGAGGACACTTCCAAGTTCCACATCATGAGTCCCCGTGCTTCTGGGTGGTGTCTTTTGTTTTGTGTTTTCTTGCAGTGCTGGGGATGTAACCCAGGGCTTTGCCCAGCACACAGCCAACCACTGTACCACAGCATCTCCAGCCCTGGCACATCTTTTCTGAGCCTTCCCTCACCCCATGTCATCCACAACTCTCTTGGCTGGGTTTCTGAACCTTGATATGTAATCTGGATTTGCCCTTTGGAGCTCTCTGGCTTGAGACCCCTCTCTGAGATCTTAGTCTGGGGCTTCCCGTAAGCAGTCCTGAGTAAAGATGTATGCAAACTATGTTTGAACAGAGAAGCTCAAGGGAGCAAAAGATGTGAAATAGAAATGAGGGAGGAGGAGTCCTGAGCTCTGTCAAGACAGTATAGGGGTGGTAAATTCTGGGAGAAAGCAAGCCATGACCTCGAGTTGTCCCAACAGAGGACACCTGACTGGGCACAGTTATCCATATAGGTAGAGTGCCATCGTGGAGAGTTTTAACTCTGTCCTGTCCACTCTGGGGCCAGGACATATATTCATAAACAGAGTCTTACAATTGGCCCCTTCCCAACAAAATTCCTGCAATCTCTGCCCTGGGCAGAGGCCAGCCTTGGTGACATGAAGCTGGAAGGAGCTGGAAGGAGGGTACAAGGGACTTGGCTCTACCTCAGCTTCTAGGGGAGGAAGCCTGTTGAAACCACAGGACTCAAGAACCTATGTGGAATCCACTAAGGAAACTGGAAAACACCAGTCATGGGTCTGTTTACTCTGGGCCTCTCTAACCATGGTACATTTTTCATCAGGAGAGAAAAATTAAAACAAATAAAACCAAGAGCACTTTCCCCAAGGCGAGGCCAGAATTCATTTCTCAGTTCCCTGGCAGACTTCAAATGCTAATATTGAAATTTAAAGAAAGGAAGGAAGGAAGGAAGAAGAAAAGAAAGAAAGAGCGAGCTTTATTTTGTCCCTCTTGAGGTTCTCTATCCCTAGACCTCTGAACTTATAGGATGGAGTGGGAAGAGAGGTGGATTGGCCCCACAGAGCAATTGGAAAATGTCTCTCAGCGGATGGAAAGCCAGACCCTGTGTCTGGATTTTTGGATTCTCTCCCACCCTGCCACCTGTGTAACCTGGCAGGTACAAAATCCCCCAGAGACCTTGCTCTGCTCAGCTGACAACTGTTGGGAAATGTTGAATGGAACTCTTGGCACTACTGTGAGGACTAAATGAGATGGCACAGGTCCATGCTGGGCACAACACAGACACAGACACACACACACAGACACACACACACAGACACACACACACAGACACATAGACACAGACACACACAGACACAGACACACACACACACACACACACACACATACACACACTGGAGGGGAAACAACAAATATTATCTCCGAACCCCTCCTTAGATGTGGAGGCGTGGCCTCAGCACCCGACCCTCTCAATTGAATGAATCTTTTCTGCTCACACTCTTTTAAACACTGACTCTCAAATCTGGGATTCATTTGGTGATAAAGGTCGATGTTGTGCAGTTCTATTGAGTTTTTATCCCTCTCTTGATATCTGGGGAAAAACTCCATGTAAGGGAGGGCAGCCTGCCCCTTAGAGTCGGTACAAGACACACCAGCACACCAAGTTCTCCGCACAAAGGAGACCTGTTACCCTAGAAGAGCAAGCAGGGTGTGGAGTGGAGAATGAGGGGGATAGGGGGTGAGGACAGGGCAGAGTAGGGGTGCTGGATCCGGCCAAGGCAGAGAGCAAGCCGCAGCAGGTGGGGGTTTTGTTATTGTTGTTGTTTCATTGTTGTTGTTGCTGTTGTTGTTTTTGCAAGAGTTGGTTTTTAAGGAGAAAGTTAGGAGGTGTGTGTGTGTGGGTGTGTGTGTGTTGGTCTGTGCTAGGGTGACTTGGTAAATCCTGATTGACCCATGTTAGCAAATAATGAATTTTGGTTGTTGGACCTCGGTGTTGTGCCTCAGGAACAAGTCAGTGGCAGAATAAGTGAATGGACCTTGGGGGCTGGCTTTAGGAATGTAATCTGACAGCTTTTAGCAAGGCAAGGAGAAAGGTAAAGGGCAAAACCTGTTGGTGCCATGTTTTCCATGCTCGGGCCTTAGCAGACACCTGGGAGACTGAGGAAGGAAGATTGAGAGAGATAAAGATACAGAGAGGCAGACAGAGACAGAGAGGAGAGGAGAGAGAGGGGTGAGAAGGAGAGAGACACAGAAGGACAGAGAGGCAGACAGACAGAGGAGAGAGGAAAGAAGAGGGAGACAAAGACACAGAGAGGCAGACAGAGAGGGAAGAGAGAGAGAAACAGCGAGAGAGCGCGAGGGGGAGGAGAGATTAGGGCAGGTTTGCCCATATGGAAGTCAAAAGTTTTATAGCTCTAGGCCTGTGACTCCCACCCAAAATTAGTCACCTACTCTCTCAGATGTCTATTAAGTCTTTAAGCAAATAAAACTCTGTTGGCTTGCTCCCACCCTGTGGCCTGTAGAAGTTGCCAAAGGGGAGCCTGGTGACACATTTTGTTTGTTCATTTGGGCTTCGGGGAGATAGATAGGGTCTTAAATGAGTGGCTCAGACTGGCTAAAGCTCATGCAGCCCAGGGTGGACTCTGACTCAAGATCTTGCTTCCTTAGTTTCCCAAGTGCTAGGATCACAGGGGCTGCTGTGTTGTACCAAGCCTGGAGTCCTTCCCCAGGAATCAAGAGAGGACCACTCAGGCAAACAAAACCACACAATGTCTACCTTAATCAGCAAATGAGTCCCAGACTTGGGAGTCAGTCTTCAAAGGAGTGTGAGCAGAAGGGGCTGATTCTAACTAAGAGGTCCCTGCCTAGACCTCACCTGTGCTCCTTGGATGTTGTACTCTGAGGGGCCCTGACAGATGGGGACATTTTTAACACATAAAAATCTGGGCCAGGGAGATGGCTTAGAGGGTAAAGCGCTTGACAAGCAATTGTGGGGACCTGAGTTCAGATCCCCCCAAACCCAAGTAGAGCCAAGCCCAGACTGGTTAGGACAAGTAAGTATCTGTAATCCCAGCACCCCCATGGTGATGCGGAAAAGATGAGAAGCAGAGACAGGAGAGTGCCCAGAAGCTTGAAGACCAGCCAGCTTGGCACACAGCAGCAGCAAACTGCAAAGAGACTCTCCCAGCAGGCTAAAAGGATCAACACTAAGATTGTCACACACACACACACATACGCACGCGTGCGCACACATACACACACACACACACGCACACACACGCACACACACACATGCATACACACACACGCACACACACATGCACACGCACGCACGCACACACACACATGCATACACACACACACACATACGCACGCGCGCGCACATACACACACACACGCACAAGCACACACACACGCACACACACACATGCATACACACACGCGCGCGCACACACACGCACACGCACACGCACGCACGCACATGCACGCGCGCACACACACACACACACACACACGCACACTGCTTTTTTTTTTTTTTTAAGTACTTGCTCTGTAAGATGGAATGTGTGCAGACAAGAGTGGGCAGGTGAGGGCGAGGAAACCACTTAAATTCCTAAAGCACGCACTTCAAGGGACTGAGGAACTACTAAGAAAATCACACTAATTAGAATATTAAACCATAGGCTGTGCATATTGGATCAGGCCGTTTGCCTGTGCATAATCACATCTTAGCTGCAGGTAATGGAAAGCTCTTGGGAATCTTAAGCTCCAAATGGAGGGGGTGAGGATGATCTGCTTTCAGAAGACAATCCTGATATCTCAGACCATATGAATGCTAGCTTCTCTCTGCCCTCACAGGGCCAGCCTACCTGTGGGGGTCATGCCGGAGGCTGCCCTGTCAAATTAACAGCTGTCATCCAGGATCAGGAATGAAGCGGATTCTGTTCTTCCATAATTCTGTTTGTTTTGGCCACACCATTAGGAAACAGAAGTTAGACATCGTTTCTGTTTAATTGTAGCCCACATAGGGAAGTGACCGGTGACTCAGCTATCTGTCGTCATGAATATTCATAGGGAAGGACAAGAGCAAACAGGGACTGTGGGCATGTAACTGAAGACAAACTCTCCATGGGAGCCCCCTCTGTGGGTGCTGCAGCTGTGAGCTGTATGAAAGGGGAAGAGTAGGAGATAGCCCAGCTTGTGGCTGCTTGCTGGTGTGTTATGGCTCTATTCCTGCTGTCTGGGGAGTGTGTTTGATATAGATTTGCTGAATGAAGAAGAGAACCCAGCAATAGACCTTGCCCTCCAGTTAGCTTCATCAGAACATCAGGCCTGATCGATTGATCTTTATCATTAAGTGCTGAGGTAGGCCGAACATGAAAACTGGACTCTTGGGATTCTTGGCTCACAATTGCTCAATAAAGCACAGGTGTATGCAGGGATCGTGTATGAGCATCTGCCAATTAGGAACCAGAACCCAGTAAGAGAATTGTCAGACACTAAGAGTTACCAACTACCAAAATGGGCTGGAAGCTGAATCTTACTCAAAGCTACCTCAACCTTGGCCTTGCAAGTTGCAAAGAGTGTCCTGGTGAACTTGAACTTCTGATCCGCAGAACAGTGAGATATTAGCCAGATGCTATTTGTGGTAATTGGTTATACAGAGATAGAAAACAAATTCAAATGTGACCATAAAAATCTAGAAATTTCTCTGGGCATCTTTAGGACATGGGTTTCAAACTGCTCTTCCTGGCCTTAAATCCCATCTCTGTCACTTCAGTGGCTAAAAGACTATCAAGCTGGGGCTGGGGCTAGGGCTGGGGCTGGGGCTGGGGCTGGGGC
>NC_034591.1:116714526-116732896 GCF_900095145.1 Mus pahari
GCTGGGGCTGGGGCTGGGGCTGGGGCTGGGGCTGGGGCTGGGGCTGGGGCTGGGGCTGGGGCTGGGGCTGGGGCTGGGGCTCCTCCCTGTGAACTGTGAATGGGTTCACAGTTGGAGGGCCACATATTTGTTGCTATTTTTTCTTATTGCTGTGATAAAATACACAAGAAATCAACTTAAGGAAGGAAGCATATTTTTGGCTCACAGTTTGAAGGCTCAGTCCAACATGGTGGGGAAGCCAAGCATGAGTTTGGGGCAGCTGGTCACATGGCATCTTGTGCTGAGAAGCAGAGGGTACTCTCAGAGATTGTTTCTATGATCCTAAATCCTGTGGACTGGACAATCATGATTACTTAATTGTCTCAGTACCCCAACCCACTATCCCACCCATCTGTGAATTCAGCTACCTATAGTCACTTGAGAATATTAAAAGGGACATTCCAGAAATTAATAATTCATAAGTTTTGAATTGCATTCTCTCCTGAATTCTCATTCCATTTTTCCTGAGGAATTTTAATCCAGCAACATGGCTGCTCTGGGAAGGAATCACATCCAAAGATATGATCCAGCCAGAATGCAGACACGCTCTGGATTACAGTAAGATTCTGGCTGAAATACAGACATACCTTTAATCCCTAACAATGAAGGTAAAGTTAGTTTGTAGACAGATGCAGATGTATTTGAAAGTGACATCTATTAAGGAGTGACAAATCAGAGAAAGATTTGACAGATTGAGTCAGAGACAGGATACACCCAACTCTTATGAGAACAGCAAAGAGGAAAAAAGCAACTCCAGAGAAGAGCAGGGAGAGAGAGTCAGTCAGTTCTGTTGAGTTTAGTTGAGTGCAGAGCAGTTCAGTTCAGTTCAGTTCTATGCAGTCAGTGCCATTCAGTTCGTGGAGTTCAGAGACAATTTTGACAAGCAGAGCAATTCAGTCAGAAGCTGAGAAAAGCAAGTTTGAATCAGTCAGCTTGGAGAGGAGTTTGAGCCAGAACAGCTAAGTTGAACCAGCCAGCCAGCCAGAGTTCAGAAAGAACAAACTAGAAAGGGTGAGTTTATTCAGCAGTAAGCCTCTGAGACAACAATTACATCTGGAGAATAAAATGTTACTTTTATACATCCTTCTCTGTTTTGCCTAGCCCCGTGTATAGTATAGCAAAATATAGTACATTACAGAACATTATAGTACAGTACAGTACTGTAGTCAAGCGTAAGTATTCTCTCTTTGTACCACAAAACACAGTAATATCCGTGAGAGCAATTTGAATCATCCAAAGAGAAGTGGGAAGCACCATCTTAAATTATAAAATGTGAAAGTTCAATAAGATATATTGGGGGACACATTCACGCAGCTTTTTATTATGGATAACATTATCATCATTATGTTAATATTGTTGATTTCTTCCTGTGTCTTATTTATATACTGGATTTTATCGTCATTTGGTATGTATATAGAAAGAATGCAATATACACTAGCTTCAGTAGTGTCTGTGCATTCAGACATTCTCTGGGGGCCATAGACCATACACCCCATGGATAGAGAAGACTCCTAAAGTACCTCCTCACAAGATCATGGTAAGAGTCGAAGAAAGGAAAACACACAAAGAGTGTGCCTTGCATGTGGTACCTCCTTAGGAAGCCCCCCATAATTACTACTCAAAATAATAGTCGTAGAATGTTGCCCAAAGCCTAGGTCTCAGGCTTTGGGGGACATTCCCAACATCCTTCCCTGCCCCCATAAGAAGCTGTCATTTTGCTGTGCTGTCATTGTCTATCCAGCCCTGCTGGCTCCTGTGCCTTCCCATGCCACTCAAAGGCACCTGGGCTTCCTCTTCTGACCCTAGGTAGACAGATAGGAAGTGAGGCAACTCTACTTCTGACATAAACCTATGCAGCCAACACCATTCATGGGCAGACTATCCATGTCTCCCCCCGAGTCCTCCTCTATTTCTTTTTTTGGAGAGTTCACACGGCTGGCTGGCATTTGGCTCAAAAGGAAATATACAAAGGCTCTTGTGGATCTGAAGATCCCAATAGGTGAAGGATAAGTAGCGGAGAAGAGCTCTTGAGCTTCTGATCCACTTGGGGCTGCTGCTGACTCCCCACTTCAGAACACAGTAGACAACATGATGCCTGTGAAGGACGTCTGTCCCTTGGCGACCCCAATGTCCAAGCCTGCTAGATTCTCAACATTGTAAGAGCAGGCCACTCAAGGGTCCTCTTGCCTTCTTCTGCTGTGCTCCCAAATGAGCTCTGGGTCCTGGATCTCTGCCAAGGAAAAGGAAAATACCATCTCCCTGCCTTCGCGCCACTGGCCGGGAGCCCTGGGGAAAGGGCTATGTGGGAGAAGCAGGGTAGCTGAGTCCTTCTGTAGCCAGGGGCAGATGGCCAGGGAAGGGGGCTCTGTGTGCTACCTTCCACCACATCCGTAAGGGACAGTCTCAGGAGCTGGTGGGTAGGGTGAAACAATAGGAGCAAAGTTTTCCATGGCCACACCTCCCTCCTTCATCCTGCTAGGAAAATGATTGCTGGTAACAAACACTTCAACGTCTGGGGTTTGGCCTCACTTTGAAACAAAAGTAGATCTGACCAGTTAGATACATCCCACCCCCAAACTTGTTCCTAGAACAAGGGCTTGATTTTAGTACAAGAATGCTTTTAATTATTGAGGATTGTTCTTCCAGTTCACAGCCCCCTTTCCTTTCTTTCCCTTCTTGCTTCTTCCCTCTCAGCCTCCTCTTCTTCCTCCCCTGTCTCTCCCTTGTCCTTCCCTCCTTCCTTCATCCCTTCTACTTCCCTGGTTCTTCCATTCCTCCCTTGCTTCTTGCCTCCCCACTCTTTTATCCTCCCCTCCCCTCTTTTCCCTCCTTCCCTTCTTTCTGTCCCTCTCTTCCATGCTCCCTCCACATCTAGATTTCTTTTCTCCTCTATTCCCTGTCGTCTTCCTCCTCTCTTTCCTTTCTTCCCTTTCCCTGCCTCCCTCTTACACTCCCCATTCTACCCTCCCTCTCAGCTCCTTCCCTCCCTTCTTTGAGGGAGCCTTGGGCCTCTAGCATTGACATTGCCTGAGAATTTTCAATAACTGTACTGTTTGACCCTGCTGCAGCCTGGTGGAGTCAGCAGATGAGTGGTGTACTGGGAGGATGGAGAAGCACATAGAAGCTGGAAAAGCGGTCCTCAGCCCAAGCTTCTCTCTCACCAGCCAGACAGCCAGACAGAGTCACCCACTGCTTGGGGGGAAGCAGTCACTGCAGAATGAGAAAACACTGTGAAGGGGGTGGGATGGAAAATCTACAGTTTGTCTTTAAGGCAGAGCTAGATGTGTGTACACAAGAAGAATAAACACACTTTCCCTAGTCCCAGACTTTCCCTACTCCCAGATACACAGAAAGACTCCACCCTTGGGAGGGGAGGGGACATAGGACCATGGGGACAGAGCCAAGTGAGACAAGGGCTCCAGGTCTCTGGGAAGGCTGCCATCCGTCCTGTGCCAGGGAGCCACATGGCAGCCAGGCTGTGCCCGGGCATCTTTCTCATGGCCATCTGCCGGGAGGCACTCGTGGTCAGGTTGCCAGCCAATCACACAGAAGGATGTAGATCTTTCATGCCAGTGTTTGCCTCAGCCTGTGTGTGACTCCCTGGGGCGCCCTGAGTCACAGTCTCCTGCATCTGAGTACGAGGTTGCCTACTAGAAGAACCACCATGATCCCTGGACCCATTGGGACCAAGGTGAGACAGGCAGCAGCTCTGGCTGTCACCTCTCTCCTCAACACACACATCCACAACCTGCCTTACTTACACTGTGCTTTGACTTCAGCTTTGCCAGGCCCACTGTGGGAAGCCAGGGCTCGGCTCCCAGCTTCAGCCTTTATGGAAAGCAACAAACCATGAATGACTTACAGTGTAATGGATTGTCAGAATTAGGAGTAATTGTGAAAGTCAGGTTTTTTTTAAAAGTATTTTCTCCCCTCCTTCCTTCATTTGTTCCTCATCCATTCCTTCTTTCTTCCTCCCCTCCTTCCTTCCCTCTCTCCCATTAACCAGATAGATATTGTGCAGAGTCTCCTACAAGTACAAACACTGGGAGGGCCAGTACTGATTGCTTCAGACAGATCTTGGCCTCGTGTTACTTATTCTCTGTTAATGTACTGTATGTATGTATTTAATATGCTATATGTACTGTGTATGGATGTACTATATTTTGCAATGCACTATATGTACTGTATATATGTAATGTACTATAGGTATTCTATTGTGTAGTCAACTGTATGTACTACATGTGTGTAATGCACCATGTGTACTGTATGTAATATGCTATATATACTGTATGTATGTAATGCACTGTGTACTGTATGTATATAATGTGCTGTATATACTGTATGCATTATACTATATGTATGAATGCACTGCATATATGTAATGTGCTGTATGTACTGTATGTAGTGCACTGTATATACTGTGTATATATAATGTACTGTATGTATACTGTATGTATGCAATGTGCTGTATGCATATAATGTATAGTATATACTATATGTATGTAACATACTGTATATATGTAATGTACTGTATGTAATGCAGCAGTGAAATAACCAGAGAGAGCCCCCCCCCCAGGGCTTATATGCAGTTACTGATCACTGAGGGAGGAGACATCTTCAGTGGTGTAGCCCCTGAAGAGTTGCCCATGCTCTAAGCAACTCTAAGTGAACTCACTGGTATAAGAAAAGGGGGTGAGGGACACAGAAGTAGAAGGGGGACTAGTTAGGAAGGGGAAGAGATGGGTGTGGGAGGGGTGAAGAGACGGTAATGAAGAGTGGATATGGTTAAACATATTATATACATGTATGCCAATGTAATAATGAGGGCCAGAGAGATGTCTGGGTTGGTAAAAGAGCTGGATCTGAAAGCCTCATGATCCAAGTACAATCCCTGGAACCCACCTTGTAAACATTGGCTAAGAGAGTAGCAGTGCTGTGCGTCTTAGGAGAAGGCAGGTGCAGACAGGAGAGTCGCTCAGAAAGTGTGGGCCAGCTAGGCTGGAGTGCATAGCCCAGCAGCAGAAACAAGAAAGACCCAACCTCAAGAGGGTAGAAAGGGAGAGTCTGTCTGTCTGTCTGTCTGTCTGTCTGTCTGTCACTAGTTCTAGCTCTATTACACACACACTAAATCAAAATGCTTCATAATTACTATATGCTGTTACACTGCACTGTCTAGTTTTATATCAACTTGGTGCGAGCTGGAGTCATCAGAGAGAATGGAGCCTCAGTTGAGAAAATGTCTCCATAAAATATGGCTGTAGGCAGGTCTGTGAAGCATTTTCTTAATTAGTGATTGATGGGGGAAGGGCCTGCCCATTATGGCCAGTGCCACCCCTGGCCCCGTAGTCCCAGGTTCTATAAGAAAGCAGAGTGAGCAAGCCAGTAGGCAGCACCCGTCCGTGGCCTCCGCATCAGCTCTGCCTCCAGGTCCCTGCCCTATTTGAATTTCTGACCTCCCAGCTTTTGATAATGAACTGTTGTTTGGAACAGTGAAATAAACCGAATGTTATCACTGTTTGGTATATACCCCCTTCCTTCCCTTCCTTCCCTTCCTTCCCTTCCTTCCCTTCCTTCCCTTCCTCCCCATGGGGCTTTTGGGCATGGCGGTTCATCACAGCAAGGATAACCCTAACTAGGACACATGCTCATCCCAAACTTTAAAAAAGAAAAACCAAGTGCGAACAGTGTTTGTCTTGGATGGCACCGAAGTCCCTTCGCATCCCCTCACCCACCACCAACAGTCGGCTTCTGTGCCCAGGGGCCCAGATATTCACGGAGGAGAGTTAGCAGGAAGGAGCACACTGCAGACTCTCTTCTGTGGCTCTATCCCTGCCAAGAGGCACCAAGAGAATGGAGAGGTCACAGCTACACAGCAGGACCACCTCACAGACTTGCTGAATGGAGGTCTATGTGTTAAGTCAGGCAGGGCTGGAGACAAGGCAGGCAGGCTCCCGGTTCTCTGGCGGCAGTGCCCGGCACTGCCAGCTCCCAGCTGGCTCTGCTAATCACCTGTCGCCAAGGATGGGGCAGGAAGCAGAGAAAGAACTGAAGAGGCCCAGACAGAAGGCGCTGGAGCACAGCAGGCTGGCATCTCAGAGATGTAGGCTGCCCAGCTGGCCCCCTGGTAATAGTGCAAGGAATCGTTTGGCAGGCCCCTGCCTTCTTCCTCCCAAAGGCTCCCTGGGCCTGCTTGTTCCTGCTCAGAGCAATGTCTCCAGTTTTCCCTAGGGCTCCACAGGAACTGTTGAGGGTGAGTTTGGGGAAGATGCAAAGAGAGCAGAAGCCAGGGGCTCTTTCTAGGTCAGTGCTTGTCCAAGAGCAACTTCATGTAAGCCACAATGTAACTAATATTTTTTTTTTTTTAAGAAAACAGTAAGTTACAATTTGGGTGGCATGTTTCACTGAGCCTGTGGTATACTATACATAAACAGAAAGTACGGTGCTTGGTGTTATTCCTTTGTATCAAGTCTTCTCAAGCTCTAGAAGTTGTGTCCAACCTCTTGTCGCTGAGAAATTACATCATCACCATCATCATCATCATCATCATCATCATCATCTATAACGTTCAAGCTGGAGAGTTGTGTGACACAGTCACACATACAAAAGGGAAGTCTCATAATGCCTGAAGTAAGCTTACCATTTTGTCTTGGGCCACTTCCCTAGCTATCCCTGGCCTTCAGTTTGGCTCACAGGCCACAGTCTGTACACAGCTGCTACTTTGTGTTTTATGCCCATAGCCCACTGCTCTCCAGATTGGTTGTATCATCCAAAAATGCCTCTCCGTGCTCAGGGAGGTGCCTACTGAGGCCCTCCATTTGTCTCTTCCCAGCTTCAAAATCTCTGTGTGTCTTAAGTGTCAGCCCTTGGTTCTCCCTGGTGCCTTCCAGAACAACCTCTGGTTTCTGCATGTGAGCAGGCTAGGGGAGGGGGAGTCCTGCTGAGACTGAGTTAGCATCCCTGGGCCTGCCTAGCAGCTGGTGCAAATTCACTTACTGCAAGTTCACAGCTTGGCTTTCTGATTTGTACCTTGCCTCAGACTCCCAGGCACTAGGGGTGCGACTTGATTAATGTAAGCCACTCTCCAAGCTGGCTCAGCTCAGGATTCTCCCTTGGAGATGGTCTAGGTAGACAGAGAAGAGGGTCTGGGAGCTGCACAGAGCTATCCCACTGTGAAGTCCCAGCTGAGAAGTGGGATGGACTCTTTTTCTATCTCTCTGTGTCTTTAAATGCACCCAGAAATTCTTGGACAGGATATCTACCACACATGCTTTTTTTACTGATCAAGCCTAGTCCTATGCAAATACCATGTTAATAGTTAGTATACAGAGTCATAAGGAAAAACAGAAAAGATGCTCAGAAAAGACACAATCTTGCCAGCTGTGTGTGTGTGTGTGTGTGTGTGTGTGTGTGTGTGTGTGTGTGTGTGTGTAAGCCAGAGGTCAACCTCTGCTGTCAACCGTCAACCCTCAAGTCTCTTCCCATCTTGTATTTTGAGACAGAGTCTCTTGGTAGCTTGGAGTTCACAGAATATTCTGGGCTAGCAAGTCAGCAAACGCCAGGGATCTGTTTTTGCATCGTTCGCTCTGGGATTGCAAGCATGAACCACCATAGCTCTTTTACATGGGTTCTGGGGCCTGAGTTCCATCTTCACACTTGTAAGGGGGTTAGCACTGTAATGGCTGAACCGTTTCCCTCCTCTGACCCGAGGGAAGGAGCCGCGTCTCCTGCTCCCATCTGCTGTCAGTTAAAGGCTGCTCCCAAGGACTTCAACCAGCGAAAGGAAACCCCTAAGCATGGAGACAGGGGCAGTGAGTAATCAGGTCGGTGGGCACTGAGGGATGGCTTTGTGTTGGCCCCAAGGGCTTCTATGTCCACCTAGAACCTCTGCATCGTGAGATGCATCATGACTGTGCCATGCTTAGACAGTGGCTCCCATTATTTGAGCTCCCCCACCCCTCTGCCCCCTGGGAGTCTGCGGCAAGACACACATCAGAAAGCCAAGCTGTGAACTTGCAGTAAGTGAATTTGCACCAGCTGCTAGGCAGGCCCAGGGATGCTAACTCAGTCTCAGCAGGACTCCCCCTCCCCTAGTCTGCTCACATGCAGAAACCAGAGGTTGTTCAGGGAGAGTCAAAGGCAACATTAAAATCTCTGTGATATAGAATCCCCCGTGGTGTGATTGGTTAACATATGGTACTTATATAAAGGTCTGTATCACCTGTGTGAACACAGACTTGGGACACAGGAGGATGGAAGGAATGCTGATGGATGGGAGGCCAGCCGACGGATGAATGGCCAGCTGTCTTTGTTTGTCCTTCCCAAAAGTGGTCTCTGAGATCAGGACAGCAGTGCTGGTAGCTCATTTTAAAAGGAAGGAGGCATCAGGAGACAGGCCTAGAGAGAAGGGACCGAAGTAAGAAAAATGCTTGTAAGCCACCACCCCTGTAATTGATGGGCACTCGGTTCTACTTCAGAAACTCTTGGGGTCTGTGTAGCAATGCACCTTCTGAGCTGCTCTATCTTGATGGGGGAAAGGGAGATAGTTAGATACCCACTTCTATCAACAATCAGCTGACGGGTGCTCAGAAGGAAACCAGCCAGAGGGAACTAACTCCCCAGCAAGCAAAGAGAGTTGCTGGTAGTGTATGACCAGGTCAGCAGGCACTGAGGTGGTAGCCAGAAGGGCACGGGTGGGGCAGGGCTGTGCCAGTGTAGGAAAGCATGGTCCACGGGCTCCTGACTTGGACCAAACCAGGAGTTCTCTGGCAGCTCTGGCCCAGCTCTGGCATGCCTTCAGAGCCATTCTGCTCACTTCAGGCCAAGGGTCACTCATTCAACCAAGCTGGAGTGAGCTGAGTCTCAGGCAGTCATCCCTCAGAGTGACTTGTTCCAGACTGTGACCCACAGGTGCCTTTGGGTGGATTCCCGGAAATGTCTGACCCAAACTCACCTCTTCTCTTGGTGACTTCTGGCTGACTTGTAGGCACAGCAGGAAAGCCAGGCTCTTCGAAAATACTGGAGTCCTGCATTTTCCCTTCTTGTGGTTTTCAGCTTGACAGGCCAAGCCTGGCTCGACAGGCACACTCTAGCTCTAGTGTTGAGCTGTTTACTGGCATCTCTGTGTTGAGAGCCAAGCCAACTATGGAGGTCATGGAGGAGGGCTCAACAGGCTCCTGATATCTATCTAGATATGTTTGTGTCCCCCATCTATACATTCACTTAATTATATATATTATAGGTATGTGTGTGCATATGTGTCTGTCTGTCTATTCATTCATCCTAGTTTGAAAGGTACATCCTCATGGGGGCAAGATCAGGTAGAGGCTTTGAGGGTCCTCGGGGGACCTTGTTTTATTAAATCAATGTACATGAGTCGTTTAGTCATACTCCTTTCTAGAATATAATGCACTTGTATCCATCTGAGGATAACTTACACATCTACCTCATTTTAATCTTTTCAAGGCAGCATGCATTGAGTAGTGGGAGGGGAGGCAGGGAAAAGAAAGGGAAAAGAGGTAGAGAGAGGATAGAGGAAAGGAGAGGAGGGAAGAGATGAGGAAAGAAAGAAACAGTAACTCTAAATTGAAAACCAAGCAGGGTGCATCCTTTTAACACAGCAGGCTAGCAAGGGCCTCCACTCTCCCCAGGGCCCCAGAGTTCCAGGTGCACTGGTTTGTGGGGAAACAGATTATACCTCTCTCGGGATTGAGGGCCAACCAGTACAGTTCCCCACTGAAGCAGCAATGCTGTAGGAAGAGGAAGTCTCTGTATGGGGTGTATGCATGCCATTTTTCAGAGTACCACAACAGGAGGAAGGTCCAGTCACTGGAGGCTTGCTGGCCCTCTGGCCTGACTTCTCTCTCTTGTCCCACCCTCCCCAGGGCTTCCCCTGCCTCCCAGACAAATGGTCTGTACCTAATTCCTGGCTTGGGTCCACGGGAGGAACCCCACCCAGGGGAGAAGCCACCTGGCTTTCGTACCATCTGGAATATTTTTAGAATGGCGGTTTAATGTTCTAAGCCTCAACATTCAAGTCTTAATTCAAATGCCCGCACTTCAGAAGTTGTCCCTGTAGACACCCGTCCCCTCATAATCTCTCTGCTTTGTATGTGAATTTGGCTAGCATCTGGTCCCTATTTACCTGGTAGAGCACTAGTCTAGACTTGCTGGATAGGGATTTGTAGATATGATTAAAGTCCACACACAGGTACTTTCAGTAACTTAGTCCATAGCTGGAGTTAGGAACCCAACCAGAGAAAGCCCTGACATACAAGGATTCCAGGAAGAAGACACAACCGCTTTCAGACTGTGGCTTCCATTATATCTTGATGTTTCCAAGCCTCCTTCCCAGTGGCCAGCCCTACAGTTGCTGAACTAGCCAGTCCCTGTCATTGTCTAGGCTGAGTCCTTGCAATAAATTACACCGTATTCATGTCTTTCTTGTACTCTCTCTGGGTGACACAACACCCTACCATCCTTTAAGATGGCTTTAGGGCTGATTTGGTAAACAGGACTCTAAAATTGGGGCCTGAGAGTTGGATGACTCAGCAGTAAAGAGCACTGGCTGCTCTTCCAGAAAATCCAGGTTTGATTCTCAGCACCCACGTGGTGACTCACGACTTCTGCGTATCTAGTTCCAGAGGATTTAACATCTTCTTCTGACCTTCTCAACCATTATATGCATGTGATACACAAACGTAAACACAGGCAAAACCCTCAACCACATAAAATAAAGTTTAAAAATAAGTTAAAAAAAATAAAAGAATCCAGGATGTAATATTATATTGGGGAGAATACAGATATTCTAAAATACTTATAGATTTCCTGAAATTCAAATATAATTGAGTATTCTATATTTGCTCTTCCTGAAATTTCAACTTATTTCTTCATCAGCTGCTTATTTCTGGCCTGGCTCCCAATCTAGTCAGTGAACCCTATGAGCACAGGAGACATCGTGCCAAGTTCATGGCTGTTTCCCCAGGTCCCAAAACAGTGCTCATAAAGAGGCAGTACTTACTGGGGATTTGTGGAGTGGATGAAATCAATGAATGTAGTTACGTTATCTGCATGCAAGCTTGCAGCCTTGAGAGTTTCAAGTCATCCTTCAAACATACAAAACAGGACTGATGTTGGCTGTGGTGGTACATACTCTAATCCTGGTTCCCGGGAAATGGGGGCAAAACGATCAAGAGTTCAGTGTCATCCTTAGCAACAGGGTGATCCAAAGCCAAGCTAAGCTACATCAGACACTGGCCTTTTAAAAATGGGGTGGGGGTAGAGGTGAAGGTGAGGGTGGAGAGACAACTCGAAGGTTCACACTGGCTTCGCATCAGAGTACCCAAGTCTGATTTCCAGTCACACAGACACATAATTAAAATAATATTAAGCCAAACAAACAAATGGCTAAACAAGGCATCCATGTATGTGGCCTTCGGACAAGGCATCCACTTGGACTCATATACTATGATTGTCACAATTGCTTGATTCTTTTAAGAGAGTTCAGCTTTTGCCATTTTATGCACATGAGTAGAAGCTGAGAAACGAAGGTGTGATGGCAGCTAGGAGACTTGGCTCCTAACCCTGAAATCCCCCCCACAGAGGAAAGTGTGGAACATAAAACCATGCCAGGAAGTTTGGTAAGGTAGAGCAGGTTGAGACCTGGAGACTCAGTGGACACACACCTTAACGACTCTCAGCTCCTTGCTAGATTCCTAAGCAAGGAGCTTCCCTTCCCAGCCGTTCTCCCTATAAAGGGTATTTATAATTTCGGGCCCACTCTAGGAGAAAGGGAGTATGGTTTTATGCATCCATTTTTCACCATGGCAATGAACAACTGTTTAAAACCCTGGACTGTCTCTTTTCATCAAGATCCCCTGTGGGGACCCATGAGGAAAGCCTTAGCCTACAGAGCTGCAACCTAATCTCCTGTAGAAGACCTCTCTGCCCTTCCCCCCCCCCCATCACCACTAAGCCTACCTCCACCAAGATAAGGACAATCATCCCTGCTGGGACAAGCCGAAGCTCTCCTTGTCTCCCACCCCCACCCCCACCCCAACCCGGGCTAGACAACGTCCCCAGTCCCCCACCCCCGCCCGGACTTCATTCTCTGCTCTTCTGGAACTCCCAGCTGTGCCTGGATGCCCGAGAGTCTGAGAACCTCTTTGCAGGCCCAGGGACCCCTGAGCCAGCTCCAGCTTTCTCAGGTCTCAGACTGTCTCCATGCTTCCCCACAGCCCAGCACCCACCCCAGGCAGCAGCAGTGTGGGATAAGCTCAGTCAAACTCCCCGAATTCCACCTCCCCGAGCGGCTGTGCCCAGTGGGCCTAAAAAAAAAAAAACAAAAAACAAAATCAAGACCTTCTTAACACACATCTCCTGCCCCAGTTAGAAGCTCACCTATGCCTTTGGGAGGAGGGGAAAGGTACAAGAGTTATGATACCACCTATTGACTACTGAAACTGTCCCCTAGAACTACTTGGTGTTGGATCTGGGGCATTTATTTATTTATTTATTTATTTAGAGCCAGCAGTAGCTTTCAGCAAGTCTTGAATGCTATTGTTTGAGTTGAGGCACTGACCTTTTGTTCTGCCTACAGCTAAACCAAGCTCAGGTGGCATCCCTTTCCAGAACATTTCCCAGCCTCTCAGCTGCCTTCCCCAAGCACCACCCCCAGAACCATTCTGACTTTCTGTACCCACTCCTAGGGCTATGCAATATAGAGGGATTAGTGCCCCAGCTAGCCTTACACAACACACCTGTGCTGTAGGCAGCCTTTTCTCCCATGGCAAACATCTCCTATTTCCAAAAGGAGCCTTTATTTACCTGGGGCTTAGCGCCAGTCGGGGTAGAGATGAACTTGAACTCGATGTTAAAAGACCTGGCTTTGAAGCCCATCCCTGTCCTTAGCAAACTGTGTGCCCCCTGACCAGCCACCTTTCTGCAAGCTGAAGCTGTTTCTTGGCCATCCAATGGGATGCAGTGAGGATGCTGAGAGATTTGTGTGTGCTCCTCTGGGGAGATTTTAATGAGGTAGACCTTAGCAAAAATAGGGTTTGAATGATTGTCTGAATTAATTTACAATCTCTTCAAGAACTGAAAAACAACACTAGAAATTCCCTACGTGAGAATATACAGCTTGTACGTTGTCAAGAGTATCTGGGACATTGGACGGAACAGGACATCCACCTGACCCTCATCTCCCCTACCAAGTGGGACAGACCTTCTCTGTGCCTGAGCAAACCAGGTGCGGTCCTGCACCAAAATGTTCCATCATGATGTCCCCACCAATGGGCTGGCAGTTCTGGCTGTTTTCTCTGGGCTGAAACACAGGAGTCTCGAGACCTGTCTGGGAAGTAAGGAATGGGTGGGGAGAAGCAGTGTTTGACTTGTGCCCAACACGATGCAATCCAGCCCTTCTCACCCCTGTTCTCCTCTCTAGAGACCCTGTGTGACACTTAAGCTACTTTTCCTGTTGCGGCCATAAAATACCCCAAATAAAAACAACCTTCAGAAGGATTATTTTGCTCATGGAAAACTTAACGCAGCAGGAGCCTCCTCAGTCAGCCTGTCTGTCACACTGCACCCAAGTCAGGAGGCAGAGACACAGGGGTGGCCCTCAGCAGGGAGCCCCAGGTCTCGGGACAGTGCTGCCAACATTTAGGATAGGTCTTCCCACCCCAATTAAATTAGGAATTTAATTTAGATAATCCCTCCTAGGCATGCTCGGAGGCTTGTCTCCTAAGTAACACGGAATCCTGTCAAGTTGACAATCAATTTTATCACCTACGATAACCGATAACCGACGACTCCAGCACTGTTGACATTCATGACTGATAATCGCTTGCTCTGTGTACCACACTCCCCTGTCTACATCCAGACAAAAGCAGTGCTGCTGGCTCCTGCACACAGTGCCTCCTACCAGTGGTGCCAACCAGGAAAAGCCCCAGGGGGACAACATTGTCTGTAGTTAGGCATCCTTGCAATAACTGTCAACTTGATGATTACTTCATGGGCTTTCATAGAGTTAAGAGCCCTGCACAGGGGGTAATTTTAAATTATTTTGCTCTAATTCCAAGGAAAATTAAGTTTCCCCTTCCTAAGATCCCTTGACATTTAAAAAAATATTAACTGCAGGCCAGGGATACAGCTCGGTTGGTAATGTGCTTGCCCAGCATGCATGAAGCCTTGAGTTCAGTCTCAAACATTAAATAATGATGGGCATGGTGTAATCCTATAATCCCAGTACTTGAGGGATAGAGGTAGGAGACCAGAAGTTGAAAGTCATCCTCAGCTACACACTGAGTTAGATAAGGCCAGCTTGGGCTAGAGATGCTGTCTCAAGAAAATACCAACTGCTATCAGTAACAGAAGACTTCCCACTTTATGGTTTGAAACATACTCCAGACGCTTGTGAACTTAACCCTTCCTCTTCCCTAGCTGCTGCTGCTCTTTTAAAAGGGTTGGAGTACCTTTGGGTAGGGAAAGCTGATATGTGGTGGGGGCAGAGGGTGCAATTCTGTAGCCTGACTCTGCTTCTCCACCACTCCGCTTCGTGACTGCAGGAGCAATGCGGTCAACCACATCCTGCCTGCATGCCTTCTTCATCATGGTGGACTGTATCGTCTCAACCTGTGAGCTAAAATAAACCCTTCCTCCCTTGAGTTGATTCTTGTTAGCTGTTTGGTCACAGCAAGGGAAATGCAGGTAGGCTCTGACATCATTCTAAGATGACCTAAAAAAACACAAGCTCTTTATATGGGCATGATGGGAGGAGGAGGAGGAGGAAGAGGAGGAGGAGGAAGAAGAGGAGGAAGAAGAAGAGGAAGAAGAAGAGGAGGAAGAAGAGGAGGAGGAGGAGGAAGAGGAGGAGAAAGAGGAGGAGGCAAGCTTACAAAACTATGACCTGTGTTGGAGAGTTCTAAATCCACACACTCAACCTGCTATCTCTCTGTGGTTATACAGCATTTTAGCAGCTGACAACAGCGCCGGTCTGTGATTTCACAGCTTCTGGAAGTTACAAGTTAAGCTGTGGCTTCTGACATCCTCTGCACTACTGTGTTCCAGACGGTGTCCTGGATTTGGGGGTTTGTGGGACTTGACTAGAGAAGTTCCACTTTAAAGTTTGCAGAGCTGTTGGACGGATCTGACACTTTGCTCACAGAGAGTGTTGGGTCCTCCTTGCTGTCCTTTGGAGGTCATGGTCATCAGTTCTTGCCAGGTGAGCCTTGAACAGCTCTCAGCATGGCAACTGGCCTCCGCAGAGCTGGCAAGGGGTGGGAGGAGAGTCTGCAGCAAGATGATGTAGTAAAGAAACCCTGAATGGCATGTCCACACCTTAGCTCCATTTTGTTGGTTAAAAGCAAATGGCTAGTTCAACGATATTCAAGAAGAGAGGCTTTCTCCTGGGCATAAGTGCCAGCAGAGGAGAGTCACCAAGGTGGCTCGCCAGACTGTACTGTCCTATCTCCCATGTGACCCCTGCATCACATATGTTCAGGCTGGTTACAGCTGTGACTTTAAATGCTGCTTTGGGGCTTAGATTTTACTCTGTATATTCCCTTGGTTGTGTTGTTGACTGCTGTAGTTAACATCAGAGACGGGGTCATGGTCTCACAGTTGCAGAGGCTGAGAAACCCAAGACCAAAGTGCTGATGGCTTCCTGTTCTGCTAAGGGGTCTTCCTGGCTTCTTGCAGATAGATAGCTTCCTTCTCCCAAGAGATGGTATTTTATGCCACGAGTGTGTGTGTGTGTGTGTGTGTGTGTGTGTGTGTGTGTGTGTGTGTTTCAGTCTACAACCTGGATGAAGGTGTGTATTTCATCAAAGGAAAGTGTTTTCTCAGAGGAAGAGATGTTGATTCATCTGAAATTGGCATCTTTTTTTTTTAAAGAAAACACCTACCTTTGAATGTAAAGCCAACCTAATCACTTGTTAAGTCTTAGAGTCCAGGGGCTGAGTGAATGGAAAACAGACTGACAGAAGCACTGGGAAGCTTCCAGCTTGAGCAGATCCAGGAGATCCAGTATGATCAGCAGGCTCTGTGGAGGAGGCCCTCTGAGGCAAACATGATGGGGCTGTGTCCAACCAAGGCAACGTAACAGAAATGTGGACTCTGGAGCACATCCCTACAGGCAGCATTTTCCAAAATGCCTGTAAGGATGCTCACATCTGCTCTCAAAGGACCGTGGTGAACCCCGAGAGAGATGTGCCCAGAAGCCCGCCACAGTTTTGTGTCTAGAGTAGTGGTTGGCAAAACTTGTAACAGCCTCCTTTGTTGCCATCACAAAGCATAGTAAACTTCATGGGACTAGGGCCAGCGAGGTGGCTCAGCATGTAAAGGTGCTGGCTGGCACACCTGACAAGCTGAGTTGGATCCTTGGGACCCACCCACAGGGTGGAAGGAAATTGTTCACACACACACACACACACACACACACACACACACACACCACATACACATGCATACACGCACATGCACAGAGAGAATTAAAATTTTAAATTGCAGCAAACTTAAAATAATATGTATGCACAGTACATTATCCTTATAGAGTCAAAAGTGAAATGAAGTGAGTGAAGGTGTTGGCAGGTTTGTCTTTCTTCTGGAAATATGGAGAATCTGTCCTTGTTCTTCCAAGATCCAGAGACTTCCTGCATTCCCCCACACAGCATCTTTCTTCTCTCCATTCCTTAAGGTGAGCAGTCACGCCTCCCTCTTGCAAGGATCCTTGAGTTAATACAGGGTACACCATGGTCGTCTACTATCTCAAGAGTCCTACTTTGGTCATAACCACAAAGTCCACTTTACCATGTAAGACACTCGGATCCCCAGGGTTTGGATGTGTCTCAGCCTCATTGGTCCCATTCCTCAGAACTCTCGGCATATTCCAGCATGGGTTCAAGTCCAGAGTCCAGCACTTGGACTCAACAGTCAGCTCTCAAATATCATCATCTCATCTCATTTAGATGGGAGTAAGACTCGGGTAGATTCTAAATGGGGGTACAGATTCTTGTCATCAGTATGTCCTGTGGTTTTTCCTGGGGAGGTGTGAACAAATACCCATTCACCCTAAACAGGGCACCAAGGACAGATCCAAAAAAAACCCTTCCATGCAGGTCCAGCTTAGTGCAGTAAGTTTCCTGGGGTGGCTCACAGGTAGCTGCATCACTGAGAGCCCACCCAGTCATGGGCAACCACTTAGGGAAGCTACATCCCTGAGGCTCCAGCACAAATCAGGCAGCTGGGTGCACTGGAAAAAAAAAAAAATCTCCTTTTCTTAGCCATCATTGCACTTATCTAAAGATCAAGGAGGAGACTTCCACTCTTGTGACTTTGTGACTTCATTAGCCTGGTAAGTTAGGTGAATTCCTCTGGTGCCTCCAAAAGGGAAGGTTTCAATTTAGAGGAAGTGACTGAGTAATACAAGATACAGCAGCCACAGCCTCGCTCTCTCAAACAGGCAGGACCTTGGAAGGAAAAGGAAAGGGCTCACTCCAAGCTGGTTGTAAATCAAGCAAAACCCAAGCTGGTTCAGGACCTGAATCTTGGCTCTACCCTCTGGGTTCATGGCTCACTCTCAGAGTCTTCCTTCCTTCCTCGGGAAGGACAGCATGACTTTCAGTTGTTGTCATAAAACATGGATGAAAAGCAACTTGGGGAGAAAGACATTATTTGGCTTACAGTTCACCTTTGAAGGAAGACAGGGTGGGAGGGAATGTGCTCAAATGGGTGTATCAGGAACCATGGAGTGTGAGTTACTGGTTTGCTTCCCATGGCTTGCTCAGATAACTTTCTTATATAACCCAGGATCACCTGCCTGGGGATGGCACCACCCACCCCTTCCACATCAACAATCAGTCAAGAAAATATCCCACAGACATGCCTATGGGCAAATTTGATGGAGATAATTCCTCAATCAAGGTTCCCTCTTCCCGGGTGACTCTAGTTTGTGCCAAGTTGACAAAAACTTACCACCCAGATCACTCTTGTTTGCAGCTGGATTGATCCACCAGCCTGTTTGTTTCATGTGTATAGAATTTTGGAATTTGACTGCCTCCATTCTCCTTGTCCATTCTCCTTCAGTGCAAGCTGGCAGGGGTTTCTGCTGGCATACACACAGACTCATTATATTTATCCTTCCAGGCATATTGTGCCTGTTACCTCTTGTTATAAATAAAGTTTTATTGAAACATAAGCGCAAGTGCTTGTTAGTGCCTTGTTGTTACTGTATCATTGACAGGCCAACAGGATGGGAAGGGCTGCAAGAGAAACAGCCTGGCTCACAAGCTAAGACTCCCTCTCCCTCTCCCTCTCCCTCTCCCTCTCCCTCTCCCTC
>NC_034591.1:116733266-116741385 GCF_900095145.1 Mus pahari
CTCCCCCCTTCCCCTCCCCCCTCCAGCTCTCTGTAAAGAATGCTTGTTGGTAACTGGCTCCGAGTCAAACCTCAGGAAGCACTGGGGTTTTAGAAAGACAGGCTTGAGTGGGTTGAAAGATTGGTGCTGTGTGGCCTCGATTCTGAGATCGTGGGATGTGAAAGGAGAAGAGAGGGGAGAGGCCTGAGAGAAGAGAGTGCTCAACTTCAAACACCAACTTAATCTTCTTGGCCAGTTGCCTGGGAAGCCTGGGGCTGAGATCATTAAGCAGCAAGATGAAGACGAGGAGGAAAACAGTCAATCAAATGAAAGGAAGATGAGCGTCAAGATGCCCATCTGTACTCTGCACAGGAGAGGCTGAGGCAAGAGGATTAAGAGTTCCAGGCCAGCCTGGGCTTTAGAGGGAGATGCTGTCTCAAGACAAACAAACAAATGAATCACAGAAGGGAAGAAACCCGAAGTGGGCTCGACTGAAGGAAGAAGATCATCCGAAGAACAGAGCAGTGGGTTCCTCTGTATAGCAGCTTTATGCTTCCTGGCTATCCTCCCTCCATACAGTCCCATGGGCTCACATTTTGGCAAGCAATTGCTGTGTCCTACCTGCCAGAGACAGGCCTGGGCGGCTAACAAGCCTTTCTTCTTGCTGTTATTCAGTAGAAGCGGAGCACGTTCACAGTGAGGGGTTGCTGGGTTTGTTCCTTTTCACGGGGAGACAGCTTGATTAGCTGCGTTTTCTAAAAATCCCTTCACTGCGGAATTCCTGCTCACGCCCCATCTCAGGGGATTGTGCCTGACACAGACTCTGCTTGCCTGGTCGTCAGCTTAAAGTGTTATTTAGCCAAAACGAACCAGAACAAGGCGCGCACGCAGATCAGATCCAGTTGGGGACCTAGACGCTAACAGACACTGATGTTCTTTTGAAAAATAGCTCACTCTGGGAGTAGCAGATAGGAAGAGCTAACCACTCCACGGTGCTTTGGAAATGCTGTGTTAGAAGGGGCTTAGTTAGGCTTGGGGTTTTGGGTGGAGACAGCATGTCAAATTTGCGGTTTCTCTCTAAACATCCACCAGAGGCTCTGGTATCAGATCTGAAATGAAGGTCCTCCCCCCAACTCCACCGCAGTCTCACAGCTAAGGCACGAGTGCAGGGGCAGCTCTCCCTCTGTGCTGATAGACTATCAGGGGCAGGCCCTGTATTCTATTTCAGGAAATCAGACCAAATAAAACTCATTCCAATTAAAAAGCACCATGGGCCAGGAGAACAGTGAGCACCCACTTCACACAAAACAGCGAGCCACAGGCAAAGCCCCCATGGCGTCCCTGGCTGAGGTGAAGGTTTGTTCCCTGAGATCAAAGCTGCCTGGTAAGTTGGGCTGAGAGGATTATTCTCCCATGTAGCCATCACCAGGCATCTTGAAGTGTATATCATTTACAACCGCCCAGAGGAGGAGAGGCAGCTAGGAGGGAGTTTGATTGCAAACACTACAGAGTCAAGTTATCATATGAGCCTCAACTTGCTTCATCTCGATAGGACAGATTTTGAGCAGAGAAACACACACACACACACACACATGCACACATGCAAACTCACACACATACTCAGCTTCTTTGTGTGCTTTGGTTATGGTCTGCGGTGGTGTCACCTAATTCATGGAATCAGGTTCTGTTGTGGCTCTGCTTTGCATGGGAAACGCCCTCCTCCAGCTCCCCACCTGCTCCCCAGGCGCTCAGGTAAGAGCCCAGTGGTCTTCAGCTGGTGGCAGTGCTTGGGAAAGTTGTGTAAACTTTGGGATGTAGGGGCCAGCTTTTGACTTCTGCGGCAGTCCTGACTATCCCTAGGAACTGAACCCAGCTGCTGTGCCTTCCTGACCAGGATGGCCAGAAGCCTTTGGAAGGGTGAGCCAGAAGAGCCGCTCTCCTCTTCACTCATGTCTCACCGGTATTTTGTCATGGGAACAAGGAAAACTACCAACACCAAGTCAAACGCTCCCGAAGGTCAGAGAGTCTAAATGTTCCCAAAGGCCAAAATCAAGTGCAATTAAAACTGCATTTGGAAAATTCCAATGTGCCTACGTGGGGGTGAGAGGAGAGCCCTGTAAGAAGCCGGGACTAGTTTGCCTCACGCTGAGGAAGACACGCAGAGCCAAAGACCTGCTACAGCTCTTATTCTTGTACCAAAGGATATAAAGGTGGAGTCCACTTCAACCTAAGCAAAGGTTAGGCAAGGTCACCACCATCAACTGAGCAATGCAAGTCCTCTCTGCCAACGCAGGAGGCTTTGGTGCCCTCTCCGCCGGGAAAGCTGCCAGCCTCTGGCTTTCTCACTGGCTGGCTGATAATAAAGAATTTCCCATCATCACTTCCCATAAGAACACCACCATCGGTCCCTTCCCAACAGCCTTTTCCGTGGCCACGCACACAGCCCGGGCTTTGCTTGGTCCACGCCCTCCATCTCTTGGCTCTCTCTCCTGGGCACTTCCATTTAACGCTAGAAGCTTTCCATAAGACCAGTACTCTGAAATCTGACCCAGAGGACTTCTGGGTATAATCCACTTAGCAATTTCCCAGATAAGTGGCTTGGTGGTGTCATTCTTCAGACTCCTATAGGTTGGGATAGTGGCAAAACACTCCCTCAATGCTTAAGTTAAAAGGGGAAAATTTTTGATTCATCCACATGACAATTTGTGTGTGTCTGATGAATCTGCCAATAAGGAGCTCCCCCACCCACCCCACCCCCCGCCAACCCCCGTTTTTCCCCCCAACCCACCTAGAGCTGGCTTTTCATTCCTTCTCAGCTCAGGCTACCTTTCTCTGGGAATAGAAGTTCCTCTTCTCTGAATAGGCTGGAGGGAGCTCAGCTCATCTTCCTGCTTTCAGAGTGAATGGAGAATTCTCTCCTAGGGTCTGATGGATGAATTCCACAGGATTCTGACAGGCTGCACTGGATGCCTCGTGTCTCCATCAATGAGACTGCGGGCAAGCACTAAGAGTCAGTGGTCCTCTCGTCCATCCCACCTCCGTGCAGAAGGGGAGACTGAGCAGCTGGGCCACCTGACAGATCAAACGTGAGACTCCATAGCAACAGGCAATTTCTAAACGAAAGAGGAGGTCTGTCTTAGTCAGTGTTCTGTTGCTGTGAAGAGACACCATGGCCATGGCAACTCTCAAAAAAAGGAAGCGTTTAATTGGAGGTTGCTTACAGCTTCAGAGGTTCAGTCCATTTTCAGCATGGCGGGAAGCATGGCGGCATGCAAGCTGACGTGGTGCTGCAGAGGTAGCTGAGAGTTCTACATCCAGATCTGTGGGCAGCAGGAAGAGAGAAAGCCTCTGGGCCTGGCTTGGGCTTTTGAAAAGCCTCAAAGCCTAGACCAGAGACACACTTCTCCAACAAAGCCACACCTCCTATAATGGCCTTTCAAATAGTGCCAGCTCCCTGGTGACCAAGCATTTAAATGTATGAATAGCCTATGGGGGCCATTCTCATTCAAAACATCCCAGAGAAGGAGTGCTGAGAGGAAAAAACTGCAAGTATAGAGAAGGGGAGAACCAGACTCTACCGACAGTCAGGTATCCAACCATCTTAAGGAACCTGCAGGGATACCTTGCTTAATCTGACCTCACTGACCTAACAAGGTGAGCTCCCTTCGCAACTCCATAGGTCATTTCAGCAACTTGAACCCATGACTGTCAATCCTGCCCTCAGAAGGTAGGAGACTTGCTTCTCAATTCCAAGATTTCTTTGCAAGGAAGATTTTTTTTTTTTTTTTTAAAGCCATTGAGTGAGAGAGCTTTTCCTGTAAAGCAGATGACCTTAAACAACCTCCTCCGGAAGCTCCTTGCTCCTGGAGGTAGGAAATCTGAAGTTGAGATGTGTTCCCCCTGAAGGCTCTCGGGGAAGATGTGTTCCAGAACTTTCTCTCAGATCCTGGTGTTGCCAGTGCTTCTGGGTGTTCCCTGCAGTCTCTACCTCTGGGTCTCTCCATCATCTTCCTTCCCCAAGTGTGTGGCTGTAGGTCTTTCTCTCCTCGTGGATTAGTACCCACCCTCATGACCTCTTTATAACCCTGTCTGCAAAGACATTGTACCCTAATCTGATCGCACTTCTGGGGCTGGGAGTTTGGACCTGAACCCTTGCTGGGAAGTCACAACTCATCCAAGATTCTTCTAAGGGCTGACACAAAGCCCACTCACTCGCAGCCTTGCGGATGCTGAGCGCTGAGCGGCACAGCAGATCCAACTAACACTTGTCCACCCGGCAGGGCCCAGTGAAACCTGGGGTTGAGGAAAAGGGGGAAACCAGAGTCACCCCTACCGGCATGCGTTCAGCCAAAGGTTCAACGTTGTCCTCGGCACAGCAGAAGTAGCCATGGACTGTGAACGAAGGACAAATTGTGACAGGTGGTTGGGGGGGCGCAGTGTGCCAGGCTGAAGCACAGTGAATGAAGGCACTGAGTCAGGAAAGCAGGGGGAGCCTCAGCCAGGCTGCAGGGGTGAGGGCTTCGCAGGAGGAACCTGCAGTAGACTAGTAATCTACAGGGGACAGACGCACGAGTGCCTGCGGACGCGCGGAGGGGTCGTTACCTGGCATCTGTCTTCCAGTCTGGCAGCTGCTGGGGCCCGGGCCCATCTCTGTAGAAGGGTGCAGGTGTGAGTCTGGAGGTGTGACCACACAGGCAGCAGATGGGAAACAGAAGAGCCTGCAGAACCCTGACAGGGCCCCGAGGGAAAACGCAGGAGCATAAGCTTCTGCGAAACAAAGAGAGGTCGACCGACTGGAGCTAAGTCCTGGCTGTAGGTATGGGTTTGGAACTTGTCCAGATATGGGGCAAATTAATACCCAGGAGTGGATGAGACCGAAGACAGAAGGGACAGTGGGAGGGGAGGGGAATGGAATAAAAGCCAGGAGTGACCAGGTGAGACACACTGTGGTAGTTTGAATGAAAATGACCCCATAGACTCACGAGGAGTGTCATTTTGGGAGGTGTGGCCTTGTTGGAGTGAGTGTAGCATTGTTGTCATTGTATGTCATTGAGGCAGGCTTTGAGGCCTTATATACGCAAGCATCCTTTCCCTCAAGCTGTCTGCCTATTTGGATGTAGAATTCTTAGTTGCCTCTCCAGCACCCTGTCTGCCCGTATCTCCCACCATGATGACAATGGACGGAACCTCTGAACTGTAGACAAGCCCAACAAATGCTTTCCTTTATAAGAGTTGCAGTGGTCATGGTGTCTCCTCGCAGTAATAGAAATCCAAGCTAAGTCACACACACGCATGCACTGCGCTTCTCTACCCAAGTGTCCTCAATCACTAGATAATATATGTCTATCCAGGGCAAAAACCAAGGCCTTGAGGGATTTCCTAATAACCTGCCTCTGAATCTCTGACACGCTTCAGGGACTGAAAAGAAAAAGGGCCACCTGGCTGAGGTTCATTTTGACAGGGAGCCTTTGAGATACAAAGCCTTTGCAAAAACTTAAGTGGGGTCACTCGGGTCTAACACTGGGTTATGGATTTGACTCTAGCTCAGACTTACCTGGGCGGTCCTACTAGAGCCTGGCCAGTCTTTCTCCTCTGTGACACTTGAAGGCTAACAAAAGCTTGCTTGCTCTCCGGCTTACAATCAGCTCCCTTTCTTAATGTCTCTCAGAACTGAATGGCTGGAGGTAGCAACATCCCATAGCAGGCTGGGCCCTCCCACATGAGTCATTATCCAAAATAAATAAATAAATAAATAAATAAAATAAAAGGCCCCACAGATCTGCCTAAGGATAGTCTGACGGAGGCATTTTCTCAGTTAAGGTTGCCTCTTCTCAGAAAACCCTAGCTTATGTCAAATAAAAAGAAAAACAAACAAACAACCAAACCAAACCAACACACCCACCTAGACAGAGCCATCACTATGATTCCATGGTGATTCTCATTCCTGGCAAGCTGACAATGAAGACCTCCTACCATGTTTGCCTAAAACAGTTATCCAGAGAATATCCTGAGACCTGATGTGTAGGCCAGGGTCAACCGTTTGCTTGTTTCAAAGCCTCCAGAAGAGCAGGTTACAGGTCGTTGAGCACAGGGCCGAAAGGAGAGGCTGGGCTGGGATGTGTAGTCCATAGGACTTTGAAGGTCCCTCTAGTCACTTCACAGAACTGAGGGGCAGGACTTCAGAAGCCAACGCTGGCCATGCAAGGTGGTAGTGTTAGTTGTACACATGGGACTCTTAGGGTGTTGTTATGAAGATTAAACAAACTACTGGTTATAACATGAGCCTGTCACAGTATGGGCCCAGGAAAAACTTCACATAATGCTAAGTACATCTCGGCCCATCTTACCATGCAGGGCCATGCATGTGTGGGGCAGGGCCAGCCTTGTAACACACACACACACACACACACACACACACACACACACACACACACACAGACCTACCTCCAACAAGTTAGGGTCCCTAAATGCAGTACTCTTTAAGGATGGTCCACTGGACAAATGCGGCCAATGGAGGAAACCAAGCTCTCTGCGGTTTACGGCTTCACTGGAGCTCCAAGCTTTCCACACAGCTCACTTTTATCTGACAGAGCTCTTGGCGGGGAGCCCAGCTTTGAGTCACTACCTTGTAAAGGAAGCCAGATAAACAGCAGGGTCCATGCCAGGCAGCCCCTGAGCACTGGCCAGTGAAAAGAAATACAAGCTACAAGTCGTGTTTTCATTTTTGAGGTCTTCGTTTGTTTGATTGACTTTGTTTGGGTTTTGGTGGTGGTGGTGCTAGTTTGGATCTTAACTCTGTAGCCCAGGCTAACCCCAGGGCTTCTCTTGTCTCCAGCTCCCCAGCCCTGGAGATCCAGGTGTGGACTGCCATGTTTGGATATTTTATGTGAGTTCTGGAGATTAATTGAGTGGCAATTTTACCCAGAGCCATCTCCCCAGAGAAGCCATTGATGGCTTACAGGCAATTCTGCTTTGCTCCTCCCAGGGACCCAGCAACAGCTTACATCATCACCTACTACCATTACCTGCTGCCAGGTACAGATTGCATACAAAAGGACTACTTGCCACCCCAGTAGGCTCTCCCTCCCTGCTTCCACATGCTCCCCCCACCCCTAACTCTCTCCCCCCCCCTTCTCTGTCCTCCTTACCTGTCTTCGTGGCTCTGGTCCCATCTGTCTGCCTCTACCCCTTTTCCAGGCTCTCACTCCCTTCCCTTCCCCCCAGTAACCCCCTTTTTTACCAGGTCTGTTGGATGGTGAGATTTCTCAGGAGGACACCTTGGCATGGGTCCACCACGGTACCTGCCTGCCACCCGCATTATACTTTGCAACAGCCATGACCAAGGCACCTCTTATAAAAGAATGCATTTAGTTGGAGGCTTGCGCCCAAGAAAGTTCCTGTTGGTCCACTTTTCCCTGTCACAGTCTCTGTACCCATCCTCGCCTGCTGGCCGGGCACACACTCCCCTTGACTCACAATGCAGAAATGCACTTAGTGGCCAGGGTGACTGATGTGAGTCCAGCACAGCTATAAGAAGCATGGCACTTAGTTAAGTAGCAGGTAAGCAAGGAGGAGCTTGGGGCTGTCAATTAACTGTTACCTTGAGGGCGTGGCGGCAGAAAGGGATTGGCCTCAGAGCCAAACCTGTGCTTTCCCAGGGGAAGGGCGGGTGAGGTTTCCTTGCACAGCTGGGGCTAAGCTGTGTAGTAAGATAATGACACCATGCCCAGCTGCTAGAGTTACACCTCGTTAAGCCAGCCACCTGGGCAGCCATGAGAAGGTGAGGTACAAGCTGGCATTGCATTTACTACAGTCTTTGGGTGTGTGTCTTCTAAGTAAGGGCAGGGGTGTGTTACAAGAGGGAAAGGTCAACAGGTGGTACTAATCCAACCTGATGAGAAAAAGACCACATATTTTTTTGCCAATTTAAAAGCAAGATTTATTAAATAATAGGATAATGGAGATTGGCCAGGCATATGCCTGGGATTCCTCTTCCTCTTCCTCCCCCTCCTCTTCTTCCCCCTCCTCCCCCTCCTCTTCCTCTTCCTCTTCCTCCCCCCTCCTCCCCTCCTCTTCCTCTTCTTCCTCCCCTCCTCCTCCTTTTCCTCCCCCTCCTCCCCCTCCTCCTCCCCTTCCCCCT
>NC_034591.1:116741420-116745978 GCF_900095145.1 Mus pahari
CCCCCCCCCGTTCCTTATGTGTGTGAAGTACCTACACGGACCCAAGGCCTCAGACACTAGACTAGCATCCGAGCACTGAACTCCACCTCCCTCCTTAATCTTGACTTATTGAAAATGAACTCAACTACTAACAATGTCAACACACCCTTAGTGTTGAATATATTTTATTTTTATCCCATCCAAGGGGATAGTACCATCTGTCTGTCTGTATGCCTGCAATATTTAAAAATCAAGAATGTTCTAGAATAGTGTGCTGTCCGATGCAATTTCTGGCAATGGAAATAATCTCTCTGCCCTGTCTTACATCGTGGCTACGAGCCACATATGGCCACTGAGCATTTGAAGTGTGGCTGGTGCCACCAAAGAGCCAGATTATTCATTCAATTAAAATTTAAACACTTTGTGTAGAGCAGCCAGAGCCCTAGAGAGTATGATTTTAGAGTGGGGATTTACATTGTGTATGTGCTGTGTGTTTGTGTATGTGTGTACATATATGTGCATAAATTCATGTGTTTGTATGTGTGAATGTATATGTTACATGTCTGTGTGTATATGTCTATGTAAAGGGTTTAATGTGTAAATATGTGTGCATGTATATGCACATGTGTGTATGTATATGTGTTTGTACATGTATGTGTATGTGGGTTAGTCTGTGTATATATGTGCATGTGTGTATGTGTGTACATTTATGTGGCAGCCAGAGATCAGGGTTGAGTGTCTTTTCCATCCTTCTCTCCCTTATTTTTTAACCAGGATCTCTCCCTCAATGCAGACCGGCCAGGCAGTAAGCCCCAGACATCCCGTCTCCATCTCCCCAGTGCTGGGACCCCAGAGACATGTGACTATACTTTTACTTGAGTGCTAAGGATCTGAACTTAGTTTTGTTAGTGGACACTTTCCCAACAGAGCCATCTCCCCAGCCCCCAGCATTGCTTTTCCCACTCAACCAAGGACAGGCCTCACCATGCTAACACTCAGACTCTCTGACTTGGGGCCTCTAGGGTAGGAATAGAGATGCAGTTTCTAACTGCCTCCCCAAGGACACTGATGCTGATGGCCCCTGGTCCATATGGCAGGAGGAGGCTGGTGGCTCTCAGACTTGACTACACATTGGGTTTTACCCAGGAACTTAATCCACACTGATGCTGGGTCCCACGTGAAGACTCTGATGTAATTGTTCAAGGGACATCTGGAACCCTGAGATTCTTTCAACAGCCCCCAGGTGATTCCAGCAGGCAGCCTTAAGCACACACTGCACACGACCCAGTTAAAGGATTTTAAAAATAACTTGTCATCATTGAGAACAAAGCAACAGCTTTATAGACTGATTTCCGAAGGGCTCTGACTGGCTTCTAGCCAAACCAGCGGGCAGCTCAGGCTAACTCTGCCCAGCTGTCTAGAGGGGTCTCCACAGACACTTCTACAAGATCAGATGTGAGTCTGGAGCCAATGAACAGAAGGGCAGGGGGCTCTGAGCATCACCTGGAGACCCTCAGGCTGTACCGCACCCTGACCCACTTCTTGTTCCCAGTGGAGACCGAAGGAGATAGCAGTCAAAACTACAGATGCTAGAGTCCCAGACTTCCATTCTAATCTTGCTGCTTGTACAAGCTTGGCATCTTCACCTCTAAGTTAAGTGTAGTACTTTCCCCCCAGAGCTGGGTAGCTGGACTAGTCCCCATCCTTTGGGGAACAGTTCCAAGTGTCAAATGTTCCAGTTACTTCCCATTCCATCTCTACCCCAGCCTCTGTGCACAAGTCCTGCTCAACTCCTAGTTCTTTAAGCAAACCACATTCTTGTTCACCTCAGGGCCTTGCTATGTGATCCTGGTCTCTCTGTAGAATTATTTGTTCCCGTTTTTGGTCTAGCTCCTGCCTCCTTATCTTCCCAGATCTTCCAAGCTGCCTGTCTGGTAAACCTTTCATCCATAATACCCCCACTCATTCTTAATTACATGCCCAGTAATTGTTTGAGCATGAGTTATATGATGTGGGCTAGCCTCTGTTCTAGAAATACTTCATCTCTCTCTCTCTCTCTCTCTCTCTCTCTCTCTCTCTCTCCTGGCTGGTTTTTGTGTTTCAACTTGACATGAGCTGGAGTTATCACAGAGAGAGGAGGCTCCCTTGAGGAAATGACTCCATGAGATCCAGTTGTAAGGCATTTTCTCAATTAGTGCTCAACAGTGGAAGGACCCCTTATGGGTGGTACCATCCCTGGGCTGGTGGTCCTGGGTTCTATAAGAAAGCAGGCTGAGCAAGCCAGGGGAAGCAAGCCAGTAAGTAACATCCCTCCATGGCCTCTGCATAAGCTCCTGCTTTCTGATCTTCTTGGGTTCTAGTTCTGACTTCCTTTGGTGATGAACAGCAATGTGGAAGTATAAGCTGAATAAACCTTTTCCTCCCCAACTTGTTTCTTAGTCATGATATTTGTGCAGGAATAGAAACCCTTACTAAGTCTCTCTCTCTCTCTCTCTCTCATATATATATATATATGTGTGTGTGTGTGTGTGTGTGTGTGTGTGTGTGTGTAAAAGGATGGAAGGGGGATGCAAGAGAGATGGAGAAAGAAGAGCTATACACAAAACGACAGAGAGAGGAGAGGGGAGGATAGAGAAAGAGGGGGAAGTTCTTATTCTCATGAAGTTGGCGCTCTGAAGTTGATTGGCCACTGACAGGGAACAAAGACATACAGAGAGGGAGACTCAAGGACTGGCCTCACGGTGATACCTGTGAGAAAGACATTGGGACTCATGTATATTGCTTAATTTTGGTTATTACTGGGTTGGGTCTGGAACCAACTAAGAGACAAGCTCTGAGTGGGTCAGCAAGGGTGCTCCGTGAAGGATTAACTGAGATGAACACCCTCCCTAGAATGGGCAACACCTTTTGACAGCCCAGATGTAAAGAGGCCTTAAGGGAAAAGCAGTGCTGGTTTTGCCTGCCCGCCTGTGCTGGGGCTGGTGACGTCCACATCGTTGCTACATTTTTTGCTACCAAACTTCATAGCCATCAGCTCCCAGGATCTTCAGCTGTCCACTGTGAACTGAGGACTAGCTGCTCTATGGAAATGCCCTGGATCTTCAGCGCATGCTTGGACTGCCGAGGCTTCTGGCAATTACCCAGGTCTCAGTCCTTCTAGTGTGAGGCAGTCATTGGGGGACTCTCTAATCCTCTATCATAAAGCCATTCTTACAAAATCCCTTTGTAACATGGAGTCACTCTATCATTTCGGTTCTAGAGAACCTTGCTCGATCCATCATGTGACCTAGGAAAAAGCATTGATAGCAGAGAGAATGCAAAAAGCAGAAAGACAAACAAACGAACCTCATTCTGGGTTATCAGGGTCTCAGTCCCTAAGACACCAACACAGATCACAAACCACGTGGGCAGGAGCCCTCCTTCTGCCCTTGGCACACTGCTGCTTAGCATTCAGTAGGCACTGAGTCAATAGCTACTGAATGACTGGACTCTGATCTCCTGGAGTTCTACAGGCTACGAATTAGTGTCAGGCAAATGGCAGGATCTGTCCTCACTGTCCATAGCTGACACCTGCTGAAAATGACTAGGACAAGAGGGAAAAGAGATCTCCCCAAAGCACTGCTTTTGTTTGCCTTCTCCTTAAGCGACTGCTCTGCACCCAGCCAGCAGCTCCTCCCACCGGAGAGGAGCAGATCAGGATTCTGTGCAGAGAGCAAAGAGCCTAAGTACACAGAATCCCTGAAACAGAACCCTGCGGCCCATTTCCTAGAACACGGTCCTCCTGAAAGGCCTCGTTCCTGCTGCACAAAGCCGGGGTTTGTGAAGGGGAAGCAGTGAGTGGCTTTACAGAAATGGCTTTGTTCTTCCTCCAAACCCAAAGGCAAAGTTTTGAGGGGGGGGGTGGCATAGAATTACCTGCAAGGAATGGGTCTGAGAGCAAAGACAGCACAGAGTGAACACCCAAAGAAGGGAGGAGGAGAGGAGACTCTGCAGGGGAGGGGAGAGTGCAGGGATGGGGAGGCTGTAGGGGTGAGGAAGCTGCAGGGATGGAGAAGCTGGAGGGGTGGGGAAGCTGGGGTGGGAAGCTGTAGGGGAGGGGAATCTGGAGGGATAGGAAAGCAGTGTATGGATGCCGCAGGAGTGAGGAAACTGGGTGAAGCTGCAGGAATGGAGAATCTGCAAGGGTGGAGAAGCTGGGTGAAGAGTCTGCAGGGATGGAGAATCTACAGGGCTGGGGAAGTTGGGTGAAGAAGCTGCAGGGATGGAGAAACTGCAGGGGTAGGGAAGCTGGAATGGAAGACTACAAGGATGGAGAATCTGGAGGGATAGGTAAGTTGTGAGTGGTTGCTGCAGGGGTGGAGAAGCTGGGTGAAGAAGCTGCAGGGATGGAGAAGCTGGGTGAAGAATCTGCAGGGATGGAGAATCTTCAGGGGTAGAGAAGCTGGGTGAAGAAGCTGCAGGGATGGAGAATCTGCAGGGGTAGGGAAGCTGGGTGAAGAAGCTGCAGGGATGGAGAAGCTACAGGGGTGGAGAAGCTGGGTGAAGAAGCTGCAGGGATGGAGACTATGGAGGGATAGGG
>NC_034591.1:116746023-116771536 GCF_900095145.1 Mus pahari
GTGAATGGACGCTGCAGTGGTGGAGAAGCTGGGTGAAGAAACTGCAGGGATGGAGAATCTTCAGGGGGTAGAGAAGCTGGGTGAAGAAGCTGCAGAGATGGAGAAGCTGTAGGGATGGGGAAGCTGGGTGAAGAAGCTGCAGAGATGGAGAATCTGCAGGGGTAAGGGAGCTGTAGGGGTAGGGAAACTACAGGGGTGAGAAAGCTAGAATAATCCAGAAACTGAAGGGATGAGGACAAGAAATCCTTTAGCAGGAGAGGTGACAGAGTCACAACATCGATCTGAACACCCAGCCATGACACCGGCCACAGGAAACCTGGTCTCCCACGCAGCTGGGTGCGGAGGCAGGGAAACTGACTGAACGAAGGGTTCTAGTTCCCTCCCGCTGACTTCCTGTGCTGTCTTCCCCGGCCAGCACACCTCCTAAACATTAAATCTTTTGAGGTGTCCACCCTATATACCCTGGGCCTCCCTGAGCTCAGCTGCAGCACCTTGTAGGCTCTGCCGACAGGATCCTCTCTTTAGTACACCCACTTGGTGCTCAGCCCAGAAATGTGACAATTTCAACCACACAGGAGCTCGGCCAGTGGAAAGTGCCTCCCTGTAGGCAGTGTCTACCCACGCAGCAGCCCAGGGGTACCTGGCCTCCTCAGAGGCTTCCAGTTGCATCACTCATCCCTGCCTTGCCTTGCCTTCTTCCCTTCTTCTCGATGGAGAGTGAAGGCAAGACAGGCCCTAAAGACAGCTGAGACCAGAGATGTAGGCAGGGGAGAAGCTGGAAGGGACACAACAAACAAAGTCTCAGCAGGGAGTGGAGATGGGTACATCCCTCAAATGTCCCCTGAGGGGCCGCATGGGCAGGTCCACAACATGGCCCATTTGCTGCCTGCCATTGAGATAGAGATGTCTGCTAGGTATCTAGCTTGACAAGGAGTCTGCACAGAGAACCCCACGTTCTTCACAGTCCCTTTGAGACAAAGGCTGACCTCTGTCTCAATTTGAAACTAGGCCAGGGCGAGCCCAAAGACGTGGGTAGTGTGGCTCAGTGGTTACTGAGAAAGCAGAGGACCCAGAATAGATCTTGGGGTGACGGTAGGACATGTACACCCATCCAGAAATCTCTCCCTTTTACTGGTGCTGTGGAGCTTTGTGGGGGCTGCTCTGGGTACCCCAGACTATCCTACTCACCGGGTATCCTAATCCCAACCCTGCCCACTTGTGCCTAAATACACTGCCACAGACCACATCCTTCCCCACTTGATGCACTTGGGACTCTCAGGGTACTGTGCCCAGGAAATAGCCCAGCTCCTTGATACAGCCCCGAAAGGCCACAAAGGCAGATAGAGAGTAAAATCTGCCCTCACTCAGGTACTGTCACTGACACGTTTTGGACATTACATAAATGGAAGTATAAATTAGTGGGGGGGGGGCTGCTGGGACTTCTTTCTCCTGCCTTTATGTCCCACTTAACAGCAAGAAAAACACGGTTCTGAGATGTTAAGGAACATACCCAACGTCACACAGCCAAAACCCAAAGGAACAGGATCTGAACTCCACACTCCAGACGCGTATTTAACACATAGTATGAAGCCCAGGTTTTGGGGTAGGGCGAGGGTGTTTGTGTACCCACCCTTTCTACTCCCTGAGGCTGAGCAGCAGGCCAATCAGGAAGCTCCTAGGTATGGGATGTCTGTGAGACCAACAGTCCAGCTCAATCCCCTGAGCTCCTTGGGCCTGTCTTCAATCACTCTGCAACAGTCCAGCCTTGCTCATCGCCCGCTTGGCTTCCGGTGCCTCCTCTAATTTCTCTCCGTAGCCTTTATGATAAGCCATCACACAGAGGGTGATTTACAGTCCCCACTCTCGTCTGCCTAGCATTTAAAAGAAAAAAAGAATTAAATTGGAAGGCGCACCCCGGGAGTCTGTCTGTGGCTTCAGCCTCTCTCGTTACTGGAGTCGTATCATGCTGCGTTCTAATGGTTTCCTAATGGGAAGCTTAATCTGCCATTAGACCCCCTTCACCCAGGATCCCTGCCAGATGCCTTGGCCAGTGGGCTGCTGGCTGGATCAGGGCTTCAACAAGGTGACATCCAGTCCTCGTGCTGAGTGACATCCAAAGAAAAGGCCACCTCCAGGACTCCAAACCCTGTGTGGCCACAGCCTACCAGGTGCTGAGAGACACCTGTGTATGGGGAACCTTGTGCCACCTTCAGGGTGCCCCCATCAGTCCTTCCACTGTGGACCAGAGAAGATGAAGGCCTAGAGAATCTCATGTTCAGACCCAAGGTAGAGATGCAAAATTGGCTGTGCAGCCCCCATCTCCTCCCATCCTTGCTTTTAAAATGTCAGCATCTATTTTAAAGCATTGTTTAAAAAAAAAAAAAAAAAACCCACAGCCAGGCCAAATCAAACATGTGAGCTGGCAGCTCTGGTCCCATCAGCATCTTCTAGAGAGGCCCCGAGGCTCCCCGCAGTGCTCTCAAAGGTCTCCCCCTGCTCTGCTCAGCGTGGATAAGAGAATAATAAATCGGCCTCTTCACCATCCAATTAGGCAGCCACTGTACAGTCCCCATGCTCACCAGAGGAGAAAAATGAGCAGGACCATCCAGCTCTGCTTGATTCAGATCCGAGCAGTGATGGCACCACCTCTCTGTGACACCGGAGTTCGGGAGGACTCAAGCTCAAGCCCTGCCTTAGAATGGCCTCCTCTTCCCTGTGGGTCTTGTGCCCAAACCATGACCATCTCAATCCATGGGCCATCCCTCCTCTACCCAGAGGCAAACGTGGGGCCCCATAGGGATGGGGCAGGCTGTCAGCACGTTGCCATGGTAACCTTCAATTCCCAGAACCATGCAACCTTTAGTGACCTCCAGTGTGAGGCTCCAGGGCTTGAGCTCACAGTCAGTCCTGTCCTCCAGATTAGGCCACCATCACAGGGACACATGCCTTAAAGTGTCTTTCTCAAGAGGGAATGTAGGGAGGGACCCTACTGCGGAAAGCATCATCATCATCGGGTTTCTGCCTGAGCTAGGACGCACTCTCTCTTCGGCCTCCCTTGAATCTGAGGTCTGAGTGGCTCTCGCTTCTTCCACCTCTGAGTGCTCAGCAAGTGTAAGGCAGGACCACCCTCTGGTCTGCTGCCACCAGCCAGAGCTCAGGAGGGTCGTCTATCAGTTGACTTTCTCTCCCAGGCATGAGTGAGCTGTCTGCAGCATGGTATAGGACTCCTGCTCTAGTTACGGTTTTGTAGTTAGTTTAAATCTGAACATAGATGCAGGTGCCCAGGTGTCCAGAAGCACCGGAACCCCGTCCTATCAGGGGCTGGGGGGGGGGAGCGTTGGTAAACCACTCCGTTAGGATAAGCAGTGAAAAAGTACCCTTTGGTGGACCTGGGGCCAAGGTGCACCGCTGAAGGACTGTGACACACGAAAGATCTAATGCAAGACGTTTATCGGGTGGGGTGAGGTGGGTGTGGGGTGTGGGGTGTGTGCAAAGTGTCATCTTGGAGCCGGAGACATGAGAGAGACAGACTAGGAGACAGAGAGGAGAGCGAACAAGAGAGCAGAGAGACAGAGAACACAATAGGGACCTTTTAAAGGTGTTGCCTCTCGCATAGGAAAATACTCAACTTGTATGCAAACTGGGAATGCCCAGCACCTGGGGGGCGGGGAGGTGATGACCTAAGCAGCTGCACTTGGAGTCACTGAGAGGCAGACGGACAAGCCTAACCTACAGCACGCTCAGCACAGACTCTAGGACTGGAACTCCAGTCCTCTGCAAGAACAGCAAGTGCGCTTAACCACTGAGCCACCTTGACATCCCAGGACTTTCTCCCCTCTGTTCAGAGCACTGTCCCACTCTGTCTCCTCTGCGTCCCCTGAAACTGTCTTCATTCACTTGAGCCCCGCAGTCTTTATCCTGCTCCAAATACTCTCAGGCTCCCCTTCAACATCCAGCCGCACGCTCACGGCCATTTCCCTGAGATGGAGCGTTGCCGCGTGGATGTGTCTTCTCTCCTTGGAGACAGTGACCTCATCGTATTCTTTATTTCTACTGTAGCAGTGTGGCTTTGACATAACAGGTGTTAAGTCAATATTTGCCAAAGATCTGTTAAGTGAATAAATCAATTAGGTTCCCTGAAATAACCAGGGAGATTCAGTGAGCGTAAGTCAGAAGCTTGAGAGCCCTTGGCGTTCATGATGGATTTGGACTCAGCCAGGGAAATCTCCAGAGCTATCAGTAATACTAATAGACCTGTAATCCTAGGACTTGGGAGACTCAAGCAGGAGGACCACAGGTTCCCAACCAGTGTAGGCGCCACCATGGTGAAACCCTAGCAACAACAACACACTGCTGTGGGCACAGGGCTGCTGTAGACGATGGGAAATCGTCTCACAAGTCTCTCTTTTGATCTGCTCTTACCATCTGTCATCTGAAGATCCCAGCTAAGGGCGCTGAAGATTGGCAGAGTGATGATGATCCCAGGATCTTACCAACAGACACCAGGCTAGAACCAAGACCTGCTTTCCCTGGAAGTGGAGCTGGGAGAAAAAAAATTATTTGCGTTGCAAGCCCTTAGTCTGGGAAATAGTTCCAGGAAGCCCTGAAAGGATGCCTCTGCAGGTGACTGACAAACCTCAGAGCGAATCTCCACCCAGCGAGGCAGCCTGGGTACCCACCAATTCTCACCCACCGGGGCTAGCAGGAGAGAGGGTGCACATGCTCCTGTCTGCAGAGATGGCACGGACAGAGCAGCAGGCGTATTCGGTAAGTCGTTGCTGTTACTCATGGTAATGGGTGCCTGCCGCAGGATGGGATGGAGGCCAGCATCCTCTACACCAAGGTGGGCTGGTGAAAAGACAAACATCTGGGGAACCAGACATCTGGGGCACATACATCAAGGTGCCCACCTCCCACCACCACCACCACCACCATGATGCTAAGGCATGCTCCTCTCCACCAGGGCTGTAGTTCAGCCCTGCTCACAAAAGGCTCAGCAAGTTCACACACATCTTCCAATGCTCGCGTCTCTTAATGCTCTGGACTAGGTCTGGATAGGGGTTACTTCCTCCAGGGCACTGCGGTCAGTTCAGAACATTCTTGGTTATTATTTCTGTCACTTCCTCAGCCTCCCTTATGTGTCTCAGAGATTACTTCAAGGTAGGGAGATGACTCAGTGGGTTCAAATCCTGGCATGGGAACCTGAGTTGATAGGGGATCTCTTGGAAGTTCCTGGGCCAGCTACCCTGACACAGGCAAATGCAACAACAAACAAGAAGAACCTTGCCTCAAAAACAAGGAGAAAGGTAAAGACCAACACACTCACCCTTTAAAACTATATTTTAAAAAGCTGCAGATGCACCTTATCAAAGTCAGTCTGTGGAAGGAGAACATTTATATTCTAGGAAAAAGATACAGAGCCTACAGGGCTAAGGAGGATGGCTTGGGGTCGCTGAGGCAGCTAATGCTAAGATCCACACTTGAGCATCCCCAGAGTCAGAGACGAGTTCCGTTTTATTTTTCTGTCCTTATTTGAAGAATGGAAATACTGGCCTGTTGCTTGCCCTGATGACTATCAGAAAAGAGTTTTCCCAGTGCAACTGTTAGTGGCCATTCAGGTCAGCAACTCGGATGGTTCCCTATGAAGCAGGCGGCGGCCTTTCTTGTGCATGCCTCGGGTCCAGATTTTCTCTCTGCCCAATCTGACTGCCCTGCTGTCCCGGGGTGGTGAAGCTGAGGCAACTCCCGAACAGACCTCCAGCTCACTGATCTTTGTTCTAAACTCAGCTTCCTGGGGAATCCATGTGGCCAAAGGAAAAGACATTAAAAAAAAAAAAAATCTGAACTTGAAGGAAGGGAAACTATTCCTCTATTCCTCCACCTCTCGGTCTAATAAGCAAATTGACAAAGACAGGCTAATGGGAGAAGAGTGCACGTGCTTTCTGAGCCGTGAGAGCCTCTGGGAGGAAGTGAAGACCAGAAAAGCCCAGACCAGAATGTTTTCACACCAGGTTTGGTAGAGAGCAGAAGGCCAGAAGCTAGACATGGTGGTGCAACCTGTAATCCCAGTGCACAGGAGATTGAGATAGAAGGTTCCAGAGTTCAAGGTCAACCTGGAGGACAGAGTGAGATCCTGTCTCAAGACAAAGGAAAATAAATAATAAATAAATGAAGGTTATAAGCTAACAGAGAGGGGAAGTGAGTATTTGGATCAGGCCGTGCTTGTGCGCTCTGTGTTATATGCACAGCAATCTTTTGCTCTGTACTATGTCCCCCAGAAACTCCATTTCACAAGCATCTTTTAACTCCATTCTGAGGAGAGAGGATGACGCTACACCTGACTGAGCACATGAACAACACTATCTGCCTGCCAGCATCCATGCAGCACAGCCTGATAAATGACTTCTTCCTAAGAGTAGAAATGGTGTCACCTTGTAAATTTAGCAGGAGACCTGGGAGTGCAGAGACACATGAGCAGATTAAAGTCGTCATGAAAACCAGGTGCAAGAATTTACCAGACAGAGCAAACCAAGGGAAGATTAGAACCCCTTTACCTCGACTGGTAAGGAGGTGGATGGACATCTCGCACTGGGATAGCAATGGCTCGTCTGTCCTTTAACCTCTCACTGTGTCAATAGGCAGAGAACTCCAGCCTATCCCAGGGGCTTCAGCTCTGTGGGTCCCTGCTCTTGATGCAGCCTGCTTGACTCACCATCTGCTCCTCTACCTGTTCGCCTATCTGGACCTGCTATCCATATGTCTGCCCATCTGTCTGAGTCCTGTCCTGCCCTTTTATCAACCCTGTTCTAACCTGTGGCCTGGTGGCAGTATGCAGCAGCAGCAGCAGCAGCAGCATTAGCATTAGCAGCAGCAGCAGGACTCTTTAGGTTCAGCCAGCTAGTTGGTTATCTCAATTTGACAGACTTCTTTGTGTTTCTCCCACTTAGGTCTCTTTGCTTCTTTAACTTTTGTCACCCGTGTAGATGGATGGATGAATGAAGAGATGCGTGGATAGATGGATGGAATTATGGATGGATGGATTTACGGATTGATGGGTGGATGATGGGTCGATGGATGGATGGATTTATGACAGATAGATGGAGGATGATGGATGCATGGGTGGGTGTGTGGGTGGATGGATACTTAGATAGGGGAACCGATAGATTTACTGAGTGTCATGTGATAGTCGATCTGAGAGTTAACATTAGTAGTCAGGACTGAAATAAAAGAACCTGTGCTTGCCTCAACCAGGGCCATCAAGGAAAAACAGGAGCATCTGGGAAGCGCTGTGAAAGTGCCACCCCTCAGGGACCCACTGTTGGTCAAGCAAGTCTGACATCATGAAGAGACACAACCACATTCATCTGTGTTTCAGACACAATGCTCTCATGACACTGAGCAAGGCATCTTGGTCTGGATTCCTGGTGGTGTCCTTGTCATTGGGGTGACCTGGGAGCCCCTGTCTTTGAGGATGCTCTTTCACTTTGGGTACAGAGAAGGGAGCTCTCACCCGAAGGTCTGAGGACCCACTTCAGGAACAGGCCAGAGTTGTCCTTACCTCTGCTGTCTCTCAAATTCCTTTAGCTCAAAATAGAGGTTTGGAAAAACAAGGACGTCATATTTAGGGTGGTTCTGAACCTGTCAAACGGATGTATGATTTAGTTCATTTAGAATTTAGATTTGTGGTTCATAAGATTCTGTTCCCATGTTCCTGGTGTGTGTGTGTGGGGGGATGGGGGAGAGCTCATGCTTGTTACAAAACTGCTAAACCACTGAACTACATCCCTGTTCCCAACCCTCTCTTTAGGACAAGATCTCATTAAGTTATCAGGCTGGTCTTGATCTCCCTTTGCATCCCAGGTACACCTTGAACATAACAACCTAAGATCCTCCCGTCTCGGCCTCCTAAGTAGCTGGAATTATGTGCCCAAACCAACACTGGGAGGGGTGTGCTTTTTTGAGATAGTGTCTCATGTAGCTCAGGCTGGCCTTGAACTTTTTATGTAGCCAAAGATGATTTTGAACTTCTGCTCCTTCTGCCTCTACCTCCCTGGGATTACACCGTGCCCAGTGTCTGACCATTTTAAATCAGTGGGATGAACTCCCGTGAAGCTGTTCTCATAAGCTCCACACATAAACAGATTCTATGGTGCTGGGCTTGTTCAAGCCATACCTAGGGCTGCCAGATTTACATGCCCAGGCAATTTGCCCCTGGGATCTCTTCTTTCTCAGAAAACTAAAACTCTTCCAAGACCCAAAGGTTCCCAGAGCAGGGTTTCTGTTTCAAATGAATTCTGCAGCAGTTAGAGGAATACAGGACATAGAGAGCCCTGAAGACCCCTGGCTCAGTCCAATTACTGTTGGATGAAGATTCATAGCCCAGAGTGCAGTAAAGACAGTCTGCCTTCCAGTGTCTTTGTGGAGAAATGGCGATAGAGCCCTAATTCCTGAGTCTTTCCTGGTTTTTCACATCCACACAGCTCTGCTATGAGTGGGGAATGGCATAGGGGAGAGATAGAATGAGGCATTCAAAAATCTCTCTGGTCTGAGGCAAAGGCCTCCGGAGAGCAATGCCACCTGTATTAAGCACTCATAATGTGACGGAAGACAAGTGCCCCGGATTCTCAGAACCCTCACACCAGCCAGGAAAGCTGGTGATTGCTGCTGTGCCTGCATTACAGACGAGGAGTCAGAGATGTTACACTCAGGAACCCCAGCAAACAGGCAGTGAGATTGAATACCAGGCAAGTCCAGATTCCCAGTCTTCCTCGGGCCATCCCCTTGGTCTTGCCTTCTAGTTCCCAGAAGAGCTAAGTTTCCTTAATTGGAGTGTGAGTGAATGTTTAGGCCTTGAAGATACCCAGACAGTGGAAAGCACTTGAAGCAAAACTGTCCTGGATTCACGGGGCTGGGGAGGTAACTCAGTGAGAAAAATGTCAGCCACTCAAGCATTGAAATGTGAGTTCCATTCCTTAGTGTCCACAGAAAAGCCAGCATGGCATCCCACATCTGTAATCTCAGCGCTAAGGAGGCAGAGACACACAGATTCCCAAGACGGTGTAAGCCAGTCCAGCAGAATGGGTAAGCTCCGGGTTCAGTGAGAGACCCTCTCGAAGAACTAAAGAGGGAGGCAATGGAAGAAAAACTTGATATCAATGTCTGGCCTTCACATGCATGTATACACATGTGTAGTAGCATGTATCCATGCACACACACACATACAAATAAATATACCACACATGAAAAAGGTAATGTCCTAGGTTGACTCTGTCCCATGACTAAATTCTAAGAAGAAATGTTTAATTACAAACTCTATTCTGCTGGGCCTATTAGAAGAACTTTGGGGCAGTTGTGGTCCAAAGTCCTTACCTGTGGATGTTGGGACTGGAGAAGATCTTGCAGCTGACATCAATTCAGCAGAGGGAGGGTAAAGTGGATGGTAGGGATAGATGGGCTTCTAATAATCAAAATAATCTTGCCTCCCAGGGCCCTGCTATGCTGGAAGGAGGCCTTGAGCCTAAGAAGATGTCACATGAGGAATGTGTGGTCCTACTGCAGTATTCACCATCTGAGAGCCCGTGACGCGCCTGAGCCTCACCCTGGATAGTGCCCAGCTGCAGGAGGCAGGATGTAGAATAGTCCTTAGGCTTCAAGGAGCCACACGGAAGCACAGTGAACTTCAAGGTCTGTGTGTCTTAAGCCATTTCATGGGGTTCTGCCTCTGTTGCTCTGTGTTTAACTATGCTGAGCTGTGGGTACTCTTTATAACTTCTGATCAAGGGACCTCATGTTCTCATTTGTGCTGACCCAACAGTCAGTCTTGTCTAGAAACTATGTTACAACCCCAAAAACTAGTACCACTTCCAGGGATTCTGACTCTGTAGGTGTGAACTGAAGTACAAAATGGATGGATGAATGGATGGATGGATGGATGGATGGATAGATAGATAGATAGACTGACTCTCTATTTAAGGATTACAGAGCTGACTGATTATCAATTTTGTGGTTGTAGAGTTGAAAGATGGCTCAGAAGTTGAGTACATTATGCTTTTGTAGAGGATCCAAGTTTGATTCTCAATTCCGATGTGCGACAGCCTCCACAGCAACTGAATTCGCGCATGCTTTCCCCCACAGACACAAACAGACAGACAAATGCACAACTAAAATTAAGTAAGTCTTTAGAAAAAAATCTTGGGCCAGACATACATGCTAGTACATGATTTTAATCACAACACTTTGGAGGCAGAAGCAGGTGGATTTCTGTGAGTTCCAGGGCTACACAGTGAGACCCTCAAAAACAAACAACCCCAAGAGTCCAATTTTGTAGTTGTGGAGAGCTGGAATGTTGCAATTCTAGAGCTGAATTATTTGGGGCTATGTTTAGGTCTTTTACTGGGATGTATGAACAGACTTGTAGCATCTGAGGCTATAGCAAAGATTCCTTGCTTTGTTGAAACCCACCTCCCTGATGCTCCTACGAATGCATTTTTAAAAGACTTGATTTATGATTTTTTTCTTTGTTCTGTTACTATGAAAATCTTCATGAAACTGTTACCGTGGCAGAACACAGTATTAGGGATATCCTGAACATGTGTTCCTAGCTCATGGTCATTCATGTCTGGCTCTAGGATGAGCTTCGGCCGCCTGCTGAGAGTGCATAAGAGTTCCTTCCACAGTGATGAAACCATGGATCAGAGGGCATTGTAGAGATGAGCCTGAAAAGCTCCAAGCACTCTACAGAAAAGATCTAGGATGAGTGGATGGGGGATGGGGGGAGATGGGGGTGGGCAGGGGTCTGCTAATTAAAGCCACAGTCTACTGTGACTAGATAGCTACTCTGAGCTCTGTGCAACATGGAGGACTCCCTTTACCGGCAGGGCTTCCCCTTCTCTGACCTTGTCTGGGGATCCCAACTCCCAACACCCTCTATCTGGGGATGCGTAGTCCTTGGCAGACCTACGCCTCCGCTCCCCAGAACAACCTGCCCAGCAGTTACCTGAGATTCCTGAAATGCCTCTCCACACAAACGAGGCATTCACAGAACTTTAAACTCTAGCCAAGGATTCACATTTACCCTGAGAACTCTTTTCCACTCTCCAAGATCTATATATACACAAATAAAGTGTATGTGTACAAGGCACCCCAAACAACGGTATGCATGCAAGCTAAGATTGTCTAAAAAAGCTATAATAGTAAGATCCTGGGAGACCCCCTCCCCCTACCACAGGCCCTTCCAGCCCGATGGTGCAGTAGTGTCTGGACACCTTGAGAGGGAGGAGGCAGAGAATGTGGAATGTGTGTGCGTGTGGAACATTTTTCACTGGTCTGAAACACACATAGGCTGAGCTGGGTGGCCAACAGAACCCAGGGCTCAGCCTATCACCAATTCTTCCATGCTTAGACTGTGCGCATGCGCCACATCTTTTTTTATGTGAGACTGGGGATCCACACTCTACTAACTCAGCTATCCCCTTAGCCCAGGGATTAGGAGTTCTCAACGCTTAGAGGCATTCATTGCTCAGACTATCAGAAGATGAGAACGCTGGAGGTTCTGTTTCTGGCTGTGCCTGGAGCATTCGTGGGATACTGAGTGAGGCGCATTCTCTCTCTCTCTCTCTCTCTCTCTCTCTCTCTCTCTCTCTCTCTCTCTCTCTCTGCCTCTGTGGACTGGGTGCTGCTGGCACTGTGTCCCTGCACCTTGCTCATGGCTATGAGGGAGCTGAGGCACTTCCCATTGGCATGCTAGCTTCACCTGAGGCACTTAGCTACCGAAGGCCCAGCGATCTGTCTGCCCAACATGTAGCAAGCCATGAAAATTCCCCAGTGGAGGTCCTGAGGAATTACCTGGATCGCTGGAGTTGTTGGGCTACGGTGAGCATGAGCGCACAGCCTCTGAAGCAGCTCTTACCCCCTGCAGCTCCTCCATCTTTCCTCCACACGGCTCTAAGCAGCATCCCTCCAGTCTACTGTCCTACTCTAGGTGACCACTCGGCCACATCCCTGCACAAACCTCCCACTCCGTCTAACAAGCATAAGCTCACCATGCCTGGGTTTTCCCTTTGGACTTCGTCATCCTGTGAGGATGAGAACTTAATACAATTCTTCTCTCCTGCAGTTTCTCAGCTCATCGATCCAGTCGTGAGACTCAGGCAGGCAAAGACTTGATTGTTCTCTCTGGTATGGTTTTCGGATATCTCAACATGAAGGCCTTTTCTTTCTTTTTTGTTTGTAGAACATGATTTTGATATTTTCAACTGTTAATATTCAACAAACAGAATAATTATTTTAAGATATATTTCATTGCTATGTCTCCCTTTTCATTTCTGATATTATTAATACTGTCTCTGTGCCCTCTGGTTTGCCTGGCTAAGGGTTTATCTATCTTGTTGATTTTTCTCAAAGAACCAGCTCCTGGTTTTGTTGATTCTTTGTATAGTTCGTTCTTTTTGTTTCTTTTTGGTTGATTTCAGTCCTGAGTTTGATTATTTCCTGTGGTCTACTCCTCTTGGGTGAATTTGCTTCTTTCTGTTCTAGAGCTTTCAGATGTGCTGTCAAGCTGCTAGGGTAAGCTCTCTCATGAAGGCCTTTCCAATAGCAAGTTTGGTTCTAAATATTGTTCTTATCTTTCTCATACAGGCAGATTCTCTTACTATTTCCCAGATTCTCTGTCTTCTAGGTGACCTGTGACATGGCATGCTTTGTACCCCTTTAAACAACCTTTCAGACAAACAAATGAACCAACATCCCCAAGCCCCCTAACAACGTAACAGCCCACGAACCAGAAGCAGCAACAGGGAAGAGACAGGATAAACGGCAAGTGAGTGGTCACGGGGACTGGGTTGCTTTCGAGAACCTTCTAGAAAGTGGAAAACAAGACCTGTTTTTTTTTTGTTTTTTTTTTTTAAAAAAAAAAGCATCGGGCAGTGATTACAAATATATAAACGTGTACTCTACAGTAGAGTACAGAAGAATCCAGGGTCGTACGATGTGACATGGGACATCTCATTATGGAGTCTTCAGAGCCAATCCATTCCCATGGGGAAACTGGGGCTCCCGGTGAGGAACCAGCATCCTTTGGTCACAAACAACAGAAGTCATTTTCCTAAGGAAACCTGAGGCCCAGCTCAGGTCGGGTGGGGGTGGGGGTTTGGGGTTGAGGGGGTTGGGGGGTGACACTGGCATAGCCCACCTGTAGGCAGTACCACCCTGCAAGCCTCCTTCCCCGGAGTGCTGTCGTAATTCATCTTTAATTTCTGCCACTGGGTCTGCGGAGCAGCTAATCATGAGAGCTAATTACTGCGACAGGCTTCTCCCTTCTCTTTTTATGTTTCCATATTAGCCTGTTTAGTATGCTTTGTGTCTGTTTATTTTATAGCCGGAAATACTTTTAATAGGCTAGTAAATTGAAAATGGACTTCACGACCATCTGACTTCACCGGAGTTTTACAACCATTCAATTAATGGTATCAGTAATCTTCCTTCATAATTAGGCGGTTAGTAGCTTTGTCAAGCACTGCTGTTAACTAAATTAGAACTCAGTAACCACCTAATCGTATTTTGGGGGGCTCCAAATGGGAATCCAGCCAGCTTGGGGGCTGCCAGAGTGGAGAGATACGATTAGCTGGCTGTAAATACCGCCTGCAAATATATGGTTTATTACGGTGATAACGGGCTTTGTAGCTCACATAAATCTGTGGGTTCCCGCTGACAGAGGAGAAATGGGCTCGCCTTGGTTGCTAGGAAATAGAGTTAGTTCCTGGGTCTCACATGCTCCATTGCCTTCTCCTGGCAGCTGATGGATTCTCTACATGAGGGGGAGCCGCCAAGAGCCACCCCACAGTGGAGGGAGAGAGCATCAAATAGACTCCCTCTGGAGTCTACACCCAAGTGCGTCCATTCCAGGCAAGCCATGCCAGAGAGCAGAGCACAGCTGCTGATAAAAGACACTGGGGACCGGAAGCTAGATAAGAGCCCAAGGAGGCCGGGGCGGATGGTGAGCGGCAGAAAACAATCCCAGCCGTCATCTGCCCAAGATTTGCTGCCAACTGTCACATTTTGAAAGGAGACAGATTGCTCCAGCGCGTGAGAACTGCTGCCTCTCAGTCGGCTGATCCTGCTTCCATGTACTTACACCAACGAACTCCCCCAGATGTGCTGGACAAGGAAGAAGTTACTTAAAAAGAAAAAATATGTAAATTTTCCTTGTTAGATATGGTTTAGTAGACCGAATATTTTTCATAATGGAAAAAGCAAAAAAAAAAAAAAATTAATTGTATAAGGCGGGCCTGTGTGGTTATTTATTCATTTAGATATGTGACACTCTACGAAATATCCAGAGAGCAGGTTCAAAACACTGACCAATTATCTGTGCAAAAACAAACACAAACAAAAACAAAACCTCAAAAAAAAAAAAAAATCCACCACCAACTTATGTCCGCCGGCTTTCAAAACTTGTGAAGTTGGTCAAAATTTCAACTTTGACTAGCATGTTTTTGCCTAACAAGAAATACTGGGTGGGCATTTGGGGAAGAAGTATTTTAGGGGGCAGGGAAAACCATATATAGTATTTGGGTTACACTGTTTTGCTAATGTGTATTGGGAAGTTAGTGTTACAGAAGAAAGCTGTCTGCTAAGATAGTGCCCTGCACACTGGCTGTGTGACCCTAGGCAACTTGCGCACCCTCTCTGGATCACTTGTAACATGGGGACCCTCTTTTCTTAAAGAGTCATTGTGCTGGTGAAAGGCAGTGAACACTTGCCACAGGGAGAATCTCTGTCAGTCTGAGATGAGCATCAACTCATTTTCTCTCTCCTTTTCTCTCTCCCTAAAATATCCAAGCAGACTCAATTCCCTTCCAGCCAGCTCAGCAAATATCATGTTTCTAGAAGGCGCAATGACTCCTGTGCTCAAGACACTGCTGGTCCAATGGACTTTCTAGTTCTCCATAAAGGCATGGTGGGGTCTCAGTGTCTTCTCCAATCTGCATAAAAAGTCCCCAATGGTTCTGCTGTGGGCTCTCTCTGGGAAAAAAAAAAAACCCTTCAGGACTCCAGGAGACAGAAAAGCAGAGATCAACTCTACAATTGAGAAACCGAAGAGAAAGGGTTGTTCTGTGGCCAAGGGATGGTGACTTAGCCAGTCCCGGCAGAATCCTATTGAAGGAAACAATATCCCCACCCGCAGAAGACTGACTGCTAAGGGCTGCAGAAAACCCCTCTACATCTCAAACCCTGCTTATCTACTTTTAATTTCCCTCCCTTTATTTGTGTGTATATCTGTGTGCACATATGTGTGTACTTATCTGTGTACATACATGTGTGTATGTGGGTGTGTGTATACATATATGTGTGCACATGCATGCACATATATATGAAGCCAGACTTTGGGTATTTTCCTCAAGTGTCTTGTTTTTTGAGACAGGGTCCTTCATTGGCCTAGAACTCACAGTGTACACCAGGCTGGCTGACCAGTAAGTACCATTTAAAGACCAGTGTCTTTACTTCCTCTGTGCTGGGTGTACAAGAGTTTTTATGTGGACTTGAACTCCGATCATCACCTTGCCTTGCTAGAGTTTACTCAATTAACTCCCCAACTCTCGACGCTCTTTTCTTATTTTCGAGACAGGATCTCTGTAGTTTGCCCAGGCTGACCTTGAACTCTTGTGCTCTGACAATCCTTCTGCCTCAGCTTCTCCAGTAGCTGAGACTTCAGGCGTGCACGACCATGTCTGGCTCAGTTCACCTGTATCATTTGGAAGATGCTAAGGAGGAGAGAAGACACAGGGAAGGCAAAGGAGGGAGAACAGACACTGAATGTAAAGGACTTTGTAAGTCGCTTGAAGAAAGCCATACTTTAAGACAATGAAAAGCATGGAAGAGTCTAAGATGGGTAAATGGTAAGGTCGGAGCTTGTGTAAGAGTGGGGTTCAGGGGTGAAGTGGGGCAGAGTTCGCAAGTCTTCTATACATGGAGAGAAAAACCCTCCTTGGTCCTGGGTACCAAGCCTGCTGCATAGGATGGAGTGACAGCTGGGAGTGCCCAACAGGACCAGCCAGCTCAAGAGTCTCCGAGTGCACAGCCTGTAAAACCTCGCAGAGTACTCAGCTGTGTCAGGCCACACTGAGGAATGGGGCTATGCACCAGTAATTTATGTACCTGTTTGAACTCTGGGCTTGCAAATAAATTTAGTGCCTTGGCCAACAGCCTGAGCACGTGTGTTGGCTGGAGGGCTGCCACAGAGGCAGGCAGAGTGGTAATTGAGAGCAGATGACATCCTGAGGGGCTGCTCTTGGAGGGAAAGAGCCACCCACCACCACCACAACCACCACCTCCTGTTTCGCCTGCTCCACTCCAAGTCCCCAGGAGCAGGGAGCTAGCCAACTAAGGGGCAGAGCTTAGCTTCCCCTGGGGAGTTCTGTCTTTTTTCCAAGGTTGCATTTACATTCCGCATGAACCTGAGCAGATGAATCTCTTGGAAGCTCAGATTGTTCACTGTCAGATGGAACAATGACTACTACCCACACTCCAGGGCCATTGCAAGGGTGAACTAACTCAATATATAGATGTGTGCTGCCTGATAGTGAATGAAAGTAATGCACTGACAAGAGTGTAGGGGTGGATCACAGGGCATCTTCACATAGTCCTGGCTGCTACAGCCTGCCCTGCCTTGACTCTGTGGCATCTTCATGGCGTGGTCCATTGCTCCCTGCATCAGGATGACCCAAATAACAGGAGCTTAAAGCAGGCACAGGGAAATTGAGGCAATAGAGATTTGACATGAGATTTCATGAGATGAACAGGAGTGCATACTAAAGTGTGGTAGAGACAAGGTACAGTAATGTGGCTGCTCACTGCATGGCTAATCATGATGCAATGCTCCAAACTGCACTGCTGTAGATCTGCATGCATGCAAGTGTGAGTGTGTGTGTGTGTGTGTGTGTGTGTGTGTGTATGTGTGTGTGCTCATGCAAGTACACATTCTTATATCTCCATCTGTCTGTCTGTCTCTATCATCTGTCTATCTATCTATCTATCTATCTATCTATCTATCTATCTATCTATCATCTATCTATCTATCCACCTACTCATCCATTCATCTATCTATCTATCTATCTCCTGTTGTTCCTCAGGTGACAGCCACCTTGGGTTGTTTGTTTGTTTGAGGAAGATCTCGCTTATTGTCTGGAAGCTTTCTGATTAGGTTGAGCTGACCCACCAGTAGCCCCAGGGATGTACCTGTCTCAGCACCCCCATTGCTGAGACTACACGTATGTACCACTATGTCACTATGTCACCTCTGGGGCTTGAACTCAGGTTCCTATGCTTGTACGGACAGCACTTTCCAGCTGAGCCATCTCCCCAGCCCTGTGATGTTGTACTTTTATGTGATTGGTGGCTTTACCACCTACATGTAACACCTTATGCTATGACTTCACAACAGGTCACCCAATTGGGCACTGGGAATTTTCAATTCATTATAATCTTTCTAGACTACAATCATCCCTATAATCCACCAGTAAAATATCACCACATTGTGTGTGTGTGTGTGTGTGTGTGTGTGTGTGTGTGTGTGTTCTTAATGATTTCACTGAATAATATTGGGATTTCCACATGAACTCCCCACTCCTGGGACTCAGGCCCCAAGCTGTTGTGGGGTCTGCTGTCTCCAGGTAACGTGTGTTGGTGGGAAGCAAGAAGCAGCAGGCATGCATTGCAGCAACAGTAATTAAAGCAGGGACTTCTAAGAATAGGGACTAAGATGGATGGGCAGGGGTCAACAGGGGACATGCTGACACTCTCCATAAGTTTAATGTGTTCTGTCTAGAGGCAAGAATTCAATTAAGCCATTTCTCAAGGTGCATACTGACTTCCAGCCCCTGGATGCAGGCCATTCTGCCATTCTGGGGCTTGCTGTTCATTCTTCTTTGTTTGTCTACTTTTGTCACTTGTATTGCTTCTTTTGTCTTTGACCTGGGTACCACATAGCACAAGGACATCTCCTGTCCAAACCCCCAGGAATGAAAAGTTGTGTGTACTACCCTGAGCCCTGAGAATGCTTCAACATAGGACCCATTAGCCTTACAACCAAGCAAAGTAGGTAAGCCTTGGACACTGGTGCTTGCAGGTGGGTCAGGGCCAACTGGGGGTGCTAAGAAAGGGATGCAGGTAGGTGTGGTTGTCCCAAGGACTAGGAGGCTCCCCTGGAGGACAAACCAAGGCTGTTAAGCATTCTGCTATGTGTGTGGCAGATTTTCTTTGTCTCAGTTTGGTTTCTGCTGCTGTGATAAACACTATGACCCAAAGCAACTTAGGGGAGGAGAAGATTGATCTATCTGGCTTATAAGCTATAGTGCATCACTGAAGGAAGCTATCCTGGTTATCTATCTATCTATCTATCTATCTATCTATCTATCTATCTATCTATCTATCATGGCATATGCTAGAGTCATCTGAGAAGGGAGAAGCTCAGTTGAGAGACTGCCTCCATCAGACTGGCCTGTAGGCAAGCACATGCATTTTCTTAATTGATGATTGATATGGAAAGGCATGGTCCATTGTGGGCATTACCACCCCTGGGCAAGGGGTCCTGGGATATATAAGAAAACAGATGGAACCCCTCCATGGCCTCTGCTTCACATCCTGCCTCTAGATTCTTGGCTTGGCTTCCTCTAATGACAAAACATGACCTATAAGGCAAATGAACCCATTTCTATCCAATTGCTTTTGGTCATGGTCTTTATCAAAGCAACAGAAACCAAACTAAGACCGAAGTCCAGACGTGGCACTTCCCACAGTGAGCTGAGCCCTCCCACATCATCATTAATTAAGAAAACATCCCACAGACAGGCCTTCAGGTCAATCTGAGGCAATTAATCAATCAATCAAAGTTCCCTCTTCCCAGGTGACTCTAGTTTGTGTCAAGTTGGCAAAACTACCGATCACACTTTGCAATGCTTGAGAATCCACGTGGCATCTTTAGAACCCCAAATTCCTCAAAGGTATCACATGGTGTCTTAGGGTTGTATTGCCCTGAAGAGATATCAGGATCATGGTAACTTATATAAAGGGAAACATTTCATTGGCGCTGGCTTAGAGTTTCAGATATTTAGTCCATTATTGTTAGATATTGAGTCCATTATCGGCATGGCAGGCAGCATGGTAACATGCAGGCAGGCATGGTGCTGGAGACAGAGCCAAGAGTTTCTGCACCTTGGTCCACAGGCAGCAAGGGGAGACTGTGTGCCACATAGCCTAAGGATAGAAGACCTCAAAGCCTGTCCCCTCCACACTCTCTCCAAAAAGGCCACTCCCACTCCAACAAGGTCAGAACCTCCTAATAGTGCCACTCCCTGTGGGACAAGCATTCAGACAGGAGTCTATAGGAGTCATTCCTATTCAAACCACTTATACGTGGCCAAGGACTGCACCAGGGCAGAAGCCCAGTTTAGATCACGTAGCTGATGGCAATAACATCGATCCACCTACACGATACCCCAGGACTTGCTTTCCAGGTACAATGAGATCAGCCTTCCATTAGCTTGCAAACTACTGAGCTTGGACTCTCATAGGATGACAAACACCAACAGATGTGGCTTAAACAATATGCATTAATTTCTCATACATGTGAAGGCTGGAGAGTCCAACATCATGGTTCTGGTTCTGATAAGACACATAGTCACTGTTTCTGCTCCTGTGATCTCTGCACCTGTCAGGAGAAAATAAGGGGAGACAGGGAGAAAGTCAAAAAGAGGAGTAAAAGGAGAAAGAATGAGAGGCAGAGACAAAGAGGGACAAAATGAAAGGGAGAGAGAGAGGGAGAAAGCACTGCCTGTCTATATCTTCAGAGCTCCACCCACATAGACTTACGTGACCCTGATTAACTCCAAATGCTCTATCCAAATGCTGCTACACTCGGGGATCAGGAGTCCATCATCTGAGTTACGGTGGCCACGATTTAGTCACAGCAGCATCTGTGGGAAGTGTGCCCAGTGGCTACTTGAAACCAGTAAAAGGCAAATTGTATGACACCTTCTTCCCTGTGAAGTCAGAGGCTCAGGCTAGCAAGTGTGTGGCCACAGGTCTCAGCCACAAAAGCACCAACCCGGCAGAGAGCCTGCCTCTCTCTCTCTCTCTCTCTCTCTCTCTCTCTCTCTGTCTCTCTCTCTCTCTCTCTCTCTCTCTCTCTCTCTCTCTGGCGTCACATCAACCTCAAACACTTGCTTCAAGATCCAAGTGCTGACCACTTCAGTTTTCACACAGTGGAGCCTCCACTCAGTTACCCCAGCAAGAACGAGAATTAATGAGGATGTGACACTGGACCGGAAAACCCAGAGGTTCTCTGGCTTTGTGCACATCTGGATAAGGACGTCTCAACATCATCAATAGGCTGGGGTTCCCTCTCCACCACTCTCCTTCCTTCCATTGCAGTTAAGGTCTCTGGGCAAACATCAGCTCTCGACTCTCTCGGGGCTGCAGCTGCTCCAGCAGGGCAGTGCTCAGTCCTCACAACCTCAGGGACATGGGCACCCTTCGAGGGACTGTGATATGCAAGTGTAAGCCTAATAAACCCTTTGTTCTCTAAAGTGCTTTTGATAGTGGTGTTTGTCACAGCCACAGAAGACAAACCAGGACATTCCCAGAAGAAGGAACTGGGACCAGTGACAAGTGACAACTCTCAGAGTCTGTACAACACATTCTCCTGGTCACCCAACATATTACTAAAGAACTCCACAAGTTAGAAGAACCTTAATTGATTATTGCTTGATTGGTTTTTTGAGAAAAGATCTCACTGTGTTGCTAAGACTGGCTTTGAACTTCTGAATTCAAATACTCAATCCTTCTGCCTCACCCTAACTTAGAACTAAGATGTTTGCACCCACTTTTCAAAACCCCAGAAAGTGGGTTGAAAGGCTGAACTACTGAACTAAGAGAATTTCTGATTAAAAGTGGAAGCTACTACCTTAAAACTCATATGTATATGAGAATAAGCCCTGAGGCTGGTAAGAGCAGGAAGTTCTGTGGCGCCCTCTGCCCCTGTCTGTGTCCAGGGCCCCTTTGTCTTCTGCAAGCCACAGAATGAATCTGATTGTGTGTGTGTGTGTGTGTGTGTGTGTGTGTGTGTGTGTGTGTGTGTAGCCTGTAAATTTATTTTTGCCATCATCAGTGTATATATCTCAGTGCTCACCTCTGCAGCACATATACTAAAAAAAAAAAAAAAATTGAAACAAAAGTCCATCTGTCAAGGTTAATCTTCAAACCACTACAAGTGATTAAAATCTCAACTAAATCCTCAGTGCCTCTTTGCACTGCCTTAGTAATCCAGTTGCCACTGTTTATTAAAGGTAAGTGAGGGGCTGGTAGGGAGGTGCTGTCAGAAGTCGCCTCGCTAGACACATCTGACTCTTCAAGCAAAACCTTGCTTCAAGTGATAAGAGAAGCAAGGAAAGGAAGTGGTATCAGAGAGAAGGGGAGAAGTATAGAGCATATGCTTATATCCCTTAACTGGAATAGCAGTCCACTATACTGCACAGACACAGCATCAGGAAACTAAGACACTGAGGTACTGAATGACTGGCTCAAGGTCAAGGTCACATGACTAGTAAACAACGGGTCTGGGATTTGAACTTGTCTCTCTCACACCAAAGGCCAACAGACCTCTTCCCACACAGAGGTATCCTATCAGACTTTCTCATCCCAAAGCTGATCCGTACTTTCAGAGAACTCGACTGGCTCACACCATCATCCGAGCATGCCTGTGAGGGCCTTGTCAAATAGACTAGCATTCAAAAAGCAAGGCGAAGCAGGTAAAGCCCTGACCATCAAGGGTAGTAGAGCTGGACCTGCCCCTTCCCACCCACAGGACTCCTGACTCTCAGTCCCTAGATTTAGACTATGATCTATACCATCAGCATTCAGCTTCTCAGGCCTGAGACTCCACACCAGTCTTTCCCAAGGACAGATGGTGGGATTCTCAAGTCTCTTTATGTGTGAGCCAACATCTTACAATAAACCTCTCAGTTACATGTGATATATGATGTATTGGGAGATGTGTGCATATGAATGTGTGTGCCTGAATACCTTCATATGTGTATGTAGGCCTGAGGTCAACATAAGGTATCTTTCTTTATCATCTACACCTTATTCCTTGATATAGGATCTTGAAAAAAAACAAACAAACAAACAAAAAACCCTGGAGTCTATTGATTCAGCTAAGCTGGCTGCCCAGCAACCCCCAGAGATGCTGTCTCCACCTGCCTAGGTCCTGTAATGACAAATGGATGACACCATGTCCAGCTTTTCCTTTTTTAACATGGATTTGGGGCAATTACCCTCAGGTCATTGTTGGGTGTTAAAACCATGCCAGGAAGCTTGATAGATAGAGCAGGCTGAGACCTGGAGACTCAGTGGGCACACACCTGAGACCTGGGCAACTCCCTACTCCCTGCCAGAAAAACGTGCCACACACCTCACATAAGGAACAGTGACCTGTGGTCATGTAAGCCCAGAACAGAGTTCTCCTCCATGCTAATGAGGTACCTAGAGGCCCTGACAGCTTAGCCAATAAGCTTCCCTTCCAAAACATTCCTTCCTGCAAAAGGTATGTAATCTCAGGTCCACCCCGAGAAGTGGGTATGCTACGGTATGCATCCATTTTCCACCATGAACAGCCAATAAACAGCTTAGAACCACGGACTGCCTCTTTTCGTCAAGATCCGCCGTAGGGAGTCATGGAGAAAGCATTTGACTGCAGAGTCGCAAATTAATTTACCTGTAGAAGGCCTCTCTGCCTCCATCAAGCAAAAGATATTCACCACGGAGGCAAGCTGGGGCTGGCCTGGGCTAGATGCTGTCCCCATCCCCCTTGCACTCCATTCTTGGCTCTTCCAAGACTCCTAGCTGCGCCTGGACAGAGAAGCCTGTCGCCTCTGTCTCATTGCAGGCCCACACCCCCCAACCCCCAACCAGCTCTGGCTTTCCCACATCTCAGACTGTGTTTTCCCTGCCTGGGGGAGCAGGAGCTTCCCTACAGCCCAGCACCTGCCCTAGCACCTGGTGGCATGGGATAAGCACAGTTAAACTCCCCATGTTCCATCTCCCCAAGGGTTGAGCTAAGCAGTGGGGTCGATGACCCACAGGTCATGACTCTGAGCCAAGTATTTTACCATTGAGAGCCATCTTCCCAGTCCACAGTATCTTTATTAGATACAAGCAGTAATTATTTCCGTAGGTACTTCACATAGAGATACAGAAATCCTATTCACTCTATACCTCTAGAGAATCCTAATGCACTAGTCAAATAAAATTTTTCTTTAACATGGAAGTTTCTGGAATATTGCAAAAACTTGAAAGACAGTCCCTCTAACTCCACGAGAAGCCTTGTGCTCACTATATAAACAAGGCGCTAATGAACTCACGGAGCTGAGCTGCTCAAGTCAAACCTACAGAGTGCCTGTGCCGGCCCACCCTCGGCAATGAAGACTGCATGGCTGTCACCGGAGCCACTGAAAAAACACGTCAAGAACTGGATTGCTGTCTGAGTGTCCTCACCTCCTGCTGTGGCCACCCCACAGGTTAACCACCTTTTTCAAGCTCTACCTCCTCCAACTAAAAACTGAGAGCACTAAGAACACGCAGAGCCTGCGGCTCTTCCAAATCGAAGTGAGAAAATTCACACAAGGCCTTGCTACGTGCCCCAGACACCATAGGTGCTCAATAAATGCTGCCTCCGATCCCCAGTCCTGAGCGGCCTCTGGTGGCTCATTCCCGAGCTTTATATCAGAATGTCACTATACTTTACGTCCTCTAATCTGATGAAAACAAGTCCATGCAGCCTTGGCTCCCCACCTCAAAGCTTTGATCTGTTTGCTCTAGCAACTCCTAAGCAGCAGAGAGGGAGAAGATATATAAAATTGATTTTATTGTCTATATTTATAGACAATCTTATCTCTCTCTATATATATATAGAGAGAGAGAAATATAAAAATCACTTCTGAAGGGGCTGAGAGTGTGGCTCAGTTGGTAGAGAACTTGCCTAGCATGCACGAAGCCCTGAGTTGGAGCCCCAGCACCACAGAAAAGGGCCTGTGGTACAATATATAAAATTATAGTGGACTATAATCTTACTACTCTGGAGACATAGACAAGAGGATTTGAAACTCATCCTCAGTTAAACTTAGCAAGTTAAAGTTATCCTGGACTACACAAGGCTCTGATGAGGAAAGAGGGAAAGAGGGGAAGGAGAGGAGAAAGAGAGAGTAAAGAACATAGAGAAGAAGAAAAGAGGGGAGTAAGGAGAGCGGAGGGCAGGAAGGGAAACCAAGTCTCCTACACATGGCTTACACTCTCTTCCTTCCCTTGTTTCTCCATCTACAGAGATGTCAGTCACCATTGCCCCGAGCTTGACCCACTCTACACATGTTCAATGTCCAGCCCCTCACTTCCAACATATCACTTTCCGTCTGCCCCCCCCCATTTTCATGGCTCTGCCAGCTTTTCCATCAGTGGAGTCTGAGCCTATCTCTGACCTCTTCTCTCCATTTCTTCTGCTCTCCAACTCAGCTGACCCAGATTCTAGCCAGGTCCCCTGGGATCAAAGCCCAGACGGCTCGTCTGGCCTTGAAACAGGTCCCTTCCCCAGAACAGGCTTAACTCTACAGCCTCCCCTACGGCAGAGGTCATTGATCAGTTCAAGGGCCAGCCACAGACACTGATTGATTAGATTGGAAGTCGGTAGTGCCAGGGATAACCCCTTTACCCTTTGGTTGAACTGGACTGCTGGGGTCACCACTGGAACAATTCTCTACCCATGAGTGCAGCGATTTCACACTGGGTGAATATCAGCCTCCCTGGGTCACACGGAGGCAATGACTACGCCCTACCATGGCTTTCACACCACCTAACTGTTACTTTTGCCACCCAGGGCCACATGGAAGCCATCTTTCTCCATCATCCTGGATTGCCACACTGTTTCTCTAACATGTCTCTGCCCACACATAGAACTTGCATGTTTTGGCATGGACATATCACACCCTCCCAAGGTGATGGCTTGGATGTGCCTACATCCTCAACTCAACCTGCAGATACTTACTGAACTTCAGTGATTCTTTTTGTTTTCTAATGAGAACCTTCGGATTGCAAAGCTATGTGTCTTGGCTTCTTTTAGGGTTCTTTAGGCCAGTCTAGCAGCTACCCTGGAAGACTGTGTAAAATAGACGCCCTGCCCTTGGGAAGAAGTGGGTGTTCAGATTCCCTGGAGTTCCCAACCCACCCCGTCTCAATCCTTTATGCTCCTTGCTTGTCCTCCCTTGCGTTTGTATCTCAGTTTAACAGTGTGAGGGTGGAAAGATGCCTTATTAATCTTGGTGCCATGGGACCGTTAAAAGGACAGGCAAGTCAAGCCTTGGAGGGTCCCACTTCCCAGTAATGTGCACACTGCCACTGCCTCTGTCTATGTCTCTGTCTCTGTCTCTGTCTCTCTCTGTCTCTGTCTCTGTCTCTGTCTCTCTCTGTCTCT
>NC_034591.1:116771553-116787845 GCF_900095145.1 Mus pahari
TGTGTGTGTGTGTGTGTGTGTGTGTGTGTGTGTGTGTGTGTGTGAAGTCACCATGGACTACTTCCTCTTCAGTAAAGCATAATACCGAGGTACCTACTTTATGGGGATCTCAGGATGACTCAGTGGGATGGTAGATTTAAAAACACCTAAAATTGTGCCTGGCAGAGAGGAAGCAACCCAGTGCCAGCTTTACATCCTAGGAGGAGCTCTAAGAGACACAGTAGGATGTTTCTCACAGAGCTCAGCACATCTAACTGGCAAGTGCTCGTGGTTAGCCGAAGAAACATTACATAATATTCCTAAGAGCTTCACAGAAACTTCAGGCCAACCCAGGTGAAAGCCTATTGACATGAAATTCCCACCATTTGGTTTCTGAATTAAATATCTGAGGGATTAGGAGACACTATTGTATTGTGTCTACTTTAGCCTGTGACACATAGTTGTATATGTATCTAAGGGGGAAAAAAAATCCCACTTCACTGGGTTAAACAACGAAGACTGGTAGTTTATCCAGCCAAACACACAAACCTTGGTTTTGAAAAAAACCATATGAAGTCCAGGCAGTGGGTGCTTCAGAATTTCTGACCAGAGATGAGCGCATCCCTTTAGCTCTTTCTCTTGCCTTATTGCTCTAGCTAAGCCATCAAACATCATATGGCCCAGGAGGACAGAGTGGGTGCCTTTGTCTTGTCCCTGACTTTATAGACAGATTGCTTTTAATTCTTCCTACTTGTTATGCTGGCTGAGCCATCACACTCAGCCTTTATTATGTTGAAGTATGTTTCTTCTATTCCGAGTTTCCTCTGGGATTTCTATTGTGAAGGATGTGTCAAAGCTGGTGTCAAAAGGCCTAGGACGGTCATGTGATCTATCTCAGAGTCTATTCATTTAGGGTGTAATGTTTACTGCTCTCTGTATGTTTAGCAGTCTTTGCACTCCTGGAACAAAACCAACTGGATCATACCCTGTGGTATTTTTACTGTGTGGTTGACATCAGTGATTACTGGAAATTTTTGTGCAATGCTCATCAAGGAAACTGTTCTACAGTTTGTGTGTGTGTGTGTGTGTGTGTGTGTGTGTGCGCGCACGCGCGCACGCGCACGTGCACCCTTATCTGGGTTTGACATCATATTAATACTGACTCTCTAAGGACAGATGTCTCAGCAGTAAAGAGCTTACACAGCTCTTGCAGCGGACCTGGATTTTGTTTTGAGACAACTAGGTACCTTTTTCTGGACTCCTTATTGACTGAACGCACATACACAAATTCTCATACACATATATACAGATAATTAAAATAAAACATATCTTTTGAAAATATTGGTTTGATATAAGGAGTTTGATAGCATCTCCTTGCTATTTATGGAATAGTTTGAAGGGCATTAGTGTTTGTTTGTTTTGTATCTATGTATATGTATATGTGTATTTGTATGTGTGTGTTTGAGTGCTCACAGAGGCCAGGGTGTCATATTCCTTGGAGCTGGAGGTACAGGCATCTAAGCAACCCAATGTGGTGCTAGAAACCAAAACTTGAGTCCTCTGAAGAGCAGCAAGTGCCCTTAACCTCGGAGCCATCTCTCCAGCCCCCGGAGCACTGGTGTAGATCATAATAAGAATGATAGCCATATGCAAGTGCAGAGAAAATGGACAATCCGCTTCTAAAAACAGCTTGCTCTTTATGACCTCATTCAGAAGAAAGACACAATGGTAACTATTCAAGTCTTCCATGAACCTTACCTATGGTGAGAGGTTTGAATTAAAAAGTGATAGGGGGCTGGGAGATGGCTCAGTCATTATAGTGTCTGTCTCTCAAACAAGAGAACCTGTGACCAGACAGACCCCTATCACACATGTAAAAAGCGAGGCACAGCAATATACAGATAGTGGGGAGGAAGAGGCAGGCGGATATCTAAAACTCTGGGCTGCCCAGCCTACCATAATCAATGAGGTCCAGATATAGGGAACAACTCTGTCTATAAACAAACAAACAAATAAATAAATAAATAAAATGAAGCATTGACCTCTGGCTGCCATGTATATGACATACCCACATGAACATGCAACACACACACACACACACACACACACAGAGAGAGAGAGAGAGAGACATGTTTCTCCAGGGTAGATACCTTATAGATAAGATTTAGTTAAGTTCAAACAGGAAGGAAGGTACTTAGTGTGGGAACTCCACACCCTACCCCCAAGCCCCAACATCTGGAAGGGATTTCACATGCTTTCTAGTCAAGGTAGATGCTTTCCTTCTGGAATTGCTTTGGAGGTGACCTTGGGGAGAATAATGTCAGTGAGCCATCATCTCCAGGCCAAAAATTCCCTCCCTTGTAATCCCAGGAGTGCTGCAGACCATCTCAGCTAGCTTTCAGGTACCTTTACCCAAGGGTCAACCATGAGTTAGAGAAAGGTGAGCCATGATGATTTCTGAAAGCCCACGTCTGATGTAACCTGAATTTCATGTGGCAACACGTTCCTGGCCTCCAATGTGGAGAGATCTCCAAGGAAACCTTTCTCCAGGGCACCGAGCAAGCCAAGAGAGATTATGGCAGCTGAGCCAGGACCCCGGTGAACACAGGGAGGTGATGACTGTTCAAGCATGTGATTTACCGTGGCCTGTGGAGAAAGAGAAAAGGGCAGAAGGGAGAGGCCAGGGATGGCTGGCACCAGGCCAGGCCCAGGACCTGAGAGTGAAGTTAAACTGTTGTAGAGGGCCAGAGATCCGGGGCCTGGTCCCAGCCTGACCGATTCTTCCCTATTCACCTCTTTACTACACAGGAGGATTAGCTGGGCCTGGCTGCCCTCCACGGCCTGGGAGTGGGGATTAACTCTGCAATCAAATCTGAACACTTTCTCTGTCAGGCTACAAGTATCAACACGTGCAGAAAGCTTAAGTGAGGCTATAGGACAATGGGGTGGAATGGTGAGCTGTGGCTAATGAGAGTGCCCATTTCCGGTGCACTGTGGGTCCAGTATAGCTATGAGTCCACATGCCTCCGGTCTGACTAGGTCAAGGTCACATTTGCACTAAGTATCTCAAGACTCTTATTCTAAAATGAGTCTGGTAAAGTCACGGTCATGTCTACGTACAAAGAAAATGAGGGTCTGAGGAGATGCCTCAGTTGGACCTGAGTTCAATCCCCAAAAGTCATGTAAAATAAGCTGGCCATGGTGTCATGAACTTGAAGTCCCAGTTCTGAGACAGGCAGATCCTTGGAGCTCACTGGCCAGCCAGCCAGACTCTTCTACTTAGCAAGTTCAGGCCAGTCAGAGACCTTGTCTCCCCAAATCAAAGTAAATGGCACCTGAGAAATAGCAATCAGGTTTGTCCTCTGGCCACTTTTAGGCATGTGTGCACATCTGAATACACGTGCATGCATGTGAGCATACACATAAAAGGAAATGGCATCACAGATTGCTTGAATTAAGAACATGAGGTTTGCAATGATCTGAGGGGTCAGTCCCCTGCACTGTCTTTAGGAGTCTATGTTCTCTGGTTTGTGCTTCCAGCCATGAAAATCAAAAGATTCTGTTGGTTTATGCAAACTTTAGTTGGCCAAAGCATATATACTTTTTAGAAAGGTCTCTGATATGAGAAGTTAGTGGAAATTTTTTTTTTCCCTTCAAAAGGCCAGACAATGTTTTCTGCTTTGCAGCACAGAGGTCCCGGCTCTACCATTTCAGAAGAGTAGCGCTGTGGTGAGCATGGCTGAGTCTGTGTGAACCCTACAGGCTGCAGTGTGGTGACCCTTGACCCGTGATGTTTGTGTCGATCATTCCTTTCCTCTGCTGTGGAAACACCTGTGACGGATGAGCTGATGACACCTCTGGGCTACGGCAGGAAGAATCAGAGTGCACAAAGATTGTCATGTCTTGATCCTACCTGGGAAGGTGTGACCTTACACAGCCAAAGGGACCTGAAAATGTGATTAAATGTGTGGCACTAGTTATAGAAGCATTATCTGGGAGGGCCTTTTAAAGAACAGAGACAGAGAATGGCAAGACACGGATGTGGGGATTAGAGTGGTGTTTAGAGAGGGAGATGAGATGCCACAATGCAGGCTCTGAGGATGAGGTCATCTGAATTGAAAGATACGGTAGCTTCTAGAAGCTGGGAAGATGCGATGGTTCAAAACTGACCGTCAACTTGACAGGATCTAGAGTTAACTAGAAGACCTGTCTCTAGATACATCCAAGAGGGATCTAAGTTAGGTTAATTGAGGTAGAAAGACCAACACTAGATATGAGGGACACTATTCCATGGGACACTATTCCATCCCAAACTAAATGAAAAGAAGAAAAGCAAGCTTGTCCCCAGCTCCCCTACACACACACACACACACACACACACACACACACACACATACATACCACCACCACCACCACCACTACCTCTGCTTCCTGGCCGTGGCTGCAATGTGAGCTGCTACCTAATGCTCCTGCCGCCATGTCTTGCCCGGCACGATGGACTGTACTCTCAAATTGTGAGCCAGAACAAAGCCTTCCTTCCTGAAGCTGCCTTGTCAACCTTTGTCAGGTTTTGCCATGGAAAAGGGACAAGTAGCCAGCACAGAAGGAAACAGAGCCTCCCCTGGAGCCTCCAAAGGAACCCAGCCTTTCAGCTGTGGACTTTGGGTTTCTGATCTCCAGGAACTGCATGAAGCTAAGCTGTTCCCTTTGCAGCACTTCATTATCATGAAAAAAGAAATGAGCCTGGCAGTGTAGCAGGAGGAATAAGCACCCCGTTTCCTTTCTAAAACCTCAAATGTAGAAGGCAGAGTACCCTTACCCCTTGGTTTGGACACTGATGGCAGCTTGACTGTAAGCAGCACCTTGAATCTTGGTTCCCATCTGTTTATGTGAAGGCATCACGGCTCCAGCTGTTGCCTTAATCTAGCATCCTAACTTCCACCTCACAAGACACTAACTGGCAAAGCTGTTATCACTGAACATGTATTACAGGGCCAGCAGGAAGATGGCCAGGGAAGCCAACCAGGGTTTAGAAACTCAGGAAAAGGTATCACAGGGAAGACAGGTCACCTCACTGCCTTAGTCACTTTTCTGTTGCTGTGATAAGAATCCATGGCCAAAGCATCTTATAAAAGAGTGTTTAATCTGGGGGCTGATGGCTCCAGAAGGTTAGTTAGCATCCTTGACCATCATGATGGGGAGCTCAGCCGTGAATAGGCAGGCAGAGTGCTGGAGAAGTTGCTGAGAGCATCTTGAAACACAATCGCAAGGCAGGCTGTGATGGGGAGGGGGAGGGGAAGGGGAGGGGGGAGGGGGAGGCCGTTCTCATTCAAACCACCACACTCACCAAACCCAGCCTTCTGAAACAAATGGAGAGGTTGGGGAAAGATGAGCAATTCAACTTCAAAAATTTCAAATCAGTATCAGTACAGAGAAGCTTTGTGTGTGTGTGTGTGTGTGTGTGTGTGTGTGTGTGTGTGTGTGTGTGTATGTGCGCGCGCGCTTGTCTGTACGTGAATCACCTGCTTACAGGTACGTGGTAGATCCTCTTGAGGTGGAGTTGAAGGTGTATAAGGTGCCCGATGTCCTGATGTGGGTACTGGGAACCAAATCTGAGTCTTCTGCAGGAGCTAGAAGTGCTCTTAAACACTAAGCCATATCTCCAGCTCCCAGTTCAGAATTTCTTCAAGCTACAGACCTCTCAGAAGGAAACAAATCTCTAGCCACTCAATGAGCTTATTCATGTGTCTTTTATGAATTCTAGAAATCCGAACAATAATAGCAGCCTGGGTATTTGCCACGACCCCTGGAGATCCACACTGTGTGCTTCCCCAACTGCCTTTGCTCACGAGGGCAATAGTTTGGAACTGAATAGCCCCTGACAGCCTGTGTTTTGAAAGTTGGTGTCCAGCCTGTGGTGCCAGTACAAGGGGAGGACAATTTCAGACGTTACATCACAGTTGTGCCCACAGGACTGGGGCCCTCCTCTTTCTCTCTTCCCTTCTCACACACCATGGGCTGGGAAGTTTTGTTTCTCCAAGTGATCCTCGCCATGAGGCAGCAGCACCTTGACACAGACCAAAGCCATGGGCCAGCTATCATGGACTCTGGAACCGTGAGCCAACAGCAACCTTTCCTGCTTATAAGGTGTTCGTCGCTGGTATTTTGTAACAAAAGCTAACTGGTATCTCTAGGATGCTGCTTACTCCCCCACCCCACCTCCCACCCCGTTTCCACTGTGCTCTGGGTTCTTACTGAGGTCACAAACATGGAACCAGAGTACATCTGGGGGACTGGGGAGAATAGTCATGGGAGGGATGATCCCAGAATTTTCCCTGAAAGCCACCACCTGTGGGTGGCATCTCTCCTTACAGTCCTGCCAGGTAACCCTGTCCATGTAGCTCTCAGCACCACGGCCCAAGGATCTCTGCTTTACCCCTCCTGACCCAAGATGTTAAAACGTTCAGTGAGTACTGTACCTTCTAGTATCTTCACAGCTGATCACACTGTAGGAACGCCTTTGTGTGTGCACATGTGCGTGCACATCTGTGCAGAAGGCAAAGGACAAGCTTGGCTGTCCTTTTTCACCCTGTGTTTTGAAACATGGTCTCTCGCTATCAAGTTAGGCTGGCCATCCAGCAAGCCCCTGGGTTTCACCCGGCTCTGCCTCTTCAGCACTAGAATTACAGGCACATGTCACCACACCCGACTTCTGGGTATGGAACTCGGGCCCCAGCTTGCATATCAAGCACTTTGCCAACTGAGCAAGCTCCCAGCTCCTAGCAGTCCCTTTATTAAGCTTGCCCAACAGTACACAATCAGAGTCTGCCACGTGCTTCCCGCTGAGACCTCACTGACATAAATGACATGAACTTCATCAAGCACCTGCTGTAAGCTCGGCAGCCACTGTCATTTAATATCAAATCCCCCCACGAATTCCAAGTGGTATGCATGACAGGTGCAGTGTACAGACGAGGATTCTAAAGCCCAGAGAAGTCACAGTCACACAGATGAAGGCAATTCAGCAAGAATGGATCTATGACCTCTTAAGCCCCACAATGCATGTTCAGCTGCAGTGCTGACAGACATGACAACAGCCCTCACAATTTCCACACACAATTAGCACACCACTGGAATCTTTTCAGAGGCTTTCTCCGGCATCGACTCTAACAACGTGCTTAGAATCTGTCCTATGTCCTGTGAGCACGGACAGTGTTATAGGTGGTGATCCTCCGAGATGCTCCTACCAAGCGGCCTGGCCTCGCTTTTTTCAGACAGGCTGAAAACATTTGGCATCTATGAGGTCTATAATTGGTGGGGGTGAGGAGGAATGAGAGAGTCAGAGAAAGAGGCAGAGGAGCGAAAAGGTCTAGACAGGCAGGGTCAGGCTTAAACATCAATTTGTTTGCAGCCCAGCTTTGGTGGCTCTGATGTTCAGTAGGAGGGTGGCAGCCACACATGCAGAGGTCTGACCTTTGAAATAGAGAGTGGCTTTTGCAGACAGGACCTCTGTTCTGTCATGTACAACAATGGGCCTAGGGTGAGCTCTAGAACGAGGCTTGTGTCTCCCAATCAGAATAGTCAGAGAAGTTTCATCTTCAAGCCAAGGTTCTGTAGACTCTACTAGTGCCATAAAAGATAGCACACATGCACACGTGTGCGTGTATGTGTGTGCACATGCGTGTGTGTGCGTATGTACATGTGTGCACGTGCGTGCATGTGCGTGTGTGTATGTATGTGTGTGTGCGCACATGCATGTGCGTGTGTGTGTGCGCATGCGTGAGTGTGTGCTGCGTGCGTGTGTGCATATGTATGTGTGTGTGCGCGCGCGTGCACATGTGTGTGTGCGTGTATGTGCGTATGTACATGTGTGTGCGCGCATGCGTGAGTGTGTGCTGCATGCGTGTGTGCGTATGTATGTGTGTGTGCACGCGCGCGTGCACATGTGTGTGTGCGTATGTGTGTGTGTGCACATGTGTGTGTGCACGCACGTGCGTGTATGTGTGCGTATGTACGTGTGTGCGCGCACATGTGCGCACGTGTGTGTGTGCGTATGTACGTGTGTGTGCGCGCGCGTGCACATGTGTGTGCGTGCGTTGGGGGGGGGGTCCAGGGTTTGATGTGTGTCTCTTCCTCAATCACTTTCCACCTCTCTCACTGAACTTGGAGTTCACCATGGCTAACCTGGAAGGCCAGTGAATTCCAAGGATCTTGCTGCTTGGCCTCTCCGATTCCAGGATTACAAGTACACGCCACTCTGCCCAGCTTTTACATGGTTGCTGGGGACAGAACTGGTTCTGGTGTATGCACAGCAAGCACTTCGCAAACTGAGCCATCATCCCTAACATCTCATCAGAGATCTCTGTGGTTTTAATTTCTTTTTTTTAAAACACGGTTGACTGTGTGTGCTCCTGAAGATGTCCTCAAGACTCCGCTGAGCATACTCAATCATCTCCATCCAAAGGGATCCTGGCTGAAGCAGTGTGAACCTGACTATTAATTCCAGTGAGATCCACTGCCTCCGTCCAACTCTTACTAACCTAAGCAAAGAGGAACTCATCGCAAGGATGTCAAGGAGTTGGAGAATGTATGGGGGGGATGGGCTTTTACAGAACTTGTGGGGGATGGGCTGAACCCATAGGAAGGAGGGATGCTTCCTGGAACTAGAAATGACCTGATACATGACCCCAGCCCTATCTTGAAAGTCTCTCATGCGGTCCCCACCCTGGGATGTCCAAGTGAGCCAAGGAAGCTCTGAAGACCCAGCCAAGGTTCCTGACTTCCCTCCCCTTCCTCTATTCACAACTAGAGGCTGGACCTGCATTCCCAGTGGGAAGGGATAGCTAAGAGTTGTCACTGGCAGAGGATGCTGCCAGCATGCTCCCTACACCCTAAAGCCTCCATCTTCACTCAGGGGAGCCTGGGCTTATATGATCAGTAGCCAGGCATCCTCCTGAACTCCAGTGTGGCCCACCTACTTCCTCATATTCCTCATGAGGTCACAGTCATCTGTCTGATGTACTCTGTCCAGATGAGGCATCTAACTCCCAACTGCACTCTTTGTAAGGCTGCGATCGACAGACCTTAGCTCCTCCTAGCATAAGCTCTCCTTCCGAGACAGCTTGAGTGTGGTACTGTCACCTTTAAATCACTGTGACAGGACGCCTGGCTTGAAAAACTTAAAGGAGGTGTTTCCTGTGCTCACGGCTTCAGAGTGTCCAGTCCATCCATGTGTGGGTGCTTAGTGGAGGAGAGTACCTCCCATCATGGCCTCTGGGAGGCAAAGGGTATGCTGGCTCAGGGTTACTTTTCTTCTTCTCCTCACTTCACTCTGCTCAGACCCCAGGCCATGGGGGAGTGTACCCCAACATTCTCACGTGAGTTCTTACCCCTCAGTTAGAATCCTTAGTGAACAACCCTTCACAGACACACTGAGAGGTGGGCCTCAGTCTACTCAGTGAGTCCAAATCCTATCAATGTCACCATGAAAATAAACTGTGGCCAGTGTCCTTCCAGCACACGGCCCAGAAGAAAGGCATGGGATGGGGGTAGGGGAGATACATGGGATTAGAAGAGATACAGAGGTGACTTTTGTGGCCTTATCTAAGGTGACAGAAGACAGCTGGTTCTATATGTGATTGTACAGCTGAATGTGGATATCAGGAGCGGGGGAACGTAGGGACCTCTGAGAGGCTGGCATGGTACAGAGTTCTTAATCATTGTCTGTTTTGGATGCTTTCATGAATCAGAATGACAAGTGAACAGTCTGGCTATGGAACAGTCAGTAACAGACTCAGGAGCTCCCGTCACCAGCATCCTGCCATCTAACGGGTTCATGACTCACAACAAAATGCAAAGGCTCTTGGCGTCTAGCTCACTCACGCTGTGAAAAAAGAGGACATCCGTACAGCTCATCCCTCTTGCACTGTGATTCTGGCCTGGAGTCAGCCAGTTTCCAGAAATGACAGTGGCGCATACAGGGCAGACTCCTTCTGGACCAGTCATGCCTCCCTTCCAGATCTCCCGGTCGACCCCTGCAGGGACCAGGGGCTCAGCTCCAGCATGGAGTAGACAGAAGAAGCATGCCTCCGTGTACCCGCGGGGATCTAATGAAAACAGCCATATGCTGCAGAAGCTGCCGCACAAATTCCAGCACAGCAGAAAAAGTCCCATGCCAGCCTTGGCATGCCACATTTCCATGAGGAAGATAGGTGACCCTTTCCACCCAAATAAGAAGGAATATCCAAAGCATGAAGGGGCCGTGTACATTTTAGAACTTGCCCCTTGCCTTCCAGACCATAAGTCCAGAGTTAGAGAAGTGCGGAGAAGGGCTGAAGTTCTCTGTATTCACAAAGCACATAGGAAGCCCGTGCATCACTACTGACCTACAGCTCAAGCAGAGATGAAAATGCACAGCCCCTTACAGCAGACAAGTCTCTCTGGTCTGTGCTCTTCTCCTCATAGCCACTCCTCTGATACCCAACCTCCTTTCTGAATCTCACAGGACTCTTTGATGGCATAGAACCTTCGGGATTCAGAACCAACACCCATCCCCAAAACCTTCATCTAAGCACCCCTGCAAAGTCTTTTTGCTCACATCAAAAGATGGACTTAAGGGCCCTGGGATAAGATGTCGACATGTCTAGGGTCCCTGTGCAAAGCAGGTCTCCCTTCTGGGCCTGGGTCCAGCTGTATATACCTTAGGGAGTATTTGGAGTTCCTAAACACAGTGGGTCTCCCTGCCTCCCCAGTGAACTGCCCCCCTCCCACTCACTCTATTCAGGATGGCTGTGTATATGGGAATGATGTAGGGAAAGGTCACCCTAACCTTACCCTGCTACTATGCAGATTAGAGATGGGATTTGTGGCCCTCCCTCCCTAAGCTCCCCCAGCCCCATGCCTTCTTCCCTAGACCATGAGCCCTGAGGGAAAGAGGCTAAAAGCAAGCTCCAGGCCTTTGCTTTAAACTGGCAGGTTTTGGTCTGTGGTCAGAAGGGGAGGAAGAAGTCAGCCATTTTGACAGCTCATCATCTTTTTTTTTTTTTTTAATTCTTTTTTGTTATTGGATATTAGATATTTTCTTATTTACATTTCAAATGTTTTCCCCTTTCCAGGTCTCCCTTTGGAAACCCCCTATCCCATCCCCATCCCCTTGCCTCTATGAGGGTGCTCCCCCACTCCCCCACTCCCTTCTTCTCGCCCTGGCATTCCTCTACCCTGAGGCATCGAACACCCTCAGGCCCAAGGGACTCTCCTCCCACTGATGTCCAACAAATCCATCTTCTGTCACATATGTGGCCAGAGCCATAGGTTCCTCCGTGTTTATTCTTTGGTTAGTGCTCCAGTCTCCTGGAGCTCCAGGGTCTGGCCAGTTGACAGTTGCTCCCTCCATGGGGTTGCAAACCCCCTCAGCTCCTTCTTTCCCTTTTCCAAGTCCTCCATCTGGACCCTGCTCTCAGTCATCATCTTTAATTTTTGGTCGTTGTCCCTTTCCTGTCAGAGTTCCTATCAGGGGCTGTCTACCTCCTAGTCTCTCACCAGTATAATTCAAAGAGACTCAGTTAGTGCCAAAGCTTTCTTGTCACCTGTGAAAGGTGATGCCCAGGAGCCCCTGAGGATCAATCATTTGGTTTTCCTTGGAGACAACCTGGCAGGAATTCAGACTCATAGCATGATGGCAGGAATGACAGACAGGCCAACTTGAACCCAAGTCAGGAGTCGGGGAGAGACCTTGGGAAAGCAAAGGCCTTGCTGTGCAGACCAGGGCTCCAGACACCTGGAACTCTCAGTGCTTGGACGAGGAGAGCCCAGGTCAAATGGAAAGGTCACAGTGGGTACTGGCCAGGTTCCCAGGATGGCATATACAAAGGAGATACAAGCATTGTGCCAGTTCTTCAGAGGGCCATGCACCTCCTGGCCTTGAGGGCTGCTTCCTCAATTTACCAGTTCACTCCCATTCTTGGGAGTGGTTTCCCTTTTTAATAAATTATTTCTATTTCTGTCCTTGTGCACCTGAGGACTCAGACCCATGACCTTTATGCCTCCATGGCCAACCAGATTAGGATATTAAAGTCATGGGCAAATGTATCAGATTCCCAGTTGGCATTCCAAAAGTGTCTACCATCTGTCATCATTATATATCTAGAACCTAATGGCTTACAGGTGCTGGGAAACCTGGCTTTTAAGGTGAGCATTCTCAGGAAGAACCTGACTGTCCTCGTGAGGGTCGATACACACTCGGTAATAGCCTTGGTAATGAACTGAGGCCACAGTTAGATTGCTGTCACTTGTCACTGAGCTGAAATTTGTTCAAAATGAAAAATGTCACCCAAGACCAGAGAAATTTAATCTGATCGGGTGAGAGCGGTTCACCTGCCCCAGAATGTAGAACTGTAGGCATCTGAAACTATGCTCTGTCCCTCTATATCCACAGTGTAGCCAGAAAATAGGAGAGAATAAAATGGCGTGGTGTATATGACCCAGCTCTGGGAAGGGCTGAAGCCTATTTCCTATACAAATACCATGGGCAGGTGACCTCCTGACACACATGGCCCTGAGATTTCCAATAGAAAAACTCCTTGACATTAACCAGACAGCACAGATTGTGACGTTAGGAAACCTCCCCAAGGCCCTTGTGGAATCAGAATGGATCCTAGAAGCTTGTCAATGGTACCATCTCTGTAGGCCTGGACCCAGGGCTAGAACAGAGTCCACCATGGCATGCCTTCACATCTTTAAAGAGACAGGGGGAATGAGGGAATAAAGGACAGAGCAATCAGCCCCCTGAAACCAGCTGTCTTCCTCTTTCTTTTTTAAGATTTATTTTTATATTTTAACTATCCATATGCAGGTTTGTCTGTGGGAAAAGGATGTACACATGAGTGTAGGTGTCTATTGGAGCCAGAAGAAGACATTAGACCCCCTGGATCTACAGTTATAGGCGAGAGCCTCCCGACACGGATGCCAGGACCAGAATTTGAGTCTTCCACAAAAGTAGAATGTGCTCTTACCTGCTGAGCCATCTCCCCAGATCCTCTCCATCTTTCATGCAGATGGAAGACCCCAACATGCTACAGGGCTTGTAAACCATTGATTCTGAATCTTGTTAAACAGTGGGTCTCAAACAGGACCTGAAAGCAGTCATTTCTTTTCCTTCTTTCCTTACTCCCTTCCCTTTTAAAACAGGGACTCACTATACAGCCCTGTAGCTAAGACATGATCCTCTTGCCCCAGCAGCCTGCTCAAGGGTCCTGGGATTACAGGCAGAGGTCACCACCCCTGTGGAAGCCAGCCTTTCTAACAAGCTCTAGGCTACACTGATGATTCACAGACCATACTCCGAGCAGTGGGTCTGTCTCGGTATCTGCACCGAAGTTCAGCCTGCATTGGGAACTTGTCAAATCACCATTGTTATGGGAATGAGTGGAACAGGGACTGGGAGAGGCTAAACACATGACTTGGTGAAAGAAAGGAGAAGCAATACACTCCCAGGGGCCACTGTCCAAGTCAGCACCCAGCCTGTAAGCGCTTGGTCTCTATGACTGAGATAACAGGGGGCCATGCACCCTACAAGGGCCATGGAGAACAATGTAGGACATCTACCAAGGTCCTCAATGGAGGCAGAAGGAATAAGACGACCACTGGGAGACTTCCCAACTGGAGCCATTTGGAGACATTCCGGTATGACCATACACCATGTGTAAGTAGCAAGGTTTTTTTTTTTTTACTGTTGATGCAACTGCTACTGCAGTGGTCTGGGGTGCCTGCCAGCCTATGTCCTGCCTCCCTAGGTGTCATTGGCTTCCTTGGCAGACATCCACCTCTTCGGGGACTTTCTGGCACTTGTGCTTACTCAAACAGTCTCATGTGGTCTCCAAAGGCTCAGCACTGTTTTTTGTAAAGCCTGAATACCTTGTTGCCTTGAATTCTTGCCTGCCCTTTCCCAGGAAGGGACTCCAGAGGCCACAGGTGATTTTCCCAGAGCTGTGTGGCCAGGAAGCAGAATGAATGTGGGTCCTGATTTTTCTCTGCCATTTGGGGCTAAGGCCATTGGATTCTAATTCTGGATTTTTCATTCTGGACTCTTTGAAGGCCATTTCCCCAAGGCTCATTATTAGGCTGGGATATTTGTAGAGGTTAAAAACCTGTCCATTGACCCTGAGTCTCCTGCCTCTTTAGTATCAGCCAGACTTAGAAAGTCATTTCTAGCAATAGAATGTTATGTTGGGTTAGTTCCCAGGTGGGTTAGAAAGTAGGATCCAAATTTGACCAGGTGGTTTCTTAGGACCCTGGTCATGGAGACCCTTATTGTGCTATGAAGAAACCAAGCCTGAGAAGACAAGCAGGTTAGCCAAGCAACGGTGCCAGCAGAAGACGCAGCTAACAGCAGCATTCTCATCACACAAGAGTGAGGGGACCCTGAGCCATACCTGTCTCCGACCTCACATTTACTCTAACACTGACATCTCAGGCTATCATTCCTGAGAACTGCCCAGTCTACAGTCATGGGCTTTATGATGGGTGTTTTTTTGTTTTGTTTTGTTTTGTTTTGTTTTGTTTTTGTTTTTTATTATTTAATAAGGTATCAAGTTTGGTAAGTGTTTGCTATCCAGCATTAGAGAACTTCAGAGTGGATGTTGTTTCTTTGGAAACCCAGTGATGCTCTCCCTGGTACCCAATTCCCAGTCATGGCAACTAGTTCCGGTACATCTTCCTCTTTTTCTATGTCTTAGGTCTTCTGTGAAATACCTAGTCCATGACTTCTGCTAAGTCCCCGGCTCAGGTCCAAACCTCTGACCCTCCCCCATCCCTAAGCCTGCATAGCTCTACCCGTCAGTTGTTAAGAATGTATTGACTAGGGGCTGGGGAGATGGCTCAGTTGGTGAGAGTACTTGCCCTGTAAGCATGAGGGCCTGAGTTGGGATCCCTAACATTCCTAAAGAGTCCATAGCGCTGGCGTGTGTCTGTAATTCCAGCACAGGGGAGGAGAAAGAGCCATGGAACTCACTGTTAGCCAGTCTGGCCAGTGTTGCCCATTGCTCTCGTCTCAATAAGAGACCTTGTCTCAAAAAATAGTGTGGAGAGCAATAGAGGAATATACCTAACATCAACCTGTGCTGGCCACATGGCCCCACACACATACATACATGTGCACACACATGCACACACTCATATGAACATGCATATATGCTTATACCACACACATATTGACATACACACAAATTATTCAGTGTTTGCCAAAATTAGGAAACTAAGATATTTCAAATAAAATGTACGTCTCTGAGTTCTCATGTATGAATCCTGGTCCCGAGGTCTGAGTCCTCAGTGTTGCTGACAGCTGCCCCCTTAAATGGGCATGGGCTTCTTCCCTTGTCTCAACCCCCAACCAATCTTAACTGCCTTGCTCCAGGTCAGAATCGCCGTCTCCCATCCTCCCTCAGACAGATGCAGATAGCAGAGTTCGGGACTCTAAGCATCACACAAATCTCACCCCACAAAGAAAGAAATAACTGAAGACAGAAAGGGAGGAGCAGTACTTGGTGACCCCATTCCAAAAGCTATGTGCACCAAGGTGACAGGTACAGATGCCCCGGTAGCTTCCAGCACTGGCTCTTTCAAACTCTTCCCCTCTCAGATACACCATCATCCTCTCCCAACTTGCAGAATCGGCCTTCTTGGCTGCCTTTCCCAATCGAATCAGGGATGAGACTCCATTTGGACACTCAGCCTCATCTGGGAACCCAGTGCCTGGGCTTGGCCTAAAGGGAGGGTTTTTTCCTGTGGTGTTTATTTTACATTATTTTACTGTTTGTTGAACTTACTCAATGAGAAGCCTCCACAGTTCAAATATTTAATATTTGTGTTTAAGCATAAGATCACACAACTTCTGAAAATTTAGCCCTGGCTCTTAGAGGTGGCTACAGACTACCCCAGCATATCATGCAGAGGTATAAAGAACTCGTCCTGGGCACTGCAGCAATGGCTCAGCTGTTAGGGCCACTTGTTTTTGCAGAGGTTCTGGGTTCAGTTCCCAGCATCCACATCAGGAAGCTCATGGCCACTTGTAACTCCAGTTTTAGGGGGCCCAGGGGATCCAGTGCCTTGTTCCTGGCCTCTGAAGGCACTGCATATACATGGTGCACATCCAGACAAGCAGGCACATACATACACACATACACATATACACACATACACACATATACATAATACACATACACACATATACACACATACATACATACATATATACACACATACACACATATATACATACACACATACATATACACATACATAATACATACACACATACA
>NC_034591.1:116787870-116821947 GCF_900095145.1 Mus pahari
ATATATATATATATATACATACACACACGTACATACACACATACATACACACATATATATACATGCACACACGTACATACATATACACATACACACACATACATACATACATACACACACACACACACACACACACACACACACCACATACAAAAATGTTTTCTTTTTAAAGAACCTGGTCCGTGAGACATACTGCCTTCCTTATCCCTCTCAAAAAGTGTACACAATTGCGATTTTCCCCAAATTCTTGGAGATGTTAAAATACTCAAAGGGTGGTTCTGATGATTCTGGGAGGGTTGACAATGCCCTGAGGAATGATGGGAAGGCGGGGCTGAAGGGACACATTGTCCCAAGGACAGGACAAGTTGTTTGCAGGTTCCCCCTTCTCTTTATCTCCACTCTCTGCCACTCTGCCCAGGCCTCGGCGAGCACAAGGCATCAGCCCCGAGGGAGAAGCCCAGGAAAGTCCTGATGGCTGTCAGCACCAAGCTTTTAATCTCCCTCCACAAAGATCAGGCCCACCAGGCTAGGACAATCTTATCAGAAGCTGATGACAGCCAGAGTCAGGAGAGGAAACGGAGGTGGCTTATCTCTCTCCCTTGCATCCAGCTGGAAGGTGAGCTGTTTGCTCTCAGGGGAAGGGCAGAGAGCCCTGGGTCACTGTACTTGGTCGAGAACAAAAGAAGAAGGTCAAATGTCCTTAGAAGAGGGGGGTCTCTGGGAAGGAGGGGTCCTCCAGGCTGAGGGCTGAGGAGAATCTGTGTGCACATGCCTGTGAGTGAGGTGGACAGAAAGATCATCAGCACTTCAAAGTGGACGCCAAGGAAATATCTTGCTTGGAGTCCCAGAGCCATAGAGCCAGACACAAGCGTGGGTCTGTCAGCTCAATGAGAGGAACAGCTGCCATCGTTCTCACACTTGACCCTCTCCCCACCTTGAAAGAGAAGAGGTGTTTGCCTAGATGCCTCGGGAGGAGCAGCTAGGCCTCCACAATCAAAGTGAGTCCCCAGAGAAGGGATACATTCTTTCTAAGATGGGGCATTGATTTCTGGGTAGGCAAAAAGAGATGAGACAAGGAGACCGGTTGGGTTGCGGAAGGGTGGTGAATAATCAAAAGAGGCCAGCAAGAGCGAGGGCAGCTGGCACACCTGACCAGCTGTTCTTGTATGAGTAGGCGAATGGAAAGGGAAAGCAGAGAACAGAGCACTGGCAATTACTGGGCACTGCAGCCGAGTCTAAGGACTTCCACAGAGAGCAGCTCCCATTTGTTCCCATGACAACAGAGGCCCAGCCCTTCCTTTAGGCATTTGGGACTAGAAGCAAATGAGGAAGATCAAAGGCAGTGAACATGGTAGTAGTTACCATTGCCGTTCTCTATCACACAGTCTGAAAACAGGGGTAACCATTGGTGATTATTGATGAGAGCCATCCCTGAAGATGTCACTATCCTACCTAGTGGGTAGAGCTCAGAGACAACCATCTCACACCCGAAGGCAACTCTATAGCCTCACAGCCTCTCTCCATCTAATCCAGGCTTTCATGAGTTAAAGTCTAGTTCTGATAGGTGTAAAACTCAAGCACGTGACTCGGCTCCTCTCAGCCAGTGTCCTCACCAGTTCTCCTAAGCATCGGATGATGGTGGCGGTGTTAGCAATGTCATTATTCAAAGACTAGGTTATGGGAGTCACCTACAAACAGAAGGTCATACCTGGCTCTGAGCCCCATATCTGAGGACCCGTGTTCTCTGTTCTTCATATAAGCAGTGTTTTGATCTCACTCTGACCTGTCTTGGGACCATTGCTTGTCTGAGACTACTGGTCTGTAGAGAAGGGCAGATAGAATATGCCTTTGCAGAGTAAATATGTAGGGCTTTTTCAACAGTCTCTTTTGTGACTATTCAACTCTGGCCTTGTACTATAAAGCAACCATGACCATAAGTAAGCCAGCATGGCTAGGTTTTAATAAAAGTTTATTTACAGATATTGGAAGTTGGGCGATCTGGCCCAGAAGCTATATTTTTCTAGCCTGTGGGAGTAGGCAGGTAAAAGAAAGAACACACTAAACGCGTTCACTAACAGCAGGCTGCAATCATTGCTGTCACAGCTGAGAAGAAACTCTGGCCCCAAGTTCTCCACGGCTCGGGTCAGCTTCCGCATCTTCCTTGCCCATGTTACGGGTCAAGCACACAATGCATGAACCCCCGTGCCCACATCCTCACCACTCCCTCCAGAGCAGAGGATCTGCTACCCATCATCGCACCTGAAAGTTCAGAGAAGTGTCGAATCCTGGGCCTCACCTCAGGCCGGCAGAGGCAGAACCTGCCTTTGAACAAGATCCCTGAGGGCCATCTCTGCTCTCAGCTCTCACCAGGCTGAGACAAGGCTTCCCAAGGAGCTGGTTTACTCCCCAGCTACAGCTCACCATTCGCTTCTCTGAGTACACACCTCAACTAGAAGACCCCCAGTCAGCGTGCCCATGTGGAATCCCCTTGGTGGCACCTGCAGAGGTGTTCCCAAGGCCTCTGCTCAGTCAAGATGCCCTACACCTGGCTTCAGCATCAGGTGGCTCATACTCTCAGTGTTGACACTTTGTCTAGGCTTCACCCCACAGTTGCCTGGCAACAGCCAGGTGTGCCTGACTCACTGTGAAAGGGGCTGCTTACCCCTCCTCACTCTCTCACTCTCTCCTCTTCTCCTCTTGCTCTTATTCCCTCACTCTCTCCCCACCCCCTCTCTCTGCCTTTCTCTGTCTCTACTCCCTCTACTCCCCTTCCCATGCCCTGAATAAACTCTATTCTATACTATATCATCGTGTGGCTGGTTCCTCAGGGGGAAGGGATGCCTCAGCATGGGCCCACAGAGTTACCCCCTTCCCCCACACCAAACTGTGGCCTCTACCAAACATACCCTTCCTTCCCCCCACCCCTCAACACAACACTCAGGGCCTCCAGTCAGGCAGTCCCTTCATCGTCTCTCTGCCCCATCTCTTCCCTGAGAACAAGCTCCCTAGCTTGAGTAGTGTCGTGCCTAGGGAACATCCTGGCACCACACTGCTTAAGACTCTTATCCCCATGGTTCTACAGAGACCCTGACATGTGCTTCCCTAAAGTAGGTACACAGGAAGTACAAATCATAAGTCAATTTCCAAGCCTTGGTGGAAAATAAAACGAAGCTCTAACTATCTCCTTGACAAATTCTGTGCTAGGCATGGTGACTCATGCCTGTAATTCCAGCACTTGGGAAACTGAGACAGGGAGATTACCATGAGATTAAGGCTAACCTGGAACACCTAGGAAAAATTAAATTTAGAATGATTTTTTTAAGTAACCATTCCATTTTGGAATATCTCAGACCTATTAGATAGGACTCTTTAAGTTCACATGCTTTTGTGTCCTATTGTAGATGGTCCGAGTGGCTTGTTGTACAGTTCCACTGGACAGCTCTGGTGTTAAGGTTAAGAACTCAGGGACCTATGGAGAGGAAGATCTTATTCATGACTATCGCAAGATAGGTATTGTGACAGGGGTTGTGGGTCAGAGATCCTCATAAGTGCAGCCAGGTTGAGTGGGGAGACTGGAGCCAAACTGAGGGAGTCAGTAGATGGAGAGTGACCAAGGGGAAGTGTCATGCCCTCTCTCGACCAGCAAGGAAGACACAACCACCAGTTCTTCTATCAGCAGTTTATTCAGCAAGCTTCAATCTTCATCTCCCCTGAACCCCGGGAAAAGCCCAATATATATGCATTCACACCAACCAATCACACCAGGCAACGTAGCTTTGCCAGGTGAGCGAGCTCAGCCAATGATTAGCAGGGATAACAGCAGCAGCCAAATAAGGACTTGTTTATTATAAGAACTCTCTTCCTGTAGGCGCCATGTTGGGGTTCGGCCCCAGTGGCTGTGGCTCCCCACAGGGAAGCATAGAGGGGTTCTTACAGTGGCCTTGGTAAAAAGTAGATGGGTGACTTCCTTATATACATACAGGAAGTAGGGATGAAGCTCAGACCAACCAGATCTTAGGAGAGATCAAGGGAAGGCAAGTGTGACCAGCACTCGTGGAGCCAGCTACAAAATGTGCCGAGCAAGATTTGGGTTGAATGGTGTATGGGGTCAAGACCAGGAGCTCACTGAAGAGAGGGCTCCGAGGAGAGGAGCCTGGTTATAGCCTGGTCAAGGAAAGAATGTGTGCCAGCCCAATCCTGAGGGCTGTTCAAGCCTGTCAACTGTGGGCCTTATTTGGGTCTTGTTTCCTTATCTGGTAAATGGATCCTCAGAGAGGACACATTCACTTCTCTGCCAGCACTGTTACCCATTCATTATGTTAGATGGGCCTTAAAAACACAAGAAAACACAGCAGAGGGTGGTCCCTGGCCTTCCATGGATAAAGTCAGCTCTGACCACTAGACCCACATGCGACCCCCCTACCCAGCCCTCTTTGGATAATGCCAGCTCTAGTACTGGATCCACATGGGGCCCAGAGCCCTCTGAGACAATATTCGCCCCTGGGCCATCCGTGGGTAAAATCACTTGTCTGTTTCTTACCTTTGGAACAAGGTTTTTCTAGGAGATTCCTATTGCCAGCAAAGACCTTGGTCAAACCAGCAATGGCAAAGATGTCTTTTTCTCCCAGTGTCCACTTTGGCTCAGGTAGCTAAAACCCTCATCGTGCCTGAGACTTGCTGGGGGCCCAGCCCTCAGGTTCAGAAAGAAGTGCATTGGGGAATCTGTGATTTAAGAACACCCAGGTGAGGCAGAAATTCCAACAAACTTTCCTTCCAGGCTCTGCAAAGCTAGATGATACCCTTCAGCTAGTCTACTGGGTACCACTTACTCTATGCATGCTGGGAAGGAAGGTCTGAGGCCATAGGGAATATTTCTCCCCTCCCATGTCCACAGCAGAGCCCTGCCTTGGCCAGGAAGGGCAGCAGTCTAGTGTGTACTTGTTGCCAGTGTATGTGTGTGGTGTATGTGTGTGTGTGTGTTGGGAGTGGTAGTAAGGACGTTGTTTCAATTGCATTTCATGACATGTTTCACACTGCTGTTGCCCAGTGTGGTAAAGGGAATAAATCCGCTGCCACTCCTTTCTCTTGCTCTTTAATCCTCCCCAAGTCTCCTTCAGTATTTCACCCCACAGCTAGCCTGCCACAGAGCCACCCAGACAGCCTTTTAGTACCAGCATCCAGGGTTTACTGCACATCAAGAGGTCAGAGTCTCCCAGGAATCGTGGAACCTGGAAATTGGCTTCGTGACCACTCCCTGGGCAACTACAACTGTAGTTGTGGTCAGAAACTTCTGCTGGGTTCCCACCTGGCTGGCCACTAGCTACCCTGGGAAGCTTTAAAGTCCTGATGATGCCCAGAGACTCTAAATGATCATGTGTGCAGGACTTGGCATGTCTTCAGAATCTCGCTTCCTCATCAAGAGCCACTGCACAGGCACTCAAGCAAACTCCTGGAATCATTACCCACTGAGACATGCTAAGTCTCTCTTGGAAGCTCATGACTCAAAGTTCAGCTCCCAGACTCTGTGACGCTCCGGGACAGGGACACTGGACACGTAACTCAGCTCTGTGCACGTGTGGTAACAGATGTGTTAGCCAGGAGCAAACCCCGTAGGTCTGAGGTATGCAAACTCCAGGGACTGCTTGACCTCTGGCCCCTGTGCCAGCAGCAGCACAAGGGAATGCAAGTCCCGGGATGAGAGCTAGGATCCAGGAGACCAGAGGGGATTGCTGAGGTGGCCCAGATGATGGAGTTTAAGAAGCACACATACAAGTTCACATCTGAGGATTCCATAGGACTCTCCTGCCAGCTCTGCACATACTCTTCCTCTTGGGACAAGGATCCCAGAAACACAAGGCTCACAGGGACCACAAATTAAAATGTTTCCAGCCCGATACTTTGAGAAGGCCTGGAGAACCCAATTGTTTATTCCACACTGTCTTTAGGATCCCTCTCTTCTTCACCTTCTCCCCCAAAGCTTGGAACCCCACCCAAATGACTCTAAAACATTAATACAAGTTGTCCCAATCCCCAGAAGCTTCTAAAAGGATAAAAACTAGCCAATAACTCCCAGACCTTGCTGGGTGGGGCTCATTTGTTTATGATAACGCTCCTGGCCTCATACTTCCTGGTAGACTTGAACAGCACAAACTGGCTGGTCTGTTCTCTCTCTCTCTCACCTCTTCCTCCACCGCGCCTTCAATGAGGCAGAGGATCCTGCGTACCATGTACTCCACTCTGACTTCAGAGTGCTTTTTTTATGGCCGGTGCCTGGCAGCTCCCACATCTCCCAAGGAGTGCGCGCTGGCAGGGGCTGGCTCGCGTCCAGCGTCACAGAGAACAGCAGGCACAGGCTGGCAACTGATAGAGAGTAGCAAAGCCTTGTGTCTCCAGCTCAGACTTCCTGGGCGTTCAGCCTTCCCGCTCTGCTCCGCGGCTGCTATCTCTGAGGGGGCTTGCCTTTTCATTTGTTTCTGCGGCAGCCACGCTAACAAATGGGACCCAGCTGAAGAGCGTCTCAGGAACAATGGCTGCTCAGTTCTACAGCCAATTTGTCCCGGGAACCTTTTGTTGTGAATCCTCAGAGCCCATTAACCCCTGAACCTGGGAGATGCTATCTCCCCAGGGATGAATTACCTTTCTTTCCAGACACGTGTTTGCTCATTTAGTTCCTGCTTCATAAAAGCAACCCAGTTTGGGGCTGTCTTCCAGCAACTGAGGGGAAGAGCTGCCCCATAGGGTTCATAACTCAGATGGAACAGCTAGCCGTGCCCTCCAGTGACAGCTGGCATTTGCTGTGTCGTTACTATGAGGGAAGGACTGCGCAAAAACCGTCATTTAATCTTCACCAGTGCCCTGGGTCCTGAAACACAGAGACGTTAAGCTACTTTCCCAAGAGCTCTCAGCACTAAAGCGATAGAGCAGTGGTTTGAAGCCCGCTCTCTTCTTGGCATGCTGATGTGATCTGCCCCCAGATCTCTTCTCACTGGGACTGTGCTCTGGGTTGGGCTTTTGAGTGGCAGGAAGGAAGAGGTGGCCAGTCTCTATGGGTCTCAGGAAGGCAGTGCGCTTTGAGAACGGATGCCCGTTGACAACAGTGTCATGCGACTTGTGGGCTTTGTTTTTAGTTGTGCACAGTGTTTTAGTCATGTGGGTAAAGGGAGGGAATGTTCTTGAATGCTGTACATGTCTGTTACCAGATAGCATAGTGAACCTAGGAGGAAGTGGCCAGTTAGCTTTGAGTAGATCTTTCTCTGGAAATCTCTAGAAATCTCTGAAGTGGCTCATCCCCCAAACTAAGTTTCTGGTTGTTGGGTGTTGGGTTAGCCTGCATGCAAAATAAAAGTAATTACAATGTAATTGGCTCTCTTCTTCAGTGGGTTATTTGAAAGCGTCTATGTATGTGTGGTATGTGTACACAGCTTCCTTGTATGTGCTGATGTTTACATGCATGTGAAGGCCAGAGGTGGATGTCAACTGTTTTCCTTGACTATTGCAAACCTTACATGGAGACAGGGTCTCTCGCTGAAACTGGAGCCTATACAGATTTGGCTAGTCTTGCTGGCTAGTTCACTCTAATCATCTCTCTCCCCACTTCCTGAGGGGCTGGGATTATAGGTGGGCTCCACCTGCCAGGCCTCTTCATGGGTGCTGGAGGTCTGAACCCTGATGTTCATGCTCCCCTGGCAAGCACCTGACCCACTGAGCTGGCCCTCCAGCTGTAAGGGCTATTCTTTAGCTCTGTATATTTAACCTTCACCCTAGAATCATGGGGGGGGGCTTAAAAGAAAAATCATGACATGTACGCTGTTCCCCAAGGAACAACTGTATCAGTGTCCAGCCATGAGCGTTCCTACCGCTTATTTCAGCGTTCAGCATATCATAAAGCAAGTCTAGCAATTCCCTGACTATGCGATAGTGTTGCAACGTCAGCTGGGGTTCTCCCATCTTTCCATGCTTCTTGCACTTCAAGCAGCCGGCACTTGTTCTCAAGGTGACTGGTCCATCAGCGCTACTGAAGCTCTAGCCATTACACTTGGCCTCCAGGGGTGGTGGTTTGAATAGGCTTGGCTCATGGGAAGTGACACCATTAGGAGGTGTGTTCCTTCTTGGAGTAGTTGTGGCCTTATTGGAGGAAGTGTGTCACTGTGGGGGTGGGGGTCGGAGGTCTCCTCCTATGCTAGGCTCTACCCGTTGTGGAAGAGAGCTTCTCCCTAGCTGCCTGAGGTTGTCAGTCTCTCCAGGGTATCTTCTGATCAAGATGCAGAACTCTCAGCTCCTTCTCCAGCACCACGTCTGCCTGCCTGCTGCCAATGCTTTCTGCTATGATGATAACAGACTAAACCTCTGAAACTGTAAGCCGGCCCCCAATTAAATGTTTGCCTTTAAAAGACTTGCCTTGGTCATGGTGTCTCTTCACAACAATGAACACCCTAAGACCCGATGGGGGGAAGGCAGAAGGAAAGACAGAACGTTGTAACACCTAGCTCCTGTGGGCTGAATTGTGAACATTTATTTGTTCAAGCCTTCAACTGTGTTTGGAAGAAGTAGTCAAGATTAAATAAGGTTTTAGCCGTGGAGTCCTGACATCACGGGATGAATGCCTTTTCCGATGTGGAAAAGGTCACTTTCTTATTCTTACATGAAAATGTAGAAGAACACAGACCAGGAAAAGAGCTGACAGTGTGACAGCCGGGACATCCTGCAAGCACTGAGATTGTTAATATGTGTGGTACAAGTCCAAGACAGAGACATCAAGACTGAGTCTACTCACAGTCCTTCTGGGATGCTCTATCCGGGTATCGCATTGGCCAGTCCTACAAGAGACATTATTCTCCAGGTCCATGGCTACCTCCAATATAGTTAGGTCCTGTGACAGAGGACAAAGGGAAGCCTACATTGCCAGTAAGCAGCATCTTGTCTAGCAGCAACCTGAGGAGGAGGGCAAGAGTGTGAGAGAGGTGAGGTTTAGTAGATCACCATAGAGTGGGGAGCAGGCTTGGGAACTTTGGGTGATTTAGGGAAAGCAGGGATAAAGAAATCGGGCCTCCCCTCCCTCTCCCTCCCTACTCTTCACAGCATGCCAGCTGTTGCAGGGCAACCTTGTGCAGAGTCCAGCTGTGAGAAATGCTGCCTATCCCTAGCCTGGCCTCGAGGTTACTGATGGGTATCATCAGTGGAGGAGGGAGCTGCTTGGAAGACCTGTCCAGGCAGTGTCAGGAAGTCTTGGTCCAAGCTAGGCAATCAGAGATAGCCAGTAGGCACTGCCGGGAACACAGACGGGGAGTCCCCTCCTCACTGAACAAACATATCAAGATTGCTGATTATCATGTACCACGTGCTGATCTCAGCACACAGTCAGGATCTCAGTCTCATGGACCTTACCCTTCAGATGTGAGGGCAGACAAGCAGGTCAGTAAGGTGATATGCCAAGAGAGGTGATGGAGAGGGAATGTAGCTAGAACTCAAGCTGCTCTTATTGGGAAACCAGGGGATGACTAATAGGAATAATCTAGAAAATCCAGGGAAAGAATGTTCCGGGCCATGTATGAAGAGGAGCAGGTACATAGGATGAATAGAAAGGAAACCAAAGACCCTGTGTTAAGGAGACAGAGATGAGGACACAGAGAAAGGGGTGCTAGACTTAACAATAGAGAGATGATGGGTAAAGTTCTTGCTTTAAACTGAAGTACAGTGGGGAGGGTGGTACAGGACCATTGGGGCCAAGATATGGCATCCCTCAATTATGGTTTCAAAACCACCGTGGCCACCATGTGATTGGTGCTTGGCAGAATGGCAAGGTTGGGAGCAAGGGACCAATGGGACATTCTTCCTTGACCCATAGAAGACACATTATAGGGACAGAGTTGGGCGAGCAGAGTTTGGCATGCTTGGGGCTCTTGTCTTTGTAAATACAGTTCTACCGGAACACAGGCATGCCCATGATTGTGTATCATCCCTTACTTTGTTGACACGCAAGCTGAGCTGAAGCACTACATCACAGATGTGTAGCCTGAAAGTATTTCCTATCTGGCCCTTTAAACAAAACACTGGCATGCTTGACATGAGCCAGCAGGCCTACAAAGCCAGCACTCAGAAGGTAGAAGCAGGAGTGGGCAGATAGGATATCCTTGTGTACATCATGAGGTCAAGCCTGGGCTATATGACATCTGCATCTAATTGAAAAGTTTGTAGAAAAAAAAATGGCAATGATAACAGGAAGTGAGTGGGGAGGGGAGAGACACTGGATTCCTTCCAGAACATGGGCCACAGGATCCATGGGTGGACTCCATGTGGAGAAGGGAGAGGTAGCAGTGGACCACTGTCCTTTGTGCTTGAGGAACTGGGAGATGAAGAAAGAGGTGGTGTTTAGATGAGAAAACCCAGGTCACAATTGGATAGGCGGATCCCACCTCCTGGCCGCAGACAGCTTGTCAGCTCCTGCGAGGGCCGGGAGGTAACCAGCCTCTCCCATGAGCGTTCAGCAAATAGAAAGGCCAGAGACATGAGGGGGCTGAAAGAGGGGGGTGGGGGGATGAGTCTCCCCAATAACAGCAGCAGTTGTGTTCTACACCATATGCAGCTACTGAGCTACCCACCTTACACATCGTCACCCACTTAAATTAGTCATACAGTGACATCAACAAGGTAGCATCTCCCAGTTTGATCTATGGGGACATTAAATAGAATGAGTTTAAGTACTGTGTGTGTGTGTGTGTGTGTGTGTGTGTGTTAACATGCATATGTATGTGTGTGTAAAGATTGCAGGTGCTTTGCTCAATCACTCACCACCTTATTTTTTGTGACAGGGTCTCTCCCTGAACCTGAAGCTTCCTTTCAGGCTTGGGTATCTGGCCAGCAGGTCTTTGGCTCCCCGGCACTGGGATTACAGCCACGTCTCCACAACTGGCTTCTTCACACAGGTTCTGGAAGATATAGTTCAGGCCGTCCTATTTATTGACTTGGCAAGCATTTTGTTTGCAAGCCATCTCCCCAGTCCCAAATAGACATCTCTCCTCAGGCCTAGCACCAGGGTGGGAAGCAAGACACACACACAGAGAAACAGTTTCTGGGGAGCAGGAACAAGCACCCCAGTCACGTGCCTCCAACACACATCCCCCAACGCCAGGCAATTTGTCTGTTTCAGGGATCAAAGCTGGCTCCCCTGAAAGAGCTGGTGACTGAGCCCTCTTCTGCACTGAGTGTCTGGTGCACACTGGCACTAGCCAGCACTCTCCCCAAGATGGAGCCCTGGGCCATTCTCCCCCACACAGCAAACCCAGGAGCCGCCTCCTGCCTCTCCTAGGGCCTTTCCACATGGCTGGATGTATTTTCACAACAATTTACGGTTACATTAAATATTAAAGGCACTCTGCAGGTGGTGTTTACTGTCTGAAGAGTTAACAAATGTATGTTATGCTGGATAAAACAGCAGAACCTATTTGGAACGCTGATTGCTGGTGCTGGGCACAAGCAAGGTGATAGCCATTTCCATATTTTAATGAATCAGTGGTTTCAGAGCAGCCCTTTGCTGCGAAGGGACAGGAAGGTCACACAGGACACAGGGCTGGAGACAGAAGATGAAGGGACACAGTGCATGGGGGCTGCCTGCACAGGCCAGGGTTCACAGCCCAGCCTGGGCTACCTCTTGGCCTAAGGAGATAATTACACGGTGCTGTTTGTACTGTGGGGTCTTCACTGTGAATCCAGGACTTCGGTGAGTCCATTATTTGCATCATCTACTCTTTCACTCCTATTGTGAGTATCCACTGAGTTCTGTAGCACTGAACAAAGGGAGAAGCAGTTCCTCTTGGAGCTTCCATAGCACAGACTGAAGGCAGATCAGAGGTCAACTCAAAAGAAAAATGATAACTGTCTGATGAGGAATGGCCTTCCTGGGGATTTGTCTAAAAGACAGCAGGAATCAGCCCTGGGGACTGCCAAGGGACAGACTCTGCAGGCAGGCAGCACATGCAAAGGCCCTGCGGCAGATGTGTATGGTACTGTCTCGTCCCTGACAGGAAGCCAGTGCCATCCTACGACAAGCCTGAGAGTGGAGAAAGCAGTAGGTGACATCATAAACTGAGTGAGCAGATAAGACAGCCAGAGGGTGGAGACAGATGTTAACGGGTACAGTCCAGGTCCACATAGGTCCAGGGGAAGCCTGAGTACATAGATCCTTCTCTGTGGACCACTCTGGGGGCACACTAAGACTAATGGAGACTGTACAGTGATCATGAAGACAGCGAGGAGGCCCACATGACATCTCTGCCACATTCTGGATGCTATTTCTGTTCCAACTGTCACCAGTCGTAGCCGAGGGTTCTCTTGTTCACCCAGACATCATGACGAGCAAGGGGAAACTCTTCCAAGGCTGCTGCTCTCTGGGAGCTCTTCTTATCCTTAGCGCTTGGTAGCGACGGGCAGTGGGCAGTGGGCAGTGGGCACCCAATGATGTTACCGTCCCTGTGCAGACCTTGGAGACTGAGACCCTGGCCTTGGCCCATGGCCAGTGTTGCAGTTCTCGTCCTGGGGTCTGAGACCCTCGGCCCTGAGGGCCTGGCAGCCCTCTGTACTCTTCTGGCAACCAAGGCTGCTAAGTGCCTTTAGGTACGTGCCCCTGTGGTATCTGTGTTTAGAAGCAAGGGCAGCCAGCAGGCCACTCAGAACTGGGCATCAGACATAATGGGTAGCCCTCAGCCATGGGCACCCACTGCCTGTGGGATTGCCAACCCTAGGAAGGATGACAATAGATGGATATAATCCCTGGCAGGCTGTCCATCTTCAGCTGTCAATCAGCAGAAGCCAGGTCCTTCATCTGTCAGTCTCTCAGAAGCCAGGGCCTGGGTGCAAACCGGACTGTTGAGGTGCACGGGCTCAGAGCCGAGGACTGAAAATCAAACACAAGCTGCCGGACCCTCTTCAGCTGTCAAGTTGTGCCAATTCTGACCCATTCTTGTTAATCACAAGCTGTAACCTAGCTCGGCTGTCTGATGTCTCTGGCATCTTGTGTCTGTTACTGCTGCAGACTGTACAACTGAAAGCAGGCATGGAAAGGTCACTGGAAAGAGGCCTTTTATTGGGCCTCATGGTGCAAACCTGGAGACACAGCAGGGAGAAGTCTCTCAGGTGGCTCACTCACTCACCCTGAGCAGCCAACCTTCTTAAGCATAAGACCAAGAAGAGGGGAGGGGTTACTCAGTTACAGACATTTGCTGGAGCCAATCACAGCCTTGCCTTGTAGTGCCAATCATAGTCACTGGCCAATCATAGCCTTGCACCTTAGCATCAATCAGAACAATCTCTCTGACAGGGGATCTGCTCCCTGATAGCCAAAGTGAAAATGGTCACGGGGTCATCCAGAGTCCACTAAGGCTTATGCTTGCAAACGGCCTGACACAAACTATTTCAAATAGCCCCGGTTGGTCCTACACCTCCTGAAGCCTTGGCTATCAGCTGCTATCTTTACACAGATATCTCCAGGCATCCATAGAACAATCAAGATGGCTCTCACAGGCACGAGAGAGCAAGCAGCCTGCTAGACTCAGAGTCCTTTTGCTCAAGACAGCTCACACACCGGAGAGTCCAGTAGCTGCTAATTAGGGAGTCAATAACCCCAGACCAGTGTCTTTGCTTGTTTACAGGGAAAAGACCACCAGGAGTGCTCACAATAAAAACTTACCATTAGCACAAAGAGTGATTTCTAACAGATGTTAACGCTGTCTAACCCTGGCCAGTACTCAGGGAAAAGCGTTTTCCCTCTGCAGCCGCCTCTGTCCCCATGTGGATACATGCAGAGCATGTGCACTGATAGCTATCGTTCTCTGTATACCTACAGATGGGGAAACTGAGGCAAAGAAGCTAGAGAACTCTGCCTACATCCCCACAGCTAGTTTGTGGCTAAGCATAGACTTGAACCCAGCTACCCCCCGGGTCTGCCATTCTGACTCCCCCAAGAAAATGTAATGTTTTGTCTCTGGTAGGACTCCAGCTGGAAACAGAGTAGGGGGTCAGCCCTGCATTCAGTCCTTTCCCCTACACCCCAAAACACTGAGGTCATGCCACCTCAGTGTTTCCCTTTCTCTTGGCCCCTTGCTGATTTAGTGTGAGCAAATACCCCACAGAGCACACACATTCCCTGGGTTGTGCATCTGACTGATGGTGTTGTCACAGGCTCCCGGAAGGAGCTTGCCCAGACAGCTTCTCTGTAGATAATGAACTTGACCCAGGAGCGGTTCTCAGGTCTCCCTGCTGTGATTCTCCGCTGCACATCCTGGGACTGATATTGACGGAGGGGTTAGGAAGGCTAGTTCAGAAAGGGCTTGCCAGCCCCTTACAGCCATGCTCCTAGAGTCAGCTCCATGCTACCAATCCAGAAACCAAAACTCAGGACAACAGGGCTGGCAAGGGGTGGTACTTAATCCTCAGGAGCTCTGGGCCCTAAACCCTAATCCCATCAGGATTATCTCAATGAAGGACTCCCAGGGCCCAGAGCCAGGACAACCTAGCCAGTGTCAAAGAGTAAAAAGGGAAGACAAAGAGCCATCTCTGAGAGTGGGAAGACGGGATCCAAGACGACAGGATGTAGCTCTGCACTGTGCACTGGGCTGGAGAAGCCCTTTTGTAGGCTATGGTTGTATATCATAGGACATAGTGGTGTCTTCAGCATCAATCCACCAGACATAAGTAATGGACATCAGTCAGCCCTTTGTGCCAGCCTGTGACAATGGACTCTTCAAACATGACGAATGTCCTGTGGGGTTGCAGGTGGCGCTGGAACCCCTGGTTCCTTTGCTCACATCACTCACTCAGAGACCTCTCCTCGTGCTTCCGATGGTGTCTCTGGATAAAAACCAAACCCTTTTCCTTGCATAGAGTAGCTTGCCTCTATAGAAGAGAAGGTTCTAGAGTACCTGCAATGACGGGCAGTGACAGGCCCACTGACCTCCGACTTATCCAGCATCTCCAGCCTTATTACCCAAGGTTAAATAAATAAATAAAACAAAACAAAAAAGCCACAATAGCTAAATGAAGTCAGGTGGACAGGAAGGGTAGGGGTGGATCTAGGAGGAGTGTAGGGGTGTGTCAGGATGTTAAATACTATATATATATAAAATACTCAATTTTCTAGGTGCCAACTCACATTGAAGGTGATCATCCCCATGTCATAGAATAGAAAATTTTTTAAAAAGGAGCATCACAAGGTTAGGTTCTAGCAGACCCAGGGTTAGAACACTGACATCCTCCAGCCCTCTGCTTGCTGTTTACAACGAGCCTATGGGAGCCACCCTGAGGGCTCTGCCTCCCAAACCCCTATCTTTTTTGGAGTCCCTCCCAGCTTCTCCCTGCAGGCGGTGGGGGGCTCCTTCTCCCTTCTCCCTTCTCTGATTCCAGAAAGCAGGGACTGTGTCTCCTTCCCACCTCCCAGCATCCCGCATCCCGCATCCCGCATCCCGCATCCCGCATCCCGCATCCCTGGCAAGGATTCAGGTCCAGCCAGGCTTGCCTTCTCACCCTGGGAGCCGGGCCTTGCTCTCCTAGTGGAGCTATCTTAGGAATCACTTGTGTGGTGCAGACTGTAGTGAAGGGATGGCCATGGGAAGAGGGAAGCCATTGGCAGGTAACAATTCACACAGCCAACCCCCTCAACCCTGAGGTTCTTCACTGGGGGTGCTGGGAGCAGGGAGTTGGCAGGAAACAGTGGGCTGCCCTCCTCCTCCTCCTCCTCCTCCTCCTCCTGCCCCTCCTGCTCCTGTTCCTCCTGCTCCTAGGTGAGAGAGACAGTTTTAAACTCAGACCTTTAGTTCTAGTAAACTTTGTAGTAATCCGATCAGGGTCCTCGGATCTCTGATACTGCATATTTATAGTGACTGGAGCTTGGGCCAGGCTTTGGTAAGGAGTAACTATGCCATGAGCCTGGCAAGCTGGCTTGCATACCCCTGAGTGATCACCCACCTGAGTTACCTGTATATCTTCATATACCTGGGGTGACTTAACTCCAAGACTTGAGAGCACTGGATCTTTGCCAACACACTATTGTTAAGATTTGGTGGACACCAAAAGTTGACCATGCCTTTATGAGCCCCACTCTTTAACATCTTTCTCTATGACCCCGTTTTTTGTTGTTGTTGTTGTTGTTGTTGTTGTTGGTGGTGGTGGTGGTGGTGGTGGTGGTGGTGTGTGTGTGTGTGTGTGTGTGTGTGTGTGTGTGTTTAGACCATTTCTATAGACCTATTCACAGCCTAGAGAGCTGGGATTCCTCCCACAGAGAATCCCTGGCTCCTGGAAGGGGAAGGGGCTGCAGCCTGCCTGTGCCCTCAGCTCCTGACATACTTTGGTGCTCAGCACCCTGCACCTGGTCTTCATCAGCCACTACCCTCACACAGCTGCAGCCTGCATCCGTCTGGAAACCTCTGCCCTTCTGGAGATGGCCCTGAACACAGAAATATTGGCAAAACAAACGAAAGCACTCCATCATGTCACCCGTCATTAGGCCACTCCAGGGACACTCCACAGTGAGCCTGTAGGGCCACATCACAGGTACCCTCCATAGGTTTTGGTCTATGTTTTCCTTGCTCTCTCGCTCTCTCTTTTCATGCCTATTTCCCTTCCCCACCACCCTGTCACCAGCTCCCCAAAGGATGCTCATAAAGCATCCTTCAAACCTTTGCCTCCCCCCCCCCCCGCCAGGCTCGCTCCTTGGGAAAACTGGGTAAGAAAGCCTGGCGCTGGGCCTTAAGCACCTCCACTCTCCATGCCTCCTAGTTACATCCCATATGCTGAATGAGGAAATACCAGGGTCTTAGAATTCTAGTGCTGTGAAGCAAAAGTGAAGGCATGGGATATTAAGGAAAAGATGCCGTCCCAATTATAGCTTAGAAAGCTTAGTGATAAAGCCCTCTAATAGAGTGGTATCAGCAGGATGCTGGGAGAGGGTAAATTGGCTTGTGAATGGCAACTGGCCAATACCTAGAATGTAGCAAGGTGGTCAGTAAACCTTGGCAACTTGGATTTGGCCATAGTGGGAAGGTTTACACCATCACAATGGCTGTGAGCTACCACAGGACTATTCTCATCCCTTCCCTAAGGATATCACCATTATCACTGCACATCACTGCACACAGCTCAACAGATTAAAGAGAACCTGGGCAGCACTTAGATGCTTTAAATTGTGGGTTCTGAAGTCAGGCAGCCTTGAGTCCAACTGTATTATTGCTAGCTACATTTGTGGTCTTCTCTGGAGTAAGGTCCCTCAGCTATTAGCGTGATCAATATGAGGACTGCTGAGCTAGTGCCCTGTTTGCAGAAGTAGCTCAAGGCATGCCAGCTAGAAAGTGAAAAACAAAACAAAACACACACACACACACACACACACAAGAAGCAGTCTGAGGAGATAGCTCAATCAATAAAGTCCTTGCCTTACATGAACTAGGACCTGAGTTCAATCCCCCAAAACCTACATTTTAAACAACCCATCATGGTGATGCACTCTTGCATCCCATAGCTGCAGAAGCAGAATCTATGGACAGATCCATAGGTTTGCTGACCAACCAGCCTAGCTGAATCAGGGAGTTCCAGGTTCACTAAGAGACCCTATATCAATAAACAAGGTGATAAGTCACACACACACACACACACACACACACACACACACACGCACACCACATGGGCAGGCAGGAGTGGGGACACAAAAAACCCCAGGTTATGAAGCCAGCCCCGGTGCCACAGGTCAGCAGCACCTACCCCAGAGTTTCCCTCTTCAGATGTTAGCTCGAGAAAGATGATCTGATGTTCTCAGCTCACGCTTGCTGTGCAGAAGCCACACCTGCCCATTCTGTTGACTCCTCAAAGGGAGAAAGCACTAGAATGTGTCCTCCATGTCTGTGGGAGCTGGTTAATTAGTAGGTAGCTGTGTCTGGGCAGCTGAAATCACACAGCCCTGAGCACAGGACCCACACTCCTGAGGGATCCTAATAATACAGAATCCACCTGTCATAACCAGGGTTAGGAAGGTGTGGCCGGCCCTGTCAATTGCAAGGCTTGTCTCTGCATTTGCTCTCTACAGCTGGTGACCTCCCAGATCTAATCACTTCTGGCTCAGACACAGGATACGTATGTCTGGAGTAACCTTTCTCAGCTGTGACTACCAGAATTAAGTGGCTCAGTTCCCAGCTTTCTTCCTCTTAGATAAGGCTGCTCTATGGTGAGATCCACGGTGTCTTCCAGAAGGTACCACTAAGACAGCCCAGCTGCCCAACACTCGCTCCTCCCGCTTTTCTTCTGATTCAATGCCCCATTCCCCAGCCAAAACTTACCTGTAAACGTTTGTATTAGTCCCTTTCCAGTTGCTGTAACAAAAGGCCCCAGGCTGGGAACTTACAAAATTAAAAAGATTTGCACCAGACATGGTGGTGCGTGCCTTTAATCCCAGAACTCAAGAGTCAGGCAGACCTCTGAAAGTTCACGGCCATCTTGGTCTACAAAGCAAGTTCCAGGACAGCCAGGGCTGTTGTACAGAGAAACCCAATCCCAGAGAAAGGAGGGGAGAGGGCAGATGGAAAGGGGGAGAGAAATGGGGAGGGGGAGGAGGAGGAGGAGGAGGAGGAGGACGAGGACGAGGACGAGGACGAGGACGAGGACGAAGAGAACGAGGAGAGAGAGAGAGAGCGCGCTTATAATTTTGGTGACTGGATAGCATATACAGTACTGGCCTCCTAGCCAGAGTCCCTTTGACTGCTCCAAACATGGCTAAGAAGGGAAAGAGAACAGACACTGTGTATGGAACAAGGTACACAGGCAGAATCACTCCCCTATATGATTACCTGCTCATGTGAGAACTCACCTACTCAGTGAGACCAACACCAATCCCTGCCAAATATGGTGCCTGATGACCTCATGACAAGACCCCACCTGAGGATCTTGGCATCCCAGCACAAAAACCTCTGGGTGAGATACTCAACCCATAGTCGCCTATAGCAGCTTCCGACATAAAGCCTTCCCGTCCATGAACAATGAATGGCAATTGTTCAGAGCTTGCTCTCACCTTCCTCTGGGGAGGAGGCTTGTGCAGGGGCCAGGACACAGCCAGTCTAAAGAAGGGAGGTGAGCTGAGCAGAGAGATCAGGCTGGGATTTGGGGTAAGGAGCTATCCATCTTCAGCTCCCCCTCCATCCTCCATGGGTTCAGAATGCAGTCCATACATCACGCTTGTAAACGCTTACTGCAGGTGTTTCACCAGGACCCAGAGTTATGGGCTTGCTGGAGAAGCCCTCGGGAGAACAGAAAAGACATTTACTGTGGAGTTTCCAGGCTGGATTTTCCATTAGTAATTGTGAAAGACAGCTTTTATTAAGTGCTTACTCTTTGTCAGATACTGTGACACCAGGAGACGGCCTCATTCAGCCACCACAGCAAGGGTGTATGGTAGGCACTGTTCCATTTCATCCATGGCCGAAGGAACTGGGTCTCAAAGAGGTTAGATCACTTGTCTAAGATCCACCAGCTCAGTGAAGAGCCACATTAAGCCATCTACTCATGATCAGTGTGCCAAGCCTCCATCTTGTAAAGGTCAATGGACCAAAGCCCATGGACATGCCCATGGATGATGGCATCCAAGCCAGGGGGCATTCCTCTGGCTTATTCTGTTTCTGGAGAAATACTAGTGCTCCCTTGAGAGTGGTGAAGAATTCCCCATCTGTCCTCTACCCTTCCGCCTTGGTGAGCTCTTGCTGTTCATCAGAGAGAAGGGACAAGAAGCCATAGTGACAAAGAAGACACACACACACAAAAAAGCCACCATCATATCAGTGCCCCGTGCCAGTCTCCTGGGGCTGGAAAATCTGTCCTGTGCCCTAAATTTCTAGGGAAGAAGCCTAGGGTTCAATCATCCATCTAAGTGCAACTATGGGCTCCACACTATGGCCAATTGACTGTCACACTGGGGATATTTTGTTCAGGCTGGTGTGAGCTAGCACTTCCCCCAAGAAAGAGCCATTCAGCATCCATGGTGTCTTTGAATGAAAGAGAATCTCATTCTTCCCTTCGGTTTCTACCAAAGCAACGGGAGACTCTGTCTCCTCAAGCAAAGGGAAGATGGAGGTCAGCTTTCTCCAGCTTCCTTGGGTACGTTTGCAAGTACCGCATCCTAATGTTGAGCTACGGCCTGCATCTGCCTGGCACTGTATCCCCAATGAGCTTTGGAGCAGCCTGCTGGGAAGGGGGCCAGCTGCCAGGCCTGCAGCATGCACACTCCACTGAGGACAGTGCTTGGCAGGGGCCCCAGCATCTGAGAGACAAGGGTCACCGTGGCTGGGCTTCAACGAGCTGGCTTGGATTACTTGGTGATTGGCTCTGTGCTCTTGGAGCCTGGTCAGGTCAACCTGACCCCAGAGGCCTATGAAATAACATGAGTAGTTGGCTGGCCACTCCCCACCAGGGCCAGGAAGCCGGAGTCTCAGTTGCTAAAAGCTTTAGCTGGCTTGTTCTGGAACCCGCTCGTGGAGCCTACAAATGGCTATGGGTTCCTGAGGGAACTCTTTGCCCTGCCAGGAGGAGAAGATGGGGGGAGGGTGGTGGAAATGTGGGGTCAGGAGGTGAGAGGAGGGTCAGGGGAGGAGAGGAGGGGCTGCCCTTTCTAGGTTGGATTTCTCAGGCTCCAAGGTCAGTTGTAGCTGGAAATGGCCAAGGAAAGACTAGAAGGAGACCGGAGCTCTAGAAGTCAGTTAGTCAGTCTGACTGTCTGTTTGTCTGTCTTTTTTTCTTGACTGATCAAATATTTCAGGAGGGGCTGAGGAGACAGCCTGCTGCCTGTGCCTGGGACTACTCACTGCCTGACCCTACTGCCCTTGGGGGCTAGAGGTGAGGTGGCACAGACGGAGTCAATGGCATAGACTCTGGGAGCAGGTGAGTGAGAAACGCCACGGGCTGCTGCAAGCTCCTTTAATACCCTCCACCCACACCCCAAGAAAGCATCTCTTCTAAACAGCAGCTACCGATTGGCTGGCATTGTCTGCATCAGCAATCCTTGGTCTCTCAGGCAGCCTTCAATTAGGTCCTCCTGCAGGAGACGCCTTTGCGGCTGCTGGGCGTTCCAGGGTTTACACAGAGTTCCTCCTACAACAGTCCAGTTGGTAAAATGCTTGACTAGTGAGTGTGAAGGCCTGAGTTGGGTCCCCATAGCCCCCCGTATAAGGAGGTGGGCATGGAAGCATGGGTGGGGCTGGAAGGGGACAACATGCAGATCTCTGAGCTGGTCGGCTACAGCCATAGATAGGCCACTAGTCTACTTAGTGTTCTCCAGATGAATGAAAGTCCCTGTCTCAGAGGAAAAGAGAACCATCCCTGTGGAGCGACAGCTGAGGCTCCATACACATATACCTGCCTGCACAACATGATCGCGTGTGTGCGCGCGCACACACACACACACACACACACACACTTTAACAGGGTCTACCAGCACTGCAGTGGCGAAATGAGGGCCAACCGTGCACATGTGTAGGTCAGTCCCTGCCCTTATTTCAGTTTCTTTTATTTCCTTGTGAAGAAGTTTTACATTTGTGCTGATTTTATTCTGGATGTGTTTGGCTACACATAGGCCACAGCGCACTCGTGGAGGTCAGAGGACACTCGTGGAGGTCAGCTTGTGGAAGCTGGTTCTCCCTTCAACCATATGGGTCTCGGGGACAGAACTGAGGTCACCAGGATTGGAGGCAGGCGTCTTTCCTCGCTGAACCATCTTGTGGATGGAGGGAGGAAAGAGGGAAGGAGGGGAGGAGAGAGAGAGACGGAGACAGAGACAGAGACAGAGACAGAGACGGAGACAGAGAGACAGAGTTTAAGGGCTGCTTTGACATAACGTTAAACTTGGTGACTGATGTGTCACTGTTTCATAGTACTGGGGATGGGGGGTAGGACCCAGGGCCTGTGCTTGCTAGGCAAATGCTTTACCACCAAGCAACATCTCCAGCCATGTGTATTAGTTAGGGTTTCTGTTGCTGCGATAAAATACCCTGACCAAGGCAACCGTTCCCCAAAAGGATGACCCCCATGATCGTCCCAGTGAGAAAGCGTGGTAGCCAGAGCAGCCAAGGGAAAATATATTCTCACTGCAAGCAGGAAGCATAAAGCGAACCACAGACAGAGGCTTTGAAACCTCAATGCCCACCCCCAGTGACATTCTTCCTCTAGCAAGGCCACACCTCCTAAACAGTGCTACCAACTGGGGACCAAGTATCCAAACACCTGAGCCTCTGGGGGGGGGGGGCACCGTTTCAAGCCACCACACAGTGACTATGGCCTTTACATCCTTTGAGATCCACCCATGCAGCAACTGTCCTGCTGGTCTACCCTAGGATAAGGCTCGCCACCATCCTGTGTGTGGCACACACACACACACACACACACACACACACAAAGGAATCCAAGCAGCCATGTGACCTGACTCTGCTTCATCTTCTCTGCTGCTCTCGTTCCTGTGACAATGGATGGTCACATCCTTGTCAGTGAACATGCCTCTGCCTCCTTCAGCAGACAGGATAGGTTGGGATGTGTGTCATCAGCCCACCATGGGCTACCAGTCTCTGTCAGCCCTACCACATCCCTCATCTCCAATTAAAGATATCCCAGAGGCACCAAAACATGTCAGTGTCGCAGTAAGGAATGAAAATACAGACTTCTTGGATTAATTCGACAAAGGGTGAGTCCAAATTTCAATTCTTCACCTCTCTATGTTCTGTCTGTGTGCTTTCTGTGGCTACTGGGTTATCTGCAGTCTACTATACATACCTGTGCCCTGCACTACCTGAATGCTGCCTGATTGATGTCTGTCTGTCCCTATGTCTGTCTGTCTGCCCCTAGCAAAGGGCTTTGCTCTGTATTTACTGAGCAGCACAGAAAAATGAGGCATGGGAAAGGGATATGACACTCTTTATGCAAAGCTTTAGCTGGGTTTTACAAGGGGCAGGGTAACTTTGCAGACTCCAGGTGACCCAAAAGCACTCAGCAATGCAAACACACATTAGCAAGCCCTGTCAGGTTGCTTCCGACATTTATGGTAGACGTTTGTTGTATGACGTCGCTTCCAGTCTGTTGGCTGCCTTCGTCACCACATACAGTTACAAACGTACACCGTCCTGGATCAGGGCATGGACAGGCACATAGGTTGAGATTAAAGCTATGCATTAGCAAGGCTGTAAAAAAAAAAATGTTCCCATGGGAGACCCAGGGCAAGTAACATTGGTTACATTGTTCTCTTGTAGGAGAAACTTAAGCAGAGTGGGCACAAGATAAGGTAGCAGGCTAAGTACATATTCCTAAATGTTTTCAAGGTGTGTTGACTTTGCTGTGAGGACCGCCAAAGGTTCAGTCACTGGGGGTCAAAAGATATTTTCATAGAATTGCATCACTATATCCACGTTCTCTGGACAAATGTCATGGTTAGCTCTGCATATGCAGTACACTATGCTTCGGGGACCCAAAATGCCTCACTGCCTATGGATTCAGAAGGGGAGGGCTTGTGCCTCTGGGACATTGCTGACTGGTGAGCAAGGATAGGTATGGCAGAGTGTGTACCCACTGTTCCCTTACAACTGGGAGAGCATTTCAGAGAGCTTCCTCTGTGGGAATGAGCTCCTCCTGTTCACAGAGGCACCTGGCAGGGACCAGAAGCCACTGTGTCCTTTTCCTTTTGCCCCTGGGGGGGAAGTAGGGTTCAGGGCCCAGTAACCATGACTCTTGGGATATGCTTCTGTTGAGATAGGCATTCAATTAGTGTGGACTTTTTTCTCTGATCATCATGTTGTGAGAATTGTCCCAAGCTTAACATACTGTCCCCCCAACCCTTGTCAGATCAGCTGTGACCCCCTCAGGAGATGTGAACACATGTCCAACACATCCTTATCAATTTTATAGGCGTCAGTCAACTAACAGTCATACAGCCTGTGCTTCAGCCATCAATATCAGCCGTCACAGAGTCAGAGACAGCAATGGCTTAGCAGCCCTCCTGAGCCGAACCACACAAAATGATGAATTTTTTTTAGTAGGTGCTATGTCACCAGATATGCTGGCAAGTGTTGTTCCACCCATGTCTGTGTACTGGCACCCGTGGCTCCAGTGAAAGGGAAACAGTAGGTGACCAATAAATAACTCTTGCTTGGAAAAGAGGAGGAGAAACTGGCAAATGCCTTAAAACTTCCTACTAAGGACCTAAGACTGTGTGTGGCCCGGGTGGTCTCGAGCCAGTGAGCACCGGGCCTCACCTTCCTGTCCCTCAAGCCGGAGAAGAACACCTGTAATTCAGATAATGAGGGAGCAGGACTGCCTGACAACATGAGGCAGGGCCCAGCCTGGGGAGGTGAGAGTACCACGCATGGTGATAAATGATGCTATCAACAGAACAGGCCACAATCAATCAGCCAATCAGCCAATCAATCAATCGATCATCAATCAACCAATCAATCCATCATCTCTCTCCCATCTCTTCCTTTCCTTCTGACTCTCTTCTCTTTCTATCACAGGCCCTTTCTCCTTCATCCCTCTCTCTTTTCTCCCTCTCCCCTCTCCCCCTTCTCTTCTTCCCTTCCCCCTCATTTTTCCCACTTGTTAAGCAGAGTGAGAACTTCTTCCTTTCTTCTTCTCCTCCCCCCATTATCTCCTTTTCTCTTCTACTTCCCCTCTTACCTCTCCCTCCCCTTCTCTGTCTCTTGTGCTTTGTCCTGTACTTTTCTCTCCCTCTCCTCCTGTCTAGCTCTTCCTATTTCCTTCTCCCCCTCTCTTCTCACTCCTCCTCCCTCCTCCTTCCGTCCTCTACTCCCCTACTCTTGGGTGAAATGTCAAGTGTGACATTCCAGCATCATCGCTTGGCTCCATGAGTCAGCCATAGCTTGGGGCTGCAGAGAAGGAGGCTTCTTGTAGAGCGATGACTTTTCAGTCTGCCACAAAACATTTCTCTAAATGACAACAGAAATAAAGTTTGCCGACTGGCTTTCCTCAACTGTTCTCACAGGCATCCAAGCTGTGACCACAAAAGGGCCTGCTGCCCACTCAAACCCAACCTGACTTTGTCACCTTGGTCTTACATGGCATAATCTAGACCAGGCCAAGATATCCTCTCTCCCCAAACCTAAGATTTCTGCCAACCCAGTGATTTCCTTAGGAAGTGCTTGCTTTGATTGTCAAGCTACCCTCCTGTGAGGATTTTGGTTTCCCATGAGGCCATGGTCAGAAACTGGGGGCAGATGTGTCCACTCCTACCGTGGCTGAGCAAACAGGCATTCTCTTCCTGCTCCATCTGCCTGTGCTTGCCCGCTTTCCTCTTCCTGTGTCAAATGTCAACATATTTACTTCCACTCCTGCCATCCTAGAATCTTGGTCCCCAGAGTCCCTGCAAAAGGAGGGAGTCCTGATCAGAGTCCTCTGGAGACCAACAAGGAAGGACCGCTCCGGATCAGAGCATCAGAAGCATGCGTCAGCAACCTGTCTCGTTGACAAACAACAGAGCACCTTTGAGCTTCTTTTTAACCGTCCACCATCATCTCTGCAGATCAATCAAATTCCTGCCTAGAAGAGGCCCACACCAGCCAACCCAAGCAGATCACCAGCTCTTCCCAGGGAACCTGGTAGTGTCCTCCATTCACAACCTGCCCATGATCCATCTCCTGACCACTTGTATTCTTGATAACACTGTATTGGCCCAGACTCTGACTATATAGTCCAGCAAGGCCTCAAACTGATGATCCCCCTGCCTCAGACTCCCAAGTGCTGGGTCCATGGGTGTGTGGCTCACTTACACTAGCCAGCTCTGAGCAGCACAGTGCTGTGTAACCAGCCTGAGAGGATAAAGTAAGTGCCGACCCTCGGCATTGACTGTAAAATGGAACTTTGGGCTGAGGACCAAGAGCATGCCTGTTCCCGACACCTGCTAACCAGAACTTATTCCCTTCCCGTGGAGAAAGACAGAAACTGCAGAAGCCACATTCAGCTGTTCCAATGCATGCAAAATCTCTGCTCAGGGGCATGGTTGCTCAATGCCAGCATTAGTCACACAGTACAAACCTCAACTGAATAGAGTCAGGAAGAAGCCTATTCTGTAAAGGGAAAGGGAGAGTAGGTATTTGCCAATGACTGGTGTAATGAGCTGGGAATGTGTAGCTCAGTGGTAGAGTACTTGCCTCATAGTCATGAAGCCCCAAGTTCAATTCCCGGCACTGCAATAATCACCACTACCACAAAAAGGGGAGAAAAGACATTACATACTTTGCAGGGGTAGTGTGATGGTTTGTATATGCTTGACCCAGAGAGTGGCACTATTAGGAGGTGTGGTCTTGTTGGAGTAGGTGTGTCACTGTGGGTAAGAGCTTGAATACCCTTGTCCTAGCTGCCTGGATGCTATTATTCTGCTAGCAGCCTTCAGATGAAAATGTAGAACTCTCAGCTCCTCCTGCACCATGCCTGCCTGGATGCTGCCATTTTCCTGCCTTGATGCTAATGGACTGAACCTCTGAACCTGTAAGCCAGCCCCAATTAAATGTTGGTCTTCTAAGAGTAGCCCTGGTCATGGTGTCTGTTCACAGCAGTAAAATCCTGACTAAGACAGATGGGTTGGGGAGAGAGCTCAGTCCTAAGATGCTTGCCTTATAAGCAGGAAAAAGCTGAGTTCAATCGCCAGACCCCACATGAAAAAATGCGGGTGTTATTGTACATACACCTGTTATCCCAGCACCAAGGAAATAGAATTAAAAGGATACCTGGAACTCACTGACTAGTGACTGCAGTCTGCTTGGCAAGTGCTAAGTCAGTGAGAGACAGTCTCAAAAAATAAGACTGATGGCTCCTGAGGAAAAACACTATCTATCTATCTATCTATCTATCTATCTATCTATCTATCTATCTATCTATCTACCTACCTACCTATCTACCTATCCATCAATCATCCATCTCTATCTCTCTCTCTCTCTCTCTCTCTCTCTCTCTCTCTCTCTCTCTCACACACACACACACACACACACACACACACACACACACAAATAAATTAAATAGATAGATAGATAGATAGATAGATAGATAGATAGATAGATAGATAGATAGATAAATGGGTTATACTATCCCACTGGTTTCATGTTTAGGATACCACTACAAATTTCCTATTCAGCTATCCTGGGATCCTGGGAACATCAGGGAATGGCTTGATTTGGGACCTTTGCTGGGGACATCAGGGAATGGCTTGATGTAGGTCCTTTGCTCATGCTCTTCTCCTACAGTCGCTTTGCCTCCCTGGTCTTCTGTTATCGTCATTCAATTTATTTCCCTCTTGCTTACTCAGAGAATCCTGACCTACTCCCCAGGCCAGACTGACTGCCATCCTGATGCCTGCACACCATGCCTGGCCCTGCCCTTGGTCACTGCCCTACTATAGAAGTCTCCCTGTGAGTACCCTAACAGAGGGTCCCACTAGCTTGATTCTCTGCTTGTCTTTCTCTACCGTCACCTACCTTTGTCTTGTCCCAGACTCTTTGGTTCCTTCCTAGAATTCCACTGAGCCCATCAGCCATGGTGAAGGGTTACTAAGGACTTGAGTGGGAATCAATACCCTGGAATGTCTCTAACCTGTATTTGGTCTGAGGAGGGAAGCCAGAGAAGCTCTCAAAAAAAGACAGCTGAATGCCTTAGATGAGCCTGCACGGGAGTGAGGGACCCAACTCCAGGCAGCTCTGCTGACTGAATGAACTAAAGCCCCCAGGCCTCCGCTCTAGAGAACACAGGGCCCCAGGGATAAAGAAGCCAAGGATCTGAGGAGAGATGGTCTTTCCTGTGAGTGTTAACTCATTCAGCTCCAGAAAAGTCCAGAAGGACCCCCAGCTGTGCTCAGAGCCACAGAGTGAATTGGTTCCCCTCCAGTTTTCTCAGATCTAGCAATCAAAGTAGAAACTGAGAGCTTTGATGTCTTTAAAAATTCATAGAACATTCTAGAAAGAGGCTTAAACATCTTCTGGCATGAAAGAGAAGAGAGATGATTAATATCTAGGGGAAACCTGGAGTCCTGTGTGATATTTAGTGGCATTAGGAGATGTATGGACAATCGGGGCATAGTCCCAGGACACAACAGTTCTTTGGTGATCTTCAGGTCAGGGAGGACTTTGCCCTTTTACAAATCCAGAGTCCACTTCATACCTCTAAGTAAGACAGGAGAGGAAGGATACAGACAAAGGGAGACACCAAAGCCCCCAGCCTCATGTGTGAGAAGCTAGGCTCAAGGGTGGGGTATGAAGCCAATTTGTAGCCTCAGCCTTCTTTCAGAACGACGTTCCTTGCATGGGGTTGGAGCTCCGTGGCCTGTTTTCATCCAGGGTCAGTCAGTGAGGCACGGTAGGCCTTGGGTAAATACTGACCTGTCTAGATGTATGGCATAGTTGTCCCTTGTGACCGACATCCTAAACTTTCTGAGGTGGGTTTTTGTTGTTGCTGGTGTGTTTCCTTGCTTGTTAAGACAGGGTCTCCTGCAGCCCAGTCTGACCTCCACCTCACCAAATAGTTAAGGACCACCCTGAATGGCTCATTCTTCTGCCTCTGTTTCCCCAGTGCAGGGGTTATGAGTGTTTGCCACTGTACCCTGTTTATGAGGTGATGGGGATTGAACCCCATGTTTTCACATGTCAGTCAAACACCCTCTCAACTGAGTTACATACCCAGCCTTCCGAGACAATTTTGGATGTAAGGTGAGCACCCTTGATTCCAAACCTAAAAATGATGCTCTATGATCAAGATGTCCTGACCACTGACAGGAACAGGTGGGAAAAGTCCCACAACATGCCTCACAGCAGGCACCAGTGAAGGTTCAGGCACACAGAATGTTATAGAAAATTACCTCCTGGTTCTGTGCGTAAAGTCCAGATGAAATACAAATGAATGTCACAAATGGACTTGGGTTCCCTCCATAGACTATCTCATGAAAATACAAATATTCAAAGGAAAATCTCAAATAGCTCTGTTCCTAAAGACATGTCTAACCTGTAGCGAAGGTCACATGTGCCCCCAGGAGAGTTATAAATGTAGCTCAATTATTTTACTTGGCTTTTCTGTTGCTGTGACCAACACTGACCAAAACTAATACTGAGAGGAAGGTGTTTATCTGGGTCACAGGCTACCATCAGTCATGAGAGAAGCCATGGCAGAAACTCAGAGGCAGGAACTTGAAGGAGAAACCAACAAAGAATGTTGATTTCTCAATTGTTCAGTTACCTTTTACATATTTTCCCCAGACCCACCTTCCTAGAGATGGTGACACCCACAGTGGCCTGGGCCCTCATACACCCATTAGCAATTTTAAAAAATGCCTCTCAGACGTGCCCACCGGCCAATCTCCTCAACGGAGGTTCCCTCTTCCTAGGTGACTCTAGGCTTGTATCAGGGTGACAGCTGACACCAACATAAACTCATACACTTAGCTAATGCATTAAGAGATTAGTTTTGGTACCCAATTACACAGCTCTTGTGCGTGACACCCACAAAGTCATTTTGTAATATCTAAAGGCTGGAAGGGCCTTTCACGTGGACATTTCAGCAAAGGGGTACTCAGGCTGTCACAGCAAACACTTTTGAACTGTGTGCCAAGTACACCAGCCGAGCACCGATTCTGGAGGAGACTAGTCCCAGAAGGCCCACTTCAGAGTGAGCTTCAGTGGGGTTGGGGTAGGTGGGAGTTTATGAAAGCCAATTTCCCAGGCCTGAGGCTCTTGGTGGCTTTTTCCAAATTCCATGTAGGTAGGTATATGGTTGATGCTCTTTATAGGACATTCAAAAAGGTTAGGGGCATGCCTGTGATGACTTTGATTAATGACATCATAGTGTACCTTCCAATGCTCCAGGCCATGCCCTCAAGACCTTGGCATAAACTCCCTGTGGCTTCCAGCTGCTGAGTACCAAACAAGCCCCACTGTGTGGCTGGCTGCCCCAGGTGTGGTGCAAGATCAGGCAGGAATCCTCCCCCAGAGGGTGGCTTTCGTCTCCCTCTGGTCAAGCAGGCAAGATGTCATAAAAGGCTCTAACAGATCTGCCTTGTAGTGTAGCCCTTTATACTTCGAGGCCATCCAATTTCAGAAACCACATCCCCAAAGTGTTCCTGCTGTGTCTCTGGTCTTTGACACCATGCTTACAGGGAGATCTTACTCAAACACTTCATGAAATTGTTCAACTGATATTTATGTAATGCCTTCCCCGGGCCAGGTGGTAGAGTACGGAGCAAGAATGACCTGCTGGGAATAAGACAAATGCCTTCTTCACCTCGCAAGGCTTCTATTGGAGAACTTAAAAGGGGCTCCCTTAGTAAATCCCTTACCTTGCAAGCATGAGAACCTGAATTCTCAATTCCCAGAATCCATGTAAGAAACAATGCAAGACGATCCCAGTTCTGGGGAGGCTGTGAAGGGTAGGTCTCTACGGCTCGCTGAACAGCCAGTCTGACCTAATTAGTGAGTGAGCTCTGGGCCAACAAGAGCTCCTGTCTCAAAAGTGTCAGAGAGCATTCAGGAAGGTGACCTTGAAGTTGCCTCTGCTCTCCATACACACATGACACACATGTGTACACATACACACAGTTCAAGTGTTGTGGGGAGAGAAGTATGGGTGGCATTGAACAGAGGGTGGGATTCAAGATACCACGCCCCAAGCAGGGCCCCTAAGCATGAGGAACTCATAGAAACAGAGAAATCTCTGAAGCAGGTCACAGAAGCGCATGATGATTTGCCCACAAACAGGCATAAGCCCCTCTTATACCCAGAGGGAAGGAATGTTCTGATCTCAAAGAAGCACAGGAACAGACAGACCCGTAACGTCTCCCAAGTTCATTACCACTGGACCTGACCTACCCTGCCCAGTAACTTATTTGTGACCATCCATAGACATTGAATTTAGAACAAAAATACAAGCTTTGTCCATTTCTTTGGGTTCTAAAGGCTCCCAGGTCACATGAGACCTGTGCTACATCAGTCTGCATACCTTTGTCTTGTCCATCTGTCTGTGCTCTAGGAACCTCAGCCAAAGAGGAAGCTAGAAAGAATCATCACCCATCCTGCATGAGACGAAGACTGTAAAGAGGGGTACCACTCAACCTCTGACAAGATGTCACCCCAACCTAGCAAGTGGTGGAAGGTTTCACAGTCCTGCCGGTGTACCCGCGCGCACCCTTCTCATCGGCTTGAATGGAATGAATTCTGTTTACACCGAGCTTCACACGAACCTCTTCCTCTTCGGGGGCCCCATTCACACTGCTTTCCTTTCCTTTCGCTTCTCACGGTTTTTGCTGACTAGGCCAAGTCATAGATCAGCTTCTTTCTGTCTGGATCTTGCTGGCTGCATCCCAGTTACCATTCCATCTCTCAGCGGGGGGGCACCTTTTGAATTAAAATGTGCCAAGTGGGCAAAATCCTGAATGAAGGATGAGAGAGGAATCTCACAGGACCCAAGGGTAAAGTTCCTGCAGCCTCTGTGCTTTCTTGGTGTAACGGCTCCGTTATGGCCTCTGGAGCCCCATTCTCTTTTCAGGTAAGTTCCCCCACCACACTACTGCAAGTGTCCTAATTTCATCTTTGCTCGACTGAGTGAATCCTCCTTTGTCAACCATTAAAAGCTCTTGGCCTGACCCAGAGACGTGCCTGCCACCGCACAGAGCAGGAGGGTAGGCAGAACTGCCCCCCAGAGGCCTGCCTGCCACTCTGATGAGCAAGTATGTGTGGAAAGATGGGAGTGGAAGAGAAGCAGAATGGTTTGTGCACTATGCAGAGAGGTGGGAACTGGAGACTTGAAGGTGGTGAGGATCAATTTGATGTGAGTACCATGGTAATGTCCCAGCCCATGCTGCCTCTGAAGGTCATGTCTGGGTCCTTGGCCCTGTAGCAGTAGGGGCCTGTGTTGATGTCCACGGCCCATGTTACCACCAATGGCCATTCGGATGTGCTTGGTCTGAGCTGCCAACTGGGACCATGTTGATGTCCAGGGCTATGCAGAGCTGACCCTGCCCTTCACTGGTTCTACAACTCAGGAGAGTGGGACCTACCCTCACTGGGTTAGTGCTGGAAAGCTGGCCCTAGGTACGTAGCTTCAGAAGAGCTGTCCCCAGATGGTGTGACTACAAGAGTTCCAATCTTGATCCTTGTCAGCTGCTGCAAGCAAGAGAGCTGGCCCCATCCCTCACTTGGGCTAAGTGGAAGAGCTGGCCCTGTTGGCACAGGCACGAGTAAGCTGGTGAGCTGACCAATTCAGCTACCACCCAAGCTGAGATCCAGGGCTTTAAGTTGGCCCATCCCAACATATACCCCTACCCCATCTATGAGCCTGCAGAATCTCCATGACACAGGGCACCAACTGAATATCCAAAAGGAGTCCTGGTGAGGATCCAGTATTGATGGTATAGCAGAAGTTGGGGCCTTCAACCAAACCAATGACTCCTTGCAATGACCATTTGCAAGTAGAACAGTTTGGGCAAAGGGTGGACAGTAGGACACACCACAGCTCCCACAGTGAGATGCGTCTTTTGTTTTGTTTTGTTGTGGGTTTGTTTTCTTTGGGGGTTGGGGGAGGGAGGTTGCAAGGGTAGAGGGTAGATAAAGAGGGACAGGGAGATGAGTTTTCTGGCCGCCATGGCTTGAACTCTTACAGTTGTTGCTGAGTTGACAGGTCATCTATTGTTCTGAACCCACCACGGTCTGGATTTTCATCCCCATTCTGCTCTGTTGACTTCCCACTTGCCTTTATTGATGGCTCCCCTGGTGACATCCTGGCTGACGTCCAAGTCTTCCTGCCAGTGTCATTAACCAAACAAACTCACGTATGTAAGAACTAATGGCTTGCTGCTGTCTCAATCGCCTCAATTTCAGTAAATGACTTAAGTATAAGGGACTACAGAAAAGCACACTTGGCTGGTAGGTAGTTTAATGAATTTGCACAATCCCACAACTCTCGATGCTCACACAGTTGCTCTGACATCTAACGTGGTGTGAGTGGGAACAGATCTCTGCTCATCGCTCAGGGACCCAGATTCACCCACTGGGGATTTCCGGTGACAGTCACGCGTGCTGCTGTGTGGTTAGTTGGTCTCTCCATCACTCATCACAATCCATCCTAATGGTTTTTTTTGTTTTTTTGTTTTTTGTTTTGTTTTGTTTTGTTGTTTTGTTTTGTTTTTCACCACAGTTGGGTTCTCCAGTCTAACTTGCTGTCATTCTAAATAACATTAATCTGGGACTCAGCTTGAAATTGAGTTCTGCAAGGCAGACCAGAGCTGTGGGGCTTTGTTGCTTGAAGTTAGGGCCAGAGTCACCTCTTTTAGGAAGCCCTGCCCCCTGCCTCCTCAGACAGGCTTCCTCAGTGGTAGGGACAGTGGCTTCTTTACCTGACTGGTCATAGGCCCATGCTGGCTCTGGGGCTCTGTAGGTACTGATATCCCTTGTTGCCACCATCATTATACCACAGGTAGCTAAATAAGAATTTGTCCCAGTGCACTCTGGCTGGAGGGACTTCTCCCTGAGGGAAGTCTTGTCTCCCACTGACTGAGAGCACTCTCCCATGCTGAGTTATCTGTTCTGGCCTAGGCCAGTCCCACAGTGTCTTCCCATGAGGCTGCAGGCACTTGTTTGTGCCTTCCAACTGCAGTAGGTAATGAGGTTTATTCTGAAATTGCCCTGTTCTATGTCTAATAACCATATGCCTCCAACCTCCCACACCCTACTGACCCAGGGCATCTCTTGACAGAAGCAAGCACAAGTTCAAGTTCACCTCCAGCTTCTGAGAGGGTCTAACAACTCTCCCAGCGTGCTTCTTTCTGGTGCTATGGACCTGGCAAGCACCCAGCTGGTATGGCACCCAGCTTCTGCTCCGTATGAAGATAGCTGGTCCTTGAGGCAGCCCAGATGCTCTGTGGCCTGTGCATCCTTTATGTCCTTACTGTTATAGTACACAGGCCTGGACTCCAGGTGCCACCACCTGTCTCTACTTGCCTTTCTGCCTGTGGACTTCTGCTGACCACTGTATGTATACTCTCTCTCTCTCTCTCTCTCTCTCTCTCTCTCTCTCTCTCTCTCTCTCTCTCTC
>NC_034591.1:116822029-116835331 GCF_900095145.1 Mus pahari
CACACACACACACACACACACACACACACACACACACACACACATACACAGCAGGTACATGTGAGTCACAAGCCCAGGCCAAAATCTATAATGTAACTTCCTAGCCTGTGGGTGACATTCCAGTAGGCATGGTGTCTCCTAATTCTCAGGAACCCCACTGGGATGAAGTTTCAGTTGCTCCTAGAAACGCTGTGCTCAGCAGCACGAAGTTCGAGGTAGATTTCCCTTCCCTGTCTCTCTTCCCGCCAGTTCTCCTTGAGTGTCCCACTTCATACAGGAGCATCAGCAACAGCCTTTGTCTCTGAGCTTGCTTCCAAGAAAACTGCACTCAGATAACCCACAGTGAACAGTCTTTCCATCTTCCAAGTTCAGTTTAAAAAAGGAAAAGTTACTCTCTGCTCCCCAGTGAAGACAGGACCAAGTTAGCTATGGGGCACAAACCAGAAATACCAGCACATAGAAGGCTAATGAAGGAGGATTGAGAGTTCAAGACCAGTCTGGACTACAGAGTGAGTCTGAGGCCAGCCTGGGTTACAGAGGTGATCTGAAGCCAGCCAAATAAATAGCAAGGAATTGTCTTGATAAAAGGAGAACAGGGAGGGTAAGAAGGGGAGGAGGAGAGAGAGGGGAGAGAGGGAAGCACAATGGGCAGGGTCACTGTGGTCTTTCCTAATCTGCTCTGATGAAGGTTGGGGTATAGAACGGAGGGATGACGCTGAGACCCACAGTCTGGAATCTTGGGAGGTTCCAGTGGTTCCCCCAAACACACACCACATCCTCCCCTCTCTGCAAGTTGCTGTCAGCTAGTCTTATAAAGGTGGAAAAGCTCCCTGAGTTGCCTGCCTTGCACGGGCTGGTCTCAGTATGCAGCAAGAACCCCATCTCTAATGCATCCTGTTCTCCCCCTAGCATTCCTCCCAGAAACTCAAAGCTTTCCAGCCCCTCCCCCATCCCAGCTGCCCCAGAAACACAGAGCAGCTCTGGACACACCCACTGAGGCACATAAAATCACTGCACTAAGGGTCTCCCTAGAGACATTAGAGACAAGCTCCCATTGTGTGACTTCTAGGCCAGAAACTTCCGTCAGAGTATTCCTCTTGACATCCAGCAGAAGCAACTGGGACTCTTAAATAAGGTTTTCAAGTTCGCATCTTGACTCTGTGAGGCACTCAAGAGACGGAGAGCCTCACGGGTTTGGCATGCGTCCAGCAGGACTGGGATAAAGCGGGGGCTGAATTCTCCTGGCCAGGATCCCACGCTGTGGTTCAAACTGCTGGCAAAATAGCATGTGTGCTTTCTCAACCATGCTGACCTTTGGAGACATCCCAAATGCTCTGTGACCCCCGTACTGCAAGAACTCCTTGTCACTAAGACTCTTGAAGCTGGGTGTGGTGGCATATACTTTTGATCCCAGCTTTAGGGAGACAAAAGCAGGTGGATCTCTGGGAGTTCAAAGCAGCCTTGTCTACATAGTGAGTTCTTCTTTAGCTGGGAATCCACAGAGGGAAACAAAAAGACTCTTGCTGGTTTGAGAATGAGTCGCCCTCCCTGCTCCTGTGTGGAGCTCTGTGAATGGACATGGGTACCCCAATTCTGGCCACCTAGTCTTGGAACTGGGGGTTGGCCACAGTGATAGCTAATCTGCATTGTCAACCTGATGGAATTGAGATCACCTCTGTGAATGTGTCCGTGAGGATGTTTTGAGAGATCGGAGAAGACTCATCCAAGACTGAACAAAAAGGAGAAGAGGAAGAAGAAGAAGAAGAAGAAGAAGAAGAAGAAGAAGAAGAAGAAGAAGAAGAAGAAGAAGAAGAAGAAGAAGAAGAAGAAGAAGAAGAAGAAGCAAACCGGCAGAACACGGCATCTACCATCAGCTGGCCATGCCCTGCCCGCCATGATGGATGGTACCCTCTGACTATGAACCCAAGTAAACCCTCCCTTAACCTGCTTTTGTCAGACATTATTGCCACAACAGAGAGAAAAGTAATATACCTGTGGTACACTCCATTACACAAACTGGCTCCAGAGCACCCTGAGGAGAAGGGCGAGCTCCTCCAAGCAGACTAGAGCAGGTGGGAAGGGCAGACCAGCCCTCTGTGACACCTGCTGCTGCTACTCTGTAACCACTTCTCAAAAATCTCCACCTGCAGGAGCAGCTGGTCCCCGGTCTCTGTCCTTTCACTTTCCAGAGACCTGATCTTGCACTTTCCATCTCGGTTTTAGTTACTGTTCTATTGCTGTGAAGAGATGCTATGAACAAGATGACTTATCAAAGATAATACTTAACTGGGTGCTTGCTTACAGTGTCAGAAGATGAATCCATGGCCATCAGACAGGGGAAGTGGCAGCAGGCAGGCAGGCATGGCCCTGGAGCAGTAGCTGGGAGCTTACATATTATCTATAAGTTGGAGGCAGAGGGAGAGAGAGAGACTGGGCCTTGACCGGGCTTTTGAGACCTCAAAGCTTACCCCCAGATACACACCTCCTCCAACAAGGCTAAATCTCCTAATCTTTCCCAAAACAGTTCCACCTCCTGGGGACCAAGCATTTCAAATATATGAGCCTGCGGGGCTGTTCTCATTCAGGAATCTCTGGATCTACCTAAAACCTCACTCAGCTTAGCACCTCACGTCTCCACTCATGAGTCTGGGTTGTGGAGCCCAGAAAGGCCAGCACAGATCTTCCTGGGAGGTGCCAGGGGAATAACAGCTCCCAGAGCTATACCTACCGTGTCAGACTATGTCCCCCTAACCTCCTATGTCAAAACTTAACACCATTGTGATGGTATTGGGAGACTGGCCTGTAGAAGTTGACCGGGTTCCTGAGGGTGGTGCTTCATGGTTGGTATTAACCCCTCATAAAAGGAGTGCCATCTTTTGTCCCTCCTGTACTGGCTAGTTTTGTGGCAACTTGACACAGCTGGAGTTATCACAGAGAAAGGNNCTTNAGTTGGGGAAATGCCTCCATGAGATCCAGCTGTNAGGCATTTTCTCAATTAGTGATCAAGGNGGNNNGNCCCCTTGTNGNTGGNNCCATCTCTGGGCTGGTAGTCTTGGGTTCTATAAGAGAGCAGGCTGAGCAAGCCAGGGGAAGCAAGCCAGTAAAGAACATCCCTCCATGGCTTCTGCATCAGCTCCTGCTTTCTGACCTGCTTGAGTTCCAGTCCTGACTTCCTTGGTGATGAACAGCAGTGTGGAAGTATAAGCCGAATAAACCCTTTCCTCCCCAACTTGCTTCATGGTCATGATGTTTGTGCAGGAATAGAAACCCTGACTAAGACACCTCCTATCAGGAGAGATACAGAGGATGTGCCCTCCACAGGAAGCTGAGACAACAGCACTAAGAAGCAGAGAGGCCCTCATCAGATGTGGACCCTCTGAGCATCTTGACCTTAGACTACCAGCCTGCAGACCATCTAGAAATAAAGTCTTTCGTTCACCAACTATCCAGGCTTAGGTATCTTATTACATAAGAATGTGAGAAAATGGATTAAGGAGACTAAATATAAATGCTTATTTTTTTTTAAAGTACTGATGTATTTGTAAACTCCTGTGTATTTTTTCCCATGTGTTTTGAATACTGGGAGGTTTAAAAACATTCACTCCAGACTGCTAAAGGTTCTTTCTGAGCTGTGGCATTTGGTGGGAAGCAAGGAAATCCTCATTCTTCACTTGGCTCTTTTTTTCTGCACTGGTTGAAGTCTCAAAATAATAATCAGAGCCAGCCTTGGTCATTCTAGACAAATCAGAAAAATAAATAGAATAATAAACTGTATTATGTGTCAGAAGGCCCTGCCCAAAAATTCTAAATTGAAACAGACCGACAAGGTTTTCCTCTTGGCAGATGCAAATGGTGAAAGCTGAGCTGTGTGGACGATTCTTCTTCCTCTAATTCCAAAGTGCCCTGTGTGCATGGTGGCCGCCCACCTCATTCATCTGCGTGAGGGACAGCAGATGGAGGTCAGCACTCCAGCAGGAATAAGATAGATTGTGTTTCCCTTTCCTTCACTGAGATGAGGGTGGGGGTCACCTTCAGGTCTCCTTCCCGGGTGGCAGCTCTGTGATACGGGGAAAGAGGGCTCACAACAGCCTGACTTCCAACGCCTGGCTGGCAGACACGGTTGCCAAAAGCTCCAGCTGTCCACAACCTTCTAGCTGTGACGCTTTGGAGCCAATCAAATGCACTCACCTGTCTTAGTCAACTTTTTCATGAAATAAGCTCAAATCCCAAACTGAAGCAGAGTGGACAAGTGTGGCTAGTCATACTATTTTCTTCCCTAGTGTCCTCTGCACTTCCCCCAAGAGACGCCAACAAACATCTATTCATCCCAGGCAGGGTATGGATGACAGAAAGGATTGTCCTGAAGACCAGCTTGCTGAACTAGTGATCAACAAGCAGTAACAGAATGCTCTCACCCTGATGAGATTCTCTACTCTGAGCTGTGTGCTGGGGTTTTCCAATATCTCAGTCTTCCTTGGTATACTTTACAGTTTACAGATTAAATTTTACAGAAACTGAGGCAGAAATATGGTACTACTTGTATTAGTCAGGGTTCTCTAGAGTCACAGAACTTATGGTTAGTCTCTATATAGTAAAGGAATTTATTGATGACTTACAGTCTGCCGTCCAATTCCCAACAATGGTTCAGCAGCAGCTGTGAATGGAAGTCCAAGGATCTAGCAGTTGCTCAGTCCCACAGGGCAAGCAGGCAAAAAATCGAGAGAGCAGCTCCCTTCTTCCAACACCTTCCGTGGTCTCCAGCAGAAGGTGTAGCCCAGATTAAAGTTGTGTGCCACCACACCTTTAATCCCAGATGAGCTTGAACTCGGGGATCTCCCTGTCTTCAAGACCTCCATACCAAGATCCAGGTCAGAAACTTCTATCTCCCAGCCTCCAGATTAGGGTCACTGGTGAGCCTTCCAATTCTGGATTGTAGTTCATTCCGAATGTCGTCAAGTTGGCAACCAGGAACAGCCACTACACTACTCAAGGTCACATGATCTCAACGCTTGTATGTTGGTATTTGGTGCTTCTCTTGGTGGGAAGCGGCACGCTCACGTGCATGTATGTGCAGCACACATGGAGGCTAGAGGATAAGGTGTCATTTCTCAAGCTCTGCCTACCCTTTTGTGAGATAGGGCCTCACAGACCTGGAACTCTTAGCCATCCTATTGGCTGGCTCCTGAGTCCCAGGATCTACCTATCTCTGCCTCCCCAGCCACCGCGGTCAGATTTTTCACCCCTATATAGGTTCTGGGATCAAACTCAGATTCAATGCTTACAAGATGAAATATGTTACTGACTAAGCCACTTCCCCAACCCTAGCCAGAGGCTGCTGAAGCCCGTCCTACCTTCCAGGTCTTGCACAGGCTTTCTTAGGCCACCCTGTGAAGCCTCTCATCATTAAAGTTCACCTTACAGACAAGGAGGCGGGGTCCAGAAGTTAGGTAAAGTTGCTTCAAACAGCTCCTGATACTGGGGTGTTGTCCTGTAACCAGGTCCTGGAGCGTATCACTTGGGCCTTTTCTCTTTAATGACCTCCCAGGTAGAAGCTGCCATCTGAGCCCAGTGCTCATCATCGCAGGTAGCCCTTTAGCATTCCCTAGTGCTCTATCCACAAACTCTCCAGGATGCTGACATTTTTAGACCCTTCAACTAGGATCCCCTCCTCTCTGCTCAGCATCTGTAGATCAGAACTATAGAGCCCCACTGTGGACGAAACCCTATGCCCACTGAGTGACCATCCATCCCACACCATAGTCCTTTATTCCTTTATTTATGTGCGTCCCTCTGAAGCGCTGTTACCTGAGGAGAAGCCCAGGCTATTCCTCAGAGTGTAAATCTCCTTGGTTCACACCAACCGTTGCAATGCCTCTGCTTTCTGGGACCTGGTTTTGTTGGGTTTTGAAATGGTCCTATCCTTCTATGCTAGCCTAAAAGGACACAATGAGAAATGCTTCTTCATTTAGGTGTACCACTCAGGTCCCCTTTGGGACAGAACCATTTGTCCCTCCAACTGCCAGAAATCCCTCGCCTGAGTTTCCCTGTAATAGTTCACTTTCATTGTCAACCAGACCAGACTTAGAATTATCATGAGAGCATGTGCTTCGGAGAGTGACTTTCCTGAAATGATTAGCTGAGGATGGAGGCTCTACTGCCATGCAGTGTGACCAGCTGCCTGGTGTTGGTGGCCATCTTTCTCCCCACCCCCCTCCATGACGGACTGTACCATCAAATTGTGAGCTGAAATAAACTTGCTTCAAATCAGGTGTCCGATCAGAGCAATGAGAAGGGGGAACTAATTTACTCACACTGTCTCTCTCGGCAGTTTGCATCATCACTGACTGGTCTTCATGGAGGAACAGAAGTTTGGCCTCTTGTCTCAGCTTTGAAAATCCACCAGGCCTCCATGCACCCTTGGAGGTTCCTGCCCCAACTCCCCCCTCTGGCCATTCCTCCTCCTTACTTTCTGGAAGTTGCTATTCCTAAGAGCCTTCTCCAGTAGCCTCTGTGCTTACAAATGTACAATTCTAGGACCCAGTGAAGGATGACACACGTGAAAACACACACACACACACACACACACACACACACACACCCGCTAAGCAGCTCATACTGCCTTCTGTACGTGGGATATAGCTGCCATCTTGGGTTGACAAAAGAAGTCAGTCTGAAAGGCCACATGGGAGGACTTGGGATTTGGCTTCATTGACAAAGCACTCACCACGCAAGCACAGGGACTTGAGTTCTAACCCATGTGAAAATCTGGATATGGTAGAATATAGCTGTACCCCAGAACTGGGGAAGGGGAGACACGAGGATCCCTGGACTCTGGTCAATCAAGCATAAAACAGGGGGCCCAGCATCTCAATAAAAGGCCCTTTCTGAAAAAAATAATAAGGTAGACAGCTCCTGCAACACCCACGGTTGACCTCTGGCCCTCCATATGCACACTCGGACGGACACACACACACACACACATATACACACACACACAGAGTCAGAAAGTGAATAGTCTACAAGAAGGCAGAAGCACCCGTTAGATCAGTGTGGGCTCCGGGAACTCAGGAGCAGGAGACTAAATGCTGTCTTCTCCCTCGCCACCACGACCTCTCTCTTCATCTCATCTCCACTGCCCACAAGTGCCACAGTCTACGACTGGTGCCTGAGAAAGGCAGCCTCTCCAGATAACGCCTTGATGCCTGGTAATTCATGAGCAGCCAGGCTGCTATTTTACCTCCTCCCTCTTTTCCTGTTACTTATAGAGAAAGTCGCAGAGAAGCACGGCAGGCCGGGGAAGGCTAAATCATCCCCCAATGCCACCTCCCTCATAAATATCATGAAATACTGCGGGAGGCTCAAGAGATATTTATGTCATTTTGTCCCTTCTGTGATGAAGGAAGCAGCTCAGAGGCAGCTCCAGGCCAGAACACAGTGTTGTAGCTTTGTCACAAACTCAAGAGTGCCAGGGGACCAAGACCTGTTGTCAGTGACCTGAAGGTCAGACAACCTCTGCACGGGTGGTGCTGCTCAACCACGTGACCTCTTCTGCAGGATTTTACTTCTTTGGATATACTGAAGACTGAAGACCATGAGTAACAGCTGGGGGAAAGTTATTTCACTATCCCATACACATTTCACCTCTACAAAGTTGGGAAAGTAACAGTGTCAACTAGCTTAGGCCAGACCAGGCCAGGCCAGGCCAGAGTCACAGACATACCTAAATTTCAAAGGTTAGCAACAACTGAAGTCTACAGCCAGCTCAAGTCAAGTACCCATCAGCTCTTGCTTCAGGAATGGAGTGTGGTAGAGGGTAGAGCAGCCTGTTTTAGGGGACACTTCTAATCTTGTGGTAGAAGAAACAGATTCCGGAAGAACCACACGATACTGTGAAATCTGCAGCTTGAAAGTGGTATATATCACTGTCTCTCAAACTTCATAGCCAAAAACGCCGGTTAAGGCCGAAGCTACAGGCTGGAGAGTTCAATCATCCACATAAAGGTGGAGTCAAAGTCTTGAAAAATAATACAATCTACCACACAAGCATGATCACTATGAAGATTAGGGGTAAAAGGAACATGCTATGAAAAATTAGCTATCACAAATATTAATGTCATCCTGAGTTCTGAGTTAACTTATCAGGATACAGAACCTTTCACAGATGGGCCTTTTATGCAGGAGTTGTTTAGATTAAGTCTTTGAACTTGCTAACTTGGGTTAGCTACCTCGTGGTGTGCGTTGCACTGGGAATCAGCCATCAAGCAGATGAAGTTTATTCGACTGTAAAATGGAAATAAGAAGTGTCTTTCTCCCAGGGCTGTTGTTAAGATAAATAACGTGACTGAAAAGTCTTTCACTTTCCCCCCTCATAACCGGGAATCCCCTTCCCCCTGAGCCTAGGATGACTTGAGCGGCCCACTTGTTCACTAGAGTGTGATAGAAATAATATGCTGGGACTTGAGCAGCCAAATAATCAGCAGTCTTGAAGCTTCAGCCCTCTTAGACGCTTGGAGCTGCCGCCTGAGCAAGTCAGAGAAACACTAACTGCTATCTTCCAGCTGTCTGTACCAGAGTGCCAGATGTCTAGGTAAAGCCATCGGGTGAGCTTGTCGGTGCCACACCAAACCAGCTGCAGATACCTTGAGGAGCATAAGCGTCAGCCTGATGAGGTGACCTCAATATCTGGTACGTAAATCCATAATATAATTAATAATTTATTTCTTTGTATTTACACGCAATGGTGTTTTGCCTGTGTTTCTGTCCGTGGGAAAGTGTCAGGTCCCTTGGAACTGGAGTTAGACAGGTGTGAGCTGCCATGTGGGTTATGAGACTATAACCTGGGTCCTCTGGAAGAATAGTCTGTGCTCTTAACCACTTGAGTTATCATCTCTCCAGCCCACCCTGTAATATCATTAAACAGATACTCTAACAACTAACTGTTAGGTTGGTCTACTAGACAGCTGTAGGTAACCAAACCCACATATAAGCCTATAGTATTGTATCTGACTCCTCATTGGTTAGAGCAGCAGTCTCAGCTTGTGGGTCGTGACCCCTTTAAGAGATGCACAAACCTTTCACAGGAGTCACTTAAGACCATGGGAAAACACAGATATTTACATTATGATTCATAACTGTAGCAAAATTACAGTTATGAAGTAACAATGAAAATAATTTTTATGGTTGGGGTTGGGGGGTCACCACAACATGAGGAACTATATTAAAAGGCCACAACAGTAGGAAGATTGAGAACCACTGGTTTAGGGGATCTTGCTAATCTCGTGATCTTGGGTAAACACCCAGTCTATTGGGAGTACCTATGACTCAGAACTGAGAAAAGGACAGTAAAGTCACAACTGCAGTCAAGTCTTCGCAGTCTCTTACATGCCCCTGAATACAAGGCAGAGAAAAGGAAGTCCCTTTTCCCTGGGGTCTATAAGAGGATCCTGTGTAATGTGACAGGGCTAGACAGGGCAGGGGTTCCTCCATCTTGTATTCTTTTTGAAGCCATTTCAGGTTTAACTAGAATATGATCTCCTTGATGAAGAATCCAAAGGAAAATTACCCAACTCCATTCTAGGGACCTGAGGCTAAACTGCCCCAGCTAACTGCTTAGCTCAGCTTCTGTTAAACAGCTTAGCTGTGCAAAACCTCACCCTGCAGCTGAAGAGCAAGAGATCAGTGTATGGTTTTTGCCTTTAAAAACCTCTTGCTCTAAATGCTCAGGGCTACCCTGTGGTGCCAAATAGCTGAGTGTAGCCCTAGCCAGCTGGAATAAAGACTTTCAACTGTCTACAAATTGTGTTGAGTGGCCATCTCTGGTGGGCTCCCCATAACAGTAACCCTGTCAACCAAAGGAGGGTCACAATCCTGGGCATACAAGTCCCTATACATTTTAAAATGTAAAAATTCATCATCTCTAATCTTCTTAAGAATTCAGGTAAAACTGACACAAATATATATTATCCTACATTGATTTGGCATTCAGCGCCCACCATATGCCTTCAAGATGCAGTGTACTGTTTAAGATTCTTAATTCCGAAGTCTAGAAGTTTTGCCACTTTCAAGAGTGAACCAGCAGCCAAGTGTGACTTGGTACCATTTCTTTCCTTATTCCTATTGCTATTGATCCATTTGTCTTCATGACATGAAGTTAGACTTTGGTTTGTGTCAGGCTCTCTTATAGCTTTGGCTGGCCCCTAACTTGCTATGCAACTGAGGGTGGTGGCCTCGAACGTCCTGCCTCTGTCTCCAAAGTACCCTAGGAGTCTGAGTGAGCATGTGCCATCATGGCCACAGACTAGACTATGTTAGGTGGAGACTGTGACAGGGTGGTGGCACAGGTTCACTCAGTCGTGTCCCTTTTTCCTCCTGAAAATTCAACAACACCATATTTCCCAGTATCCTGCGCAGTTAGTTGACACCATATGATCGAGGACCCTGGCCAGTGGTATGAGAGTAGCAGTTAGGGACAACTTTGCAGGCCTGTCACCTCCCACATGGCCCTTCACACTTCTCACCTCGTCTGGGAGGCAGTCCAGGGAAGGGGTGGACCCTAGAGGACGAAAGAACTACAAGAGAAAAGGAGGCTGGGTCATAGCATGCCAAAGCTGAGCCAGTCCCCAGTCCTTACTTACCAGGCAGAGAAGGGCTGGCCCAGGGGGGATGAGAAGTAAGATCTTCTACTCCAGCTGCTGAAATCCGGCTCGTTCACGCTAACAGAGGTTCTCTTAACAAATATTAAGGGTAAGTGGTGCAGAGTTGGATGAGGGGTGAGGGGTGGGCAGAAGTCTGGGCCATTCCCAGTGCCCAAGAAGATCATACTGGAGAGCCATGGTGCCCTCGCCAGACAGTCTGTGTCAGGCCCCAGAGAACAGGCGAGAAAGAACACAGAGAGGCCTGTCCTGGAGGCATGAATCATGAGTCTTTTACTCTTCCCTCTGCAGAGAACAGCAGGAAGATGCCCGGCTTGACATGTACTGCTGGCTCCGGTGACAAGAAGATGAAATTCTATCATGCATCTGACAGGAGATCTCAGAAGTGACTAATTTAATCCCTCGGGCCTCTTTAGAAGGAGCCTCTTCGCTGGCTACTTCTCCCTCTGTTCAGCCAGGCTCCCACTCAGCAAGGCAGTCAGGCCCACTGTCAGGCGAGTGGGTATGCAGGGCCTACTCAGTCCCCACTGAGCTGAGGAACTGAAAGCCAGCCATTCAGCAGGGCTCTCAAACAAGTCTTTTGAATAACACAACTCCAGAGCTGGACCTTCCAGTCCCCTGGAAATCCCTGTGTGTGGCTCCCTACCACTGACTTCTTTAGCCTTGAGCCTTTGGCTCTCAGCCTCATTCTCATAGAGATGAGCTTCCTGAAAGCTACTGTCATGGTGGCACAAGAGCCTTCACAGTCAGAGTACACTAGTCTAAGCCCGACTTTGATAGGACCCCCAATACATCTTACCGACACTATGTCCTAAATACAGCCTCTCCTTTCACACCAGAAGTGCCAGATCACCTCATAGCCCAGATTGAAAACAAATGAGATACATCCCATTATTTCCCAGCCCTGTATCTATGGCAGGCATCACTAATCAATCACCACTTCTGTTTTTATATCTGGACTATGAAGCTGATGATAGTAAACTCAGGGAGTCCTTCAAAGGGGCCAGGATGACACCCCTGATTTACCATAGTTCTGCTCCCTCCTCCTACAGGATCTCCCCAGATCTTCAAAATCAACCTTGTTATATTCCTTCCTACTGGTATTAGTATGCCAAAGATATTTGCCACAGAAACAGATATAGGGACCCAAGCGTGAGATTTCACAGCACCCAGAGCTGAAAATTTGGTTGTGAGAGCAACATAGCACCTTAGCAGCCAAGAAGGAGGGGACTATTCTGAGCTCCTCGGCTACGGTGTTCATCTGTACTCTGCACACAGGAACAGAAAAATGTTAACGGCTGCCTAATACGTCATGCCATACTCTCCTTTCACACTTGAAGCACACTGCAAATGAGCGACACATGTCTCACTTCTCCTCAGTACTGTACCTAAGGCAGGCATTACTAATCAATCACCATACTCTTCTCCACTGAGCCCAGACACAATATCAGAAGCCTTTGCCTGCCACACATCAATTACACGAGCCCAGATGTATTCAGCAAACTCTAACTCCTGAGAGTAGGTAAGCGACCAGAAAGGCAAGGAGTTACCAAGACGTCAGGGCTGAGCTTTCCAAGCACCTCCTAGAACCCACAGCATGGACTTCAATAAAGTGTGGACATTATGATCCGGCGAGCTAAGCCACCTGGCTTGAGATCTGTGTGCACGGTGAGATTTCCATACTCTGTGCATATTGTTTTGCTGACTTGTTTCCTCAGTATCACAAGCAGCTTTTCCTGGGAGAATGGGGGAATCACACAGAGTGGGCAGGTCACTTCTACACCATGTGTGACATCATTAGGCAATCCAGTAACTAACCGGGGTCAGCAAAGCCACGTAATCGGGGTTCGTCCCACTTCTCCTACTGTGGATGAGGTGGTGACAACCACATGGGACATTAAGTCTTCCCAGGCAGGGAACCCTGTCTTCTCTGAACGGCCATGAATCAACTGAACAGGATGTGCCAGGATGTTTAAGACAGTCGTATATTTAATTGTGAGTGAATGGCCACCGGTATTTCTGCCAGTTGCTATATTGCTTTTATGGGTTTTGGATAAGGCTTATTCCCCACACAGTTTCCCATTCACAGTGGAGCTTTGTTCAACATTAGCGACATCTCTAATGTTTCTGTCGCCAGTCTCTCTGGCATGAATACAAGACCCTTTCTCACTCTTGGTTTCCACAAGGAACTCATGCACAGCTAATTTGGTGGATAAAATGATACCATTTCAACCATCTTCATGCTTCAGTTAGATTGTCTGAATCTTTTCATAGGAAAGGATTAATCATGTGGCTCCCATTGCCAACCTTATAATTTTAATAACAAGGTCGATCAGATGAACAGCCAAAATGAATCTTTTACAGAAGAATATGCTACACCATGAGAATATCTTCTGTCCCTGTTATTGAACTGGCTTATGACATTGGTAGCCAGAGAGAGAAATTTATTTAATTGTTTCCAGAACAGGAGGAAATACAGAGCCAACACAAAACGACTCATACACTATATAATCGAAAAATGAAGGGTCAGTGGCAAATCCCACATACAATGAAGATTTCAGTAAGAGATTGTCTCAAAAAGTAAGATGGAGAGTCATAGCAGAGAAAACCCAGCATTGGACTCTGGCTTCTACATGCACACACACACACA
>NC_034591.1:116835720-116851051 GCF_900095145.1 Mus pahari
GAAAGGAAAGGAAAGGAAAGGAAAGGAAAGGAAAGGAAAGGAAAGGAAAGGAAAGGAAAGGAAAGGAAAGGAAAGGAAAGGAAAGGAAAGGGGGGTGAAGAACAATTGAGGAAAACACCTAAATTGGCCTCTGACATCTACATGCATGAATGTGTACACATACACACACACACACACACACACACACACACACACACACTGCCTAATGATGAATTTCTCACATGTATTCCTGTTGTGAATGGCACAAGACAGCGGCCACCTGCTGCTGCTGTTGTAGCATCCCCCAAGCCTCCAGGCTACCACACAACAAAGGCAGGTCTCCCAGGCAAACTTCCTGGCACCAAGAACTGACTGCTTTCCTCTATGTTGTCCTTGTCAATCACGCTTTCAAGGTGTACCTCCCGAATCATTAAACGTGCCACATCCTTTTTCTCTAAAGGAATCCACTGACTGCCGAGTACCATGTGGAAGGACAAGAGGCTAAGTGACTGAGATGCATTTTCCAGACCACTCTTGTGGCTTTAGGGAAAGTAACATGAACTGTAGAACGGGAAGCCCCTGGTTGGGAAGAATAGGAAGCTATGCTGTCAATCAGACGGGCCAGACACAGGACCTCCCTCCTCCTACCCTGAGCACTTGTCTTTCCTTCGCATGCTCTCCGCTGCTTCCCCACCAGCCCACCAAGAAGCAGCAGCACAAATCACACAGGCAGCTGCCACGCGCCTGCCAGGTAAGGTGGCTCCGCATAGCAGACACACGTGGGCTCTGTCTTTTCTCCCAGCATTTTCCACACGTGAGGGAACAACATTCTGTATATGATAGGGCACAGGCTTAGTTCTTGTGTGTGGAGAGAAGAGGCAAGGAAAAGCCAAGGAAGCTCGAGTGGTTTTATAGCAGCCTACTCTGATGGTGATAATGATAACGAAACCATTCCCATGGGAGTTTATCTAGTCGCACACAGAGCTCAGACACGGTCTTCTAACCACTGCAGGATGAAGCACCTGGCTGTGGATCCATAACACCCTAGGACATGACAATGTGTTCTCGTTCCTCCCCCTCCCCCTCCCTTCCCCCCTCTGTGTGTGTGTGTGTGTGTGTGTGTGTGTGTGTGTAGAAGTTCCTAAACCATGACACAGTGCCTCCATTCTATGCTACAAGCTCGTAAGAAACAACATTGATTAAAACAGAGTCCAGAAAATTCTGGCCCCTGTGTTGAGGAACTCCAGTCCCACTGCCTGAGTCAGCTTCCTGTCTTTTCTTCTAATGTCTTTGCAAACCTTGACAGGTCATTTCTCTGCCGGAGCCTCAGTTTCCTCATCTGCCAAGTGACTTGACATTGCCTAGCTATTTTACAAAGCTGTCCTGAAGATAGCAGACAATATGTGCAAGTCAAAATGGGCTCAGGCATAGGAAACACCCAGAACCTTCTCTGAATATCTTAATGCTTTTGACGTATGGTAACAGCTACCTTGTTTCTGTCAGCATAGTAAAATGTACATGTTGAACCCGAATGATAGCTATGAGGGTAGAGGCACTTGGCCTGCAAGCCTAAGGCCTAAGTTCCAGCCCCAAGGCCTACACAGATAGCCAGTTGCATGACGAATCCACTCCATGAGAACTTACCACTCATCCTTTTTTTTTTTTAAAGATTTATTTATTTTATGTATATGAGTACACTGTAGCAGTACAGATGGTTGTGAGTCTTCATATGGTTGTTAGGGATTGAATTTTTAGGACCTCTGCTCGCTCCAGTCAGCCCAGCTTTCTCTGGCCCAAAGATTTATTTATTATTATACATAAGTACACTGTAACTGTCTTCAGATGCACCAGGAGAGGACGTGAGATCTCATTATGAGGGGTTGTGAGCTACCATGTGGTTGTTATGAATTGAACTCAGGACCTTCCTTAGAAGAGCAGTCAGTGCTCTTACCTGCTGAGCCATCTCACCAGCCCACCACTCATCCTTCAAAAAAGGCATCCAATCTATAACTGTTGGTGGTGGCCCTGTGCTCCAGTTCTCTCTCAAATATCTCACCAGCCCCTAACACCACTGCATTGGGTCGAAGTTCACCATGAGTTTGGGTAGGAATAAAGACTTTTCCAGCTGTGGCACCTGGCCAAAACCCCACTGTGACAAGGAAAGTGGTTTGGCTCCCACGGCAGTCTAATGCTCCGCCGCAGGAAAACCTGTGCCGATGGCTACACTTCCCATTCATTGTGTTCCCCATCTCGACTGGAGCAGGGGCAACAAACGATCATCGTCATGGCTGACAGTCGTCCATCCACATAGTCCCTGCTGCTTCTGCTCCTGGTTCTGTATGCTCTGTGCAGTCTCTACCCTATGGGGGTGTATGCCCTATACACCACTCAGATGTAGGCTTGGGAGCTTGCTTCTTTATGTGTGTTGGGGCAAGGGGTGCACTAGTGTGTGTCTGTGAATGTGTGAGCACACCGAGTGTGGAACCCAGAGGATACCCTCAGGTATGCACCATGCAGTGTTTTGGAAGACAGGGTTTCTCACTGGCCTGGCACTCAACAAGTGGGCTAGGCTGGCTACCCCGAGGGTTGGCTTGTCTCCATCACCCCCGTGCAGGAATTACATTAGGGCTCTATTTGTGTGGGGGTATGTACACACGAGTCCAGTAGTTTAAGGATGCCAGAGGTGTTGGATTGCCCTGGACCTGGACTTAAAGGCAGTTGTGAGCAACCTGATGTGGGTGCTGAGAACCAAACTTGTCCTTTGATAAAGATCAGTCTGCACTTTTTACCAAGCAATCCATCTCCCCAGAGTACAGCTTGCTTCTGACAAAACTCATTAATGTAACCAGATACCATTTCTGAGACTGAGTACAACTGTGTTGGCTTATGCCTGCTTCACTCTCTCCCTGCTCCTTCCCCACTTCCGTCTTCTCCTTTCTTCCTCTTATTTCCTCCTTCTCCTCCCCTCCTGTGTCCTCCTCTCTCCCCTCCCCTCTCCTCCCCTCCCCTCCCCTCTCCTTCCCTCCCCTCCCCTCTTCTCCCTTTCCTTCCCCTCCCCCTCTCCCCTCTCCTATCCACCTCACTCTCTCCTTCTCACAACACTCATGTACTTCTCCCTTTGGATAGCACCATGTAGAAAAGAAGTGAGGGCAGCTCTGGCAACAGGCAGAAAAGCCAAGATGCTCAGGCCAGTAGTCCAAAGGTGACTATACCCCCCCTACTAGTGAATAATTGAAGGTGATTCTGCCACAGGCATTCTCAACCTTCCCAATGCTGCGACCCTTTAATACAGTTCCTCATGTTGTGGTGACCCACAACCATAAAATTATTTTCATTGCTACTGCTATAATACATAACAGTATGTGTTTTCTGATGGCCTTTGGTGACCCCTGTGAAAGGGGTCATTTGACCTCCAAAGGGATCATCACCCACAGGTTGAGAACTAGCAGGTAAAACTAAAGATGCATCCCCCCACCCCGGGGGTTGACACCTTAACTAAACTGTGAGACTCCAAGTGGAGGACCCAGCCAAGCCCCAGCCAGATTCCCAGGCCTCAAAGACCCTCAAGGACAGAGCGAGTAGCTGTGCTATGAAGATACTGCTGAATCTGGGCTCATATGGCATATGAAAGTGGATAGTCAGGGTGTTCCAACAAGAAAGAAGGGACAAAGGAGAAAAGGCCAGAAGAGGAGGAAGTGTAAAGAGGCCCTCGGCTGCCTCTTCTGTTGGCCATAGTATAGAGGCCATCTCGCCCTTCTTGAGCCGACAGCCCCACACTCTGGTCCCTGCCCTGCCCCCATCCCTCTCAGTGCTAGAGCAAGCCTTACATCCCCACACGCATCTCAGTGTCACCCTTCTCAATGTCACCAGTACTCTGGGTCACCCATGCTCAGAGACACATGCCAAACCACCCTGTAATCATGAGGCCAGAGCCAACGAGTGAGGTCAAAGCGCATCAAAGCCACTCTGTGAGCATAAAGACATTTTGTTGTTATCAATTCAGTTCTCAGGAATTTTCAGGTCTCTTGGCAGTAGGGCACCAGGGTAGCAGATCATACAGATGTGGCCAGCGGCCCCTCAGCTGTCTCAGCACCTACCTGCAATGAGTGAGAATGCATCGAAGCCTATGGAGGTCAGAACATGCTGTTAGATCTCTTGGACTTGAATATATAGACCCTGTAATATAGCGAGTTGTGAGTCACCTGGTGTGGGCGCTAAGAACCAAACTTGGATCTTCTGCAGCAGCAAGCTCTCTTAACTACTGAACCATCTCTCAGTCCTGAGGCAGAGCCTCTAGTGTAGTTCAGGTTGCAATGGGATTTCCCATCAAAGAACCTCCCAAAGAACTCTGCACTGCTTTCTAGAGTTGCTTACGTGTGGAATGATACCACAAGCCTGCTGTGTCTGGCTTCCTCTGTATGAGGAGTCTGAGATTCCTCCACAGGGCCAAACAGTATCCAGGTGATGACAGTTGGTTTCTTTTTATGGCTGAATATCATTCCCATTTTGGTTTTTATGTTCTGCCTTTTAGCACTCCATAAAATAGGATTGACATACTCTAAACTACACCTATTGCATTGTGATGTGATAAAATTTAACATACGTATATACCCATATTAACACAGAGACTTTGCATTAATCAGAATTATATACAATTTTTAGAATCAAAAATCAATGCATAACCAGGATCTAGTTTTTCCTTAGGTTCTTCCCGGAACACAAGAGTATAACACTGCAAACTGGACTAAAGACTCTTCCATGAATTTCTCCAAAAGTCACTTCTGCCCTAGTGGAATTCATTGCCTGTGATGGAGAACCATTCAATCCCACTGAAAACAAAAACAAACAAAAAACCAAATCTTTCACTGCATCCCATATTTCTGAATGGATTCTGCATGTTAGTGGAATGAACAGGATTTAATTGGTCCAAGAGAAAATACTAATAAAGTAAGAACACTAAAGCAGAAAGGTTTGCTTCTATAAGGAGAAAGGCCATGGGCTTCAGGCATAGCTGTATCCAGGAACACAGTCATACTGAATTCTCTTCTTTTTCCTCTTTCTTGGCACTACTTTTCTGTCAGTCCCCCCACCCCCAACCCTGACCCCCCCCCTCTCTCTGCTAACTGCTGTCCTGTTGCCTGAAGTTCCAGGTGGTTTTTCTCCTGTGTCACTCTTAAAAACAGACCACCCTGGTTATCTACAATGGAAGCCATGTAATGCGGAGAGCTGATGACAGAGATGGGGACGGTGTTGAAGAGATGACAACCCTGGAACAGTAGGCAGTCCAGAGATGCTTGGCAGTCAGATGGATGCAGCTGCCCTGACAGCAGAGAGAAAGAATGGCCTAGTGGGTAAACCCAGAGGCCAGGGACACCTGACAGAAACTCGAACCAGAGAGAAGCTCAAGACAAGGAGGAGGCAGAGAAACAGTTTGTCTGGCTTCCCCTTCCCTTTCTCCCAGTCCTGTTCATGTCCCCATCCCACCACTACCCTCACTGCCTGTGCCTTTCAACAGACAGGGGCAACTGGATGTCTGAACAATGCAGCCTGAGGGACCAGCTCCTTGGGATACAGACAAGTGCAGAGAAAGAGGAGGGGGACAGGGCTGAGAGCCACAAGATGGTGCAATCCCTGTAGAACATGAACCAATTAATACTGCCAGCTGGCAACTTGGAGGGAGTCTGATTGTCCAGCTGTTGAGTGCTGAACCCACATCTAGAGGAGGGAGAGTCCACAAGGGGACAGTGAGAAGCAGCGGTATGGGACACCAGAGCCATTGGGGTCTTCTCCAGCATGGCTTCAAACTGAGCACAGCCACTTGCCTCTTAAGATATGGGGTTGGGTGGGGTGTGAAGAAGGTCTGTGGTCAACTCCACAACCCCAGCTAATTCAACAGAGCAGAACTTTAGGTGACAGACCATGGTTAAGATCACTAATCCATTGATAAGCTCCCAGCCCCTGGAAAAGTGAGAAGAGAACTAAAGGACAAGCAGACACTCTTTCCCTTCCTCTCTGGGCTTGATCATTCCCTGGCCTGGATTATGTGGCATGAGGCCAGGGTAGGAAGATGTAGTTCACTAAATGGTCCCCTGAGGCACAGTACCTTCGAAAGGAGCCATTCTGCAACCCCGATGCTGGGGCTAGAGGATTCCCCTGCAAAGCTTTTACGATCTCTATAAATTTCCAGAGAGAGGGCTGGTGAGCGACTGGGCTCTGTCACTGTCAAGCACTGACTGAATGAACCTTTAATGGAGTCTCCAGCAGCTATAAAAAATGCAGGAAAACAGCTTTCTGGACTCAGGCGTGCCTGATCGATGGAACGGTGACACCCAGTAAAAGCCAAATGGGCTGGGCTTGTCTGCAAGCCTGTTGAGGGAAATACATCTTCGGATGCGACTTTGAGACACGCACAGGCCATCTGGCATGGAATTCCTCTCCAGGGAGTACACACTCAGAACTCAGCATTGCATGGCGTGGCTTCTGCATATGACTGTGAGGATGCCCCCCCCCCCCGTGGTTAAAGGTTTGGGTGTTGTAAGTAGGTTGGATGGTGGACCCAGCAGAAGTCATGGCCTCCAAAAGAACTTGGGCAGTGACCTTATTTCGAAGCATGCCATTTTGCACAGCATTGCTAAGCCTCAATTTGTCCCTCCAGATACTGGGAATGATAATAAGATCTAGGGACATTACACAGATGGAGGAATATGAACTGTCATACCTGGGAGGAATATGAACTGTCATGTGATAGGTGACACTATGCGGTACCTTTCCCATGAAGGGACCAAAAAGATCAAAATAGGACAATCATAATTATAGGGCCTGTGTCAGTCTTATACTTGGGGGGTTCAGGAAACCTGGTGACGACCCATCTATCATCTTCTTCAGTGGCCTGCTTCAGCTTGGTAGGTCCACAGGGTGACCGGTGGGTGACCTTCACTGCTGTAGGGGTGATAAGGACCACGGGGTATGGGCCCTTCTTTGGAGGGCCAAGGTAAAAGGCTTTTACTCTGGTCTCAAGGACATATTCAGTTCGCCTGTCCTGAGCTTTGTGTCCTCTAAGCATAGTGTAGTTTCCAATCAACATTTAGGACCTTTGACGGATTTAGGAAAAAATTAGCCATGAAGGCCAGGCCATTGTTGGACCCCAGGGAGAGGGACAACCCAAATTTAGGGATTTCTTTTTCAATCTGAAATAGCTGGGCCTGAGTAACTCAGCAGTTTTAGTTGCTCCCAAATGTGTGGCCCAGTGGAGTTTGGGGACCATCTGTGTTCCAATAAAGGCAGGCAGTATCAGTGTCTCATCTGGTACAAACCGTCACCCCTTTTCCTCCTGTTTGGCATCTTCTTCCTTTGCCCACAAGGTTACTTTATATGCATGCTGGACTCTGGAACAATTCAGGTTCAGGCAGGGTGGCCAAGGTCTAGGGCTACCTTCCAGGTGACTAACTCTGCTGTCCAGTTCCCTTGGGCCTCTGGGGATTCCCATTCTGATACCCTTTGCAGTGGACAATGGCCACCTCTCTTGGCAGCCATATAGCCTCTAATAGGGATGGGATTTCTTCTTTGTTTTTGGTTTCCTTTCCAGATGTGGTGGTGAGCCCCTGTCCACGTATACCTTCCCTCACTGAAGTGCCTGAGTTGACAACAGAAATTCAGTCCCTTGGCTGAGGGACTGAGCCCACATTGTCCTAGCCATAGTGACAACTGTAGCCTTGGTTTACCTGATTTTATCTTGAACAAAACTGCTCCCATACAGGAGTCCCCTTCAGGTCTGATGGGTTGAGCTGCTTCAGTCACTTTCAGAAAGTACAGACTGTAGCAGCCGGAGGCTCCTAGTCCACCAACCCCAGAGCAGAGGTCAAGGCCAGGGCTGAGTTGGGAACTGAAGCTGCTAGAGTCCTTCTTTCACTGCAACCACGAGCACTTTCACACGTCAGCACCCGTCTGGACAAGCTGAACTGCAAGCTCCTGCAGGTAGGTGCCAGGGGACCTGCTCATATCCACTGCCACATCACAGATGCGCTGTGTCCCTCATCTGGTGGGTGGAGTCTGATGACCTTAACTCGGCTGCTGTCTTAGAGTGGTTCTGCTGGGTCTTCCTCGGTCAGCAGGCTGGTGAGGTTGATGGCGGATGTTTTACAGAATCAGATACAGGGCTGGTCCAGAAATGCCAGATCATATGTGATGCGGACACTGTATGTCTACCTCTCTGTTCTCTCCCTCAGGAGAGCCTCTGTAGAGTGCAGGTGAGAGGAGCAGTTTCTGGCCCAGAGTCATTCAGTCATTGTTTGTTTTATTAACACTACTAAAGCCACAACTGTCCCCAAACAAACTGGCCAACCAGAAGAAACAATATCAAGTCTTTTGAACAGGTAGGCCTAGGATCCCAGTACTTACACAAGGTCTGCCTTTGCAATCAGTTAGCGGATGGGGCATCCTTCATCCCTCTTCCTTTCATACTTTCTCTGGCTTACTCCTCTTGAGTCTCTTTTTTTTGTTTGTTTTGCTTTTGCTTCTACAGAGCCACGGTTACCATAAACCTTTAAAGCAATTTTCCAATAACTGGAACCTAAACAAATACTCTCAAACCCTTATAACTTCTGAAGTTTCTTTTTGTTTGGTTGGTTTTGGGTTCTTAGTTTTTTTCCGAGACAGGGTTTTTCTATGTAGCCCTGGCTGTCCTAGAACTCACTCTGAAGGCCTGGCTGGCCTCAAACTTAGAATCCGCCTGCCTCTGCCTCCTGAGTGCAGACAGTAAGGGCATGCACCACCACTGCACAGCTCGGAAGTTTCATTTCTAATATCTGGAACCAAGTGCATAACAAAAGCTGTCAGCCAATTAGGAAACAACAGAGTCCAATCTGCTGCTCAGGTGAGAAGGTCATTATGCCTTTGTGCCTGATTGGGGAAGGGGCATGCTTCACTGGGCATGCACAAAACACTGGAGTACCCGTCAAGCTGGGGTATAATAGTAAGCAGAATCAAACAGGGTCCGTTCTCTAAAGAACTTAATCCCGGGCTGGTGAGATGGCTCAGTGGGTAAGAGCACCCGACTGCTCTTCCAAAGGTCCGGAGTTCAAATCCCAGCAACCACATGGTGGCTCATAACCATCTGTAACAAGATCCAATGCCCTCTTCTGGAGTGTCTGAAGACAGCTACAGTGTACTTACATATAATAAATAAATAAATCTTTAAAAAAAAAAAAAAAAAAAAAAAGAACTTAATCCCTCTTCAAGGGCCAAATCCTGCCCATGTAAAGGCATGTGGTTACAGTTAACACATGTTCTAATGGGGAATGTGGCTCCCTGCAAAGTTTCAAATTCATGAGAAGTCACATGTGTATGCCACATATGCACATACTAAATGCCAAGTTTAGAAAAGCATTTAATAGATTTATGAAAAACTGAAAGGGCACATATATCTCAAATAACAGTTTAAACAAGTTAGAGCCTCTTTCTAGAACATATAAAAGAGAATTCTAGAAGCAACTAGTCTAAACCCAGTATGGTAGAGTCACAGGGTCTATGGTCTTGCTTAGGCCCTGGTCATTCCTGTGTTAACACGGAGAGAATGCTCTCTATTCTTCAAGTCACCCCCATGGCCCAGGATGGCTGCAGGAGCCCAAGCTATCACATGTGCATTCCAGGCACATTCCAGTAGATGTAGGGAAGGAAAATAAGTGGGTATTTTCTACGTATATCGGCATTTTTCAGTCTTCCCAAAAGTCCTATGTGTCTGCAGTCATACACTCTCCTGGCTCTAAGTCAAACAGGAATGTTGTCTTTTTGTTGGGTGTATTGCTAGTTCAAATAAACTTGTGGTTCTGCTAGGGAGGGGTTAGTGGGTCGTGGGCAACAGCCAGGAGCCTCTGTCACAACATGGAAAGCTAAACATTAACTTCTGTGTGCCGAGGAAGATCTAGAGCAGAGACTGGCTGCCACAGGGAGGACCCGGTGAAGCACGTGTCTTGGCTTCTGTTTGAAATCCCACTAGATAGAGCCTAGAGCTAAAGTACAAAGATGGAAGAAAAGTGTCTTCATTTCTTTCCTTGCTGTTATGACAGAATACCCGAACAAAAGCAACTCAAGGGAGAGTTTATTCCAGCCGTGGCTCCTACTGCCTTGAGAGGTAAGAAGTTGGAGCTAAGAGTAAGTCTGTACTGATGAGCAGACAGTCTCCTCCCAGGGCTCACTCATTCCCCAGCCTGGGGCATGGGGCATGGGTGGGAAGATCCAGTTAACTAAAGGGTTCTCTGTGAAAGCAGAGGGCTTAAGGGAGTTTGTAGCTGAAGGGTACAGTCCACCACCTCAGGGAAAGCATGCAGCCGGAGTCACACCGCATCCACAATCCAAAGGCACAGAGGACAGATGCCTGGGTACAGCTCTCCATTTGTACAGCCCAAGATCCCAAAATTACCCTGGGTCTTCCCGTGTCAATTAATGTAATCAAGATAACCGCCTCCCCACGCCCCCCCACCCCCACACACACACATAAGGCACATCCAAAGGCTTGCCTCCCAGCAGATTCTAGATTCTGCCAGATTGACCATTGCCACTAAAACATCAAGAATAATCACACGTGCAGAGTGGCATGAATCTCTGTGGGCATACCCTTGTAATAGATATGCCCCGACTTAGGAAACAGGTACTAGATAGACCACCATTCCCTGGCATTTACTTGTCAAGGAGCTAGGGGAGAGAACACTGTGTTGGTGTCACCTATAACCTCGAGGCGATGATTCATCATTCAGCTTAGTGCCACTGAGCTGAAGACAGCCAGCCTGCTGTACTCATCTTTAAGGAGTTCGGGCATGGGACCCTAATTGTCCCTGCCGTGGAGGCTGTGGCTGATGTCCACAGATGGCAAATTGATGGCTCTTTCTGGATCAGTGGTCCCCCAAGCATTCCCCAAGGGCAGCTGGGTCCATCCAGAAAAAAAACAAAAAAACAAAAACAAAAACAAAAAAACCAAACCAAACCAAACCCAAACCCAAACCACTCAGCTTCTCACCCTCTCTGTCTCCTAGCAGATCTTCTAGGGTGGCGCTTCTCAGCTGCCTAACTCTGCAACCCTTTAACACAGCTCCACAGGTAATGGTGACTCCCCAGCCACAAAATCAGCTTCACTGCTACTTCATAACTGTAAGGTTGCTATTGTTAGAAATCGTACTGTAAATATCTGTGTTTCCTGATGGTTTTAGAGGACCCCTGTAAAAGGGTCTTTTGACACCACCCCCATCAAAGGAGCCTCAACTTACAGGTTGAGAACCAATTTCTCTATTATGTCTGAGTGTGGTACAAACCCCAAGGTCAAGCCACACATTACAACATCTTCCTGGTGACATCTGTCCACCCTGAGAATATGCCTGTATGCCCAAAGAGACCACAGAGAGATGCCTCTGAACAAAATGTCCTACTTATCTGGCCACTGCTCACTTTGGGACTAGATAATTCTTGGCTATGGGGTTGTTTCGTGTACTTAAGCAGTATCCCTGGCCTTGTCTACCAGATGCCTGTGTCAGCCCCTCCCTGACCACCAAAAAAGGTCACCAGACGTTGCCAAATGTCCACTGGGGGCAAGATGACTCTTGAATAAAAACTTCCACCCCAGGGAAGGCTCTGGGGTTGAGAAAACACACAGTAATTACTCAACAGGCCTTACCTGGGGTACAAACCCCTCAGCCTCCATAGGAGTCCAAAAATCTATCCCATCAGCACAGCACTTGGTTAAAGAGATGCAGCATGGAGGGTGAGAACTCGCTTCAGAACCAGAAACCATATTATGAATTGTTTCTCTGAGAACTAAGTTGAATGTTGTGGCCGTTCATGGTATGAGTCCATAGACGACATTTGCTTTTAAAAAAACACTGAGGGCTTGGGAGAAGGCTCAGTCAGTAAACTGCTTGCTGTACAAGAGTGAGAACCTAAATCTAAGCCCCAGAGCCCAGGTAAGAAGCCAGTGTTGTGTGCCGATAAACCCAGAGCTGGGGAGATGGACACAGGTGGGACCCGGGCGCACAGGCTGACCAGCCCAGCTGAATTGCCAAGTCCAGGTCAATAAGAGACTCTGTCCCTAAGAAGAACTAAGTGAATGGCACCTGGGAAACAACATCATAGCCTGACCTGTGGCCTTCACGTGCACACACACAGCTGCACCCACGTGAACACACATTACTTAACTAATTAATCAAATACCGGAGAGAGCAGTGTGTGGTGATGCCTATCCTTAATCTCACACACGGAGGCAAAAGAACTGTGCATTTGAAGACAGTCCGGGCAACACTGAAAGACCCTGACTCAAAATTCTCATGGTGAGACCAGACACTGTAAACAGAAGTTAATTCCTCCTTCCAACAACATTTGAGCCCGTTGTCTAAGGAAACATCATTGAACGCTGAAAGTGACATTTCTCCCAACACATTGCTGGTCACTTCAACTCCTGCTTCCAGCAGGTTACCATCAGACCAAAACACCTACTAGCAGGAGCCAGGATCGTGGTGCAACAGACCCAATGAACAGTCCAGTCTAGCATACCTTCTGGCCCCATTAGAGTCAACGGTATGCACACCCTTGGGCAATAGGGTGGTTTGAATAAGAATGTCAGCTATGGGCTCAGATGTTTGAATACTCGGTCCTTATTGATGGAGTTGTTGGGGAGCTGTGACGGTGGTTTGAATAGGTTTGACTTCCTTAGATTCGTGTGTTTCAATGCTTGACCACAGGGATTGGCACTATTAGGAGGTGTGGCCTGATTAGAGTTGGTGTGGCCTTGTTGGAGAAGGTGCATTACTATGTGAGGTTTCCTAGGTCAAGCTCTGCCCAGTGTGGACTCGGAGCCTCCTCCTGGCTGGCTGTGGAAGACAGTCGCTTTCTGTTGCCCGTGGATCAAGATGTAAAACTCTCAGTTCCTCCAGCACCATGTCTGCCTGCATGCTGCCACACTTCCCACCATGATTATAGTGGACTGAACCTCTGAAACTGTAAGCCATCCCCAATTAAATGTTTCCCATTATAAGAGTTGCCTTGGTCATGGTGTCCCTTTACAGCAATAAAATCCAGATTAAAACAGGGGGTCTAGGAAAGGTGGACTTGCTGGTGGAAGTACATCACTGGGACGAACCTTGAGGCTGCAAAACCACGCATGCCGGAGCTCTCGAGGGGTAACAGCCTGAAGCTGACCTCTGACCTCCACAAGCACATGCACACACACACATACAGATACATACATGTCCACATGTATGCACGTGAACGTACATGTACAAAAACAAATACAGACAAAGAAACAGCACCTGCCCCTCCTCAACGCTTGCTTTCTCTCTGCCCATTCTCCTTCCCTTCCTGCCTTAGCAAATGTCTCCAGGTGACTCCAGACACTTCTCCCCTGGCTTTGACTGATTTGGGCTGGTGACAAGTCAAGACTTAGGACCCACCTTAGAAAATCCAGTTGGGAAGCCCTGTGTCAGTGGTTTGCAACAGGTACCTGGCCTGGACCCAGGGACATGGACTGGCTGTCTCGGTGTGTACTCAGACCCCAGGCTCTCTAGCTCCTCAGATACCTGCAGTGAACAGCCAAGGGTGGCGGCCCTAGGAATCCCCGAGGTGATGGGAGGTGCCAGTTTGGATTTGCCAGGTATGGAGAGTAGCACTTGAGTTTCTGTGCCTCTCTAACTCCTCCCTGAGGATGCTGTGTGGCATCCTCAAATCTTGTATCACAAGCAACCTTCCAGTCCAAGGAATCTTCCAGTTCTTTACCAACAGCCATTATCTTAGTTAGACCCTGAAAAACCCCAAGATGGCAAACTCTGTATGTTTTATGCTCTGTTGGGCATCTAATGCCTAATGTCCAAGAAATAGGTGTCAGATGGAAGCCTGGAGGAGTGAACAAGAGGTCCCCAGTATTCCGAGTACCCCCACTTTTCTCTACCCACCTGACCAAACACAACATATTTTCTAGTGGTAATACCTTGCATCAGAATCACCGGCACCAGGTTTAACCAAAGGCTTGCAAACTAAGTCTGTGGGGTGGGAAGACTGGGCGGGCTCTCACCGCACTTGGGAACAAGCAGCCCCTGGCAGGTGCCAATGACGCCAGTCCCTGTGTGTCTGTCAGCTGCTGCCCCTTCTCCTGTGCAGCTCAAGTACTTTGGGCATGAGCATGTCTCTGAGTATGTGTAATTTTCACATCAAAGAGTGTAATTTTTTTTTTCAAAAGTGGAGTAGAGAATAATTCATCTGCTAGAGTCTCTCAGGCAGTAGTCCTGATTGCACGACATAGAAATTACACAGAAGACAGAGATGGAGAAGAACTCCATGACTGAGTTTGTATTATTTAGGGAGCTATGGAGAGAGCGTGCCCGTTCCCATTGAGACACACATATTTCTAGAGCTAAAAAAAAAAAAACCAGCTTCCTGGTTGAGCCAGGAAAAGGTTCTTCACTCACATTGTCACCCTGGTCTGGGAGAGAACGTGTCCTGCCTCATACCTCATTCATAAAGTGACCCAGGGAAGGGTACTATGCAGGTCTCATCCCAGTGGGTGTGAGACTCGGATAAGCAAAGATGCCCAGCCACATCGGTGCCCGTGGCTACTTTCTCACCGCACGGCCACATCGGTCCCCGTGGTTACTTTCTCACCGCAGGGTTTGAGTGCTGGCTAGGGCAGTTCTTGGCACACATAGGAAACGAGCCAGGATCAAGTCCAAATGATGGTGGCTGCAGATGAATCATCTCCTCTGTGCTTCGCACTTCATATATCTACCCTAGAAAGCAACCGTTATAATAACACTGTGTATGTCCAAACAAATATTCATCCGATACACAGTACGTTCCTGCGTGTTCTTTCGCAGGTCACTTAGCTTCTCTAAAGGGTTTCTATCTATTAAATCGGGATAATGCATAAAATAAGTGGCCCCCAAGGACTGAAGAGATAACACTGAGATTTATTGCCGTAAACACCAGTTTTCCTTCAGGCCGTATCTCCTGTAAGACCCTGGAGCTCAGAAGTACTTAGGGAATCAGAAGTTTCCAGATTTTATTTCATAGGTATGGGTGCTTTGCTTGCTTGTATGTCTGTGTATGACATGTATGTCTGGTGCCTATGGATTCCCTGGAACTAGAATCTGAGTTGTATGCCACCATCCACATGGGTCTAGTAACTGTAACTGGGTTCTCTGGAATGGCTGTCAATGCTGTTGAGCCACCCTACTCTCCTTTTTGAGACAAGGTCTTAGCCTGGCCTATAGACCAGGCTAGCCACAAACTCACAGAGATCCTCTGCCTCTGCCTCTGCCTCTCTGCCTCTGCCTCTGCCTCTGCCTCTGCCTCTGCCTCTGCCTCTGCCTCTGCCTCTGCC
>NC_034591.1:116851406-116891343 GCF_900095145.1 Mus pahari
AAAAAAAAAAAAAAAAAAAAAAAAGCTTTCATTTCTAGGATTGGGGAGATGGCTTCAGGGAGGCAAGAGGATCACTTGCCGTGCAAGCCTGAGCATCTGAGTCTGCTCCCCAAAAGGCCAGATGTGTTAGCACACATACCTGTACTCCCCAGATTCCGAGGATAATGTGGGAGGCAGAGAGTGGAGGCAGGAGGATCAGCCAGAAGCTGTGGTTCAACTGGACTAGAGTAGTTCAAAGATACAAACAAGAGAGGCCCTGACTTAACCAGGGAGAAGACTGCTTTTGACATTTGTTTTCTGGCCTCTATATGCAGACTGTGATGCACATGTGGCATACACTCGCACCACATACACACACAAACTCACACCATACACATGCACACACACATACGCACACACACAAGCACACACTCAGACCACACATACACACTCACACACAAGTACACACTCACACACCATACACACACACTCACATACAAGTGCTCACACACATACCACACACACACACACACACACACAATTTTAATTGCAGAGAACTGTACTTTCATTGGGAAGTACAGATCTGTTCTGTTCTTCCCTGAGAAGAGACATCCTAATTTCTCAAAGTCTGACATGTTTATATTTAAAGGAATCATCACGCTATTCCAACAAGACCGACGCGTAAGAGAGGAAGACAGGAAGTAAAAAGGTCCAAACTAAAAACTAATTTTAGAAACAGCTATGATTTTTCTCATTCCTTGATCACAGATTCAAAAACAAAACCTGTCATACTGTCGCTTCGTGCCTTCCCAAATTTGGTTGAAACCTCCTTCCTGGTTTTGGAGAGATCTGCTCTTGAGCACCAGCCAGGAACACTTTCCCACGGCCAAGTTAGATGCCTCGAAATGCAAAGGCAAACAACAGGAGAGCCCATCTAGGAGCAATACTCTATGGTTCCTACACCTTGGGAGCTAAGACTGAGCCAGTCAAGAGGGAGGTACCCTCCCCATCAGGGCCACTGCTCATCAAGTCCTGAAAACTACCAACTGCCAGAACTGTGTAAAAGCCATTCATCCCACGAAGGTGCCTCAAAAAATAGAAGCAAGCAGTCTGTCCACCACTGGGAGCTAAGCACTCGCAGATGTTGGTGAGCTCTTTTTAGGACAAGAATGACCAGTTATCATCTGTTCCTATGTGCTAGGCATGCAAGATGTGCTCTGCACAGGAAGGCTGCTCAGGTGGGACATCAGAGGACAGAGAGGCCACGTCTGGAGTCTTGGGCAGAGAACAGGTGTCTTGGAAGACGCCAGCAGCTCCATGCAGCTGAACCCTGCAATATAAATTATTAAGGAATGTGCAGAACATTACACAGTTCATGTGCTTAATGATTACAGTTCACAGTCTGGGTCAGATATAATTAGATGTTACATTAAAATAGCTTCACAGAGCCATTTATTCTGATTTAATTACTTAGAATGATAGCGTAATGAGCAATGCTTTCAAGGAAAAAGTAGTCCTCTAAACGGGCTCATTTTAAGTTAATACGAAGGAAATTAATCACTTAACTGGAGTCTTAAGTGACATGTTTTCCATGCCACTGAGGTTGCTTCTCTGTGGCCACATGTTGCAAGGGGCCAGGGAACAGAAAGCGGGTTTTCCTGTGGGAGCAGATTACCGTCTTCCCTGTTCCCTTGAAATCTTCCTCTAGATTCACAGACAGTGACTTTCAAAGATGTAGCCAGTGGCATCAAGGACAGCAGCTCCATGGGAAGGGAATAATGAATGGCCACGGGAAGCATCAGAAACTTGTCACACACAGCATCCCTCCCTGGTGTAGCCAGCAAGTGTGCGAATGAGCTCTAGAACCTGACAAATGACGTCGAACGAACGCCAGCTTCACTGCTCAAACCTGAGAGGCTGTCCCCAAGTCATTCGGCTGTCTGTGGCTCTGTTTCTTCATCCAGAAACTGGCATAAGAAAGATGGCACCCCCCACCACCACATTGTCATTTTGAGATTCAGCCTACAAAGCACTTAGCATGCTGCAGCGATGAGGATCGTCCATGCTTGCAAATAAACCTATGTTTTGCTGGCCTCTGCCTTCATGGCTGTCTCTGGGCCTCCAGGTTCTACCTGCATTCTTTCCGATAGAAATTACAAAAGTCTTTAAAGGAACAGGAAGGGCAGTCAGTCCCCAGCCCAAATGTCCTCTTCTGTTTCTAATAGCGACAAATGATAAGAAATCCTCACATGGAACTTTTAAAGTGGTACCAGCCACACACACACACACACACGTACACATACTCCTGCGAGGCTCAAAAACATATGGCAATGTTTATCTGCTGGTTTTCTATCCCGAGCCAGGCTTTGTAGTAAAAAATATTTGATGTTAGTCTCAGGGGAAACAGGAAAAAACATTAAAGCAGAAACCTCTCTGCGAATACCTTAAGACGACTGTAACACCACTCAAGGGATGCTGTATTTATTTGGATCCTGGGACGCTTAGCAAAGGTGATGACAGAAAACACTGGCTTAAGGATCGGGGGGGGGGGTGCGGGCTGTGGCAGCCAAAATAATGTGTCAAAGTTGGCCTTGCATGAGCAGGGGAGAGTCTGTCCAGGAGAGAGAGTGGACACCATCTCCAAATGCCTGAGGCTCTAGACAAGAAAATGGAAGAATCCACAGTAGGCAAGATCGCGGGCTGACTTGGGAATTGCCTGCGCTCTATGTGAGTTTTCCCATCTTGGGCTGGGGTCCTGCAGACTGTGCTGAGTCAAACAACAGGGGGAATTTAACTAGGGGTGTGGGTACCCGCAAAAGCTAGACCTAAAGCCAAGCTGCAGGCACAGGGGGAGTGTCTGGGGCCTGTGATATGGTCAGTTTTACTGACAGCTTAGCCCGGCTATCCTTCTTAATCAGTTGTTAAACAATTACCCAGGTATTACATTTTATAGCTGTGATTAAGAACCAGTCAGTTGACTATAAGCAAAGGCTATAATCCTCTATAGGCTTGGTGGGCCTCTTCTAAGCAGCTGGGAGGTAGAGGAAGACACACTGAGGTCTCCCACAGGAACAAGAAATCCCACTTTTCAGACCTCAGGCCAGCTTCAGCCAGAAAGTTGCAGCCAGCCCTCCCTGACACCTCACCCCTCAGACTGAGGCCCGGACCATGCCAGCCCCAACAACTGTGTAAGCCAAGTCCTCGCAATAAATCTCTAAATAGATAGAGGACACATTTTCATTTCTTTAATATTTTTTCCGCTGTATATTTTGAGTTATTTCCTTAGTGGTTGCCTGAGGCTTACTCTATACATCTCAACTCATCAGGACTGGCTTCAGATTCCTATCATCTTAACTCCATTGAGACACAGAAGTATTATTCACATGCCCCGGTTCCATTTGGGGGCTTATTTTGTACATGTTATCTCCATAAATGTTATAAACCCAGCAGCACGTCGTTATTGCTTTTTATAATTTTATGCCACTTGAAGGGTCGGGAAGGGAAGCAGGCACCGTCTTCACCTTGTGTCACATGGGTCTCCTCCTTCTTATTGCTGCTTCCTGCTGTTTGTCCCTGTGGATTCAAATGGCCATCCAGGGTCCTTTCCTGAGTTCAATGCACCTTTACGGGAGACTTACCCGGTTACTGATGGGTATTCCACCCGTCAATGTGCTGTATACCCTGACTCTATATACCTCACTCTACATGAAAACTCTACAAATTAGTTAAGAAAGCAGCGGTGTGCATTCATCATGCTTTTTATAATCACATGCTCATATTTGCATAAAACATAGATTCAAACTAACAGGCTAAACAGAAGGACTTCCTTTAGCGGGTTTTTTCCCCCCCCACGTAACATTTTTATTGATTCTCTGGGAGTTTCACATCATAGATGCTGATCGCAATCCCTTCCCGACCCTTCTATGTCTCTCCAGCCTTGTGCCCTCTCCCCAGCCCTGCTAAAAGAATAAAAATAAAAGAAAGAAAAAAAGGCCACTTGGTGTTATCTATATGCTCAGTGAAGTGTCAAACTCTCATTGGCCTTCCACTTCCAATAGAACTGAGTCCTTCCCCTCCCATACCTCTGCCAGAAGCTGTCAATTGTGAAGAAACCTACTCTTTTTTTGTTTAAATATCTGAATCCTTTGGTCTTTTTAAAGATTTTATTTATTTATTATATGTAACTACACTGTAGCTGTCTTCAGATCTCATCATGAGTGGTCGTGAGCCACCATGTGGTTGCTGGGATTTGAACTCAGGACCTCCGGAAGAGCAGTCAGTGTTCTTAACCGCTGAGCCATCTCACCAGCCCCCGGGAAACCTACTCTTCAGCATCTCTGTTCCTTTCCTTAACATCTTGGAGATGTTGCCCAAGATCAAGGAATACTGACACACTGTCTTCCCAGTGACAGCATCCTCTGCTGGGAACCTGTCGAGAAGAGACCCTGTGTTCTTGGCTGCACGTGTCCGGGGATGGAGTTACTGTGTACTAAGCCGAGAGAAGAAAAAGCACTCACGCAGCTGGGTGGGTGGGTCAGGGAGGGGCATCTCAGTTCAAATATCACAGACGTACGCTCGTTTCTCTTGCTGGCTAGTTTTTCTTCAGTAAATGTTTCTTCATTTGCTGTGCCCTTAGGACCGTTTCTGGAGAGTTGCTTTTAATAGTTCTTATGAGCCTCACTGAGGGCAGGTCAGCGGAGGCCTTCGCGTGGCTACGCCAGAAGTAGAATCCAGCTAGGCGCTTAAATATTAATTTGACTTATATTCCCTTTGGAAGAGAAGCAAGAAAAGAGAATTTAGTTGAGCCTTCATTTGAAAGCTGGTGCTGCGCCCAGGGCTCTGGTTCCTTGAACAGACTGATGGTCGCTTTGTCTTAGCTCCTTCATCTCTGGAACAGGAAGTGATCCCCAGCTCGCAGAGCTGCTGGGAGGAAAGTTGCACATCTCAAATACCTGGTACCCACTAGCCCCGGGTAACCATTCTCAGAGCTCAGAGACATCTCTGGCCCATGAAAGAAGTGGATGGCAAAGCTGGGTGTGGTAGAGTGTACCTGTAATCCCAGCACTCAGGAGGCAGGAACAGGAAGATGTCTAACTTGAAGCCAATCTGGGCTACCCAAGGTGATACCCTGTCTCCGGACAATAAGAACAAAAACAGCAAGAAAGGATGTTAATCACGGTACTCAGTTACAAGGTCTTAACCGTGGAAATGACCTTCTTGGGAAGGATTTAGATATCTGAGTGTACCCCTGGAAGCTCCGCATGATAAAATTCTCCTCCTCTGTGAGGTATTTGGAGGGTAGAAACTTGTTTTTGTTTCTCTATATAGGGTCCTCTGTATAGCCTTGGCTGTCTTGGAACTCACTGTGTAGACCAGGCTGGCCTTGAACTCAGAGATCTGCATGTTTCTTCCTTCCAGAGTAGGGAGGGTAGGAATTAAAGCCGTGCACCACCACACCTAGCCTTGGAGGCAGAAACTTAATCCAGTTATAGTGTTTAGGGGTCAGAGGGTCATTAGGACTGGATATGGTCATTAGCGTAGGACCTAGTGATTCGGGGGTGATGCATTTAAGATGAAGGAGAGAGGCTCTTGGTGAGGGGAGGGGGGTTCTCTGTCTTACTTACCCTGTGATGGCCTGAACCCCTGCAGAATGCTACTAGGAAGTCTTGGAAGCTTCCCTTTGCAGCTGACAACAGTCCATACACAGACACATAACTAGGCAAAGTATAGAAAATAAGTGACCGCTGGGAGCTCAGCCGCAAATGAGCCATCTGTACCACCCCCCTGTGCTGTGTAACACTGTGCTCTGGACATGACATAGTTGTTCCAGTGAATTCACAGCAACTGTGGCTAGCTGCAGGACAGATGCTTACCCAAGGTGGGGGCCTCTCAACATTCCATCAGAGACGGCAGAGGGGCTCAGGAGCCATCCTTCCCTGAGGTGGTTAGTGGTAGCCGGGGTGGGGTGGGGTGGGGTGGGGTAAGGGGACACTTTCCTCAGTGGTGTAGCCACTGATGAGTTGGTCATGCTCCGGTAAACAACCCCCGCCAGGCTAGTGCCAGCAACCCTCATTAAGGGCATTGGGGCATGAAAAACTAAACACAACCAAAAACCTAAACGCAGCAGGGAGATTTGTTGGAAAGGAGAAAGGGTGGAGTGGGAGAGTGTGAAGGGGGAGGGGGTTGTGTAAAAATGACCGAAATACATTCTACTCATTTATGAAATTGGAAAAGAATAATAAAGTATTAAAAATAATTATTTTTAAAAGGTCGATGAAATGCACTCCCTTGTCCTTTTATCTCTAGAACCACAAGCTCAAAATAGCTTCCCTTACAAAGCCTGCATGCAGTCTGCTACTGCAAACAGGAAACAGACTAATAAACACAATCTCCTCCCTAACACACACACACACACACACACACACACACACACACACACACACACGCTTCACTCAAGGGGAAAGCCAAGCACAACAGCTGATGTTCCTCTTTCCTTAAAGACTCTAGTTTATCAATTTAACACACCCATGGGACAACCTCCCACACTTGAAGGAAAACTGTTACTAACAGAATGGCAATGAGGAAGTGTTTTATGCAGTGTACCAAATAAGCAGAAGCCCTGCACAGGAGAAGCCCCGACAGGGGAGCAGATCTTCCAGCCCCGCTCTCTAGCTGCTGTCGGTAAACGAGGCAACTGATAAGTTTTGTTAAAAATTCAGACTCCAGGGCTGGAGGTGTGACTCAGCCCATAGAATGCGTGCCCAGGGTGTGTGAAGCACTGGATCCAATCTCCAGTGTGACATGAAAAAGATGAGCATTTGGGGCAGGCCTATTATCCCAGCACTTAGGAGGAAGGGATAGGAGGATCAGAAGTTCGAGGCCACCCTTAACCCACAGTGACACCAAGACTACCCTGTGCTACATGCATGAGACTTTGTCTCAAGTAACAATGAAAGCATACACTGGGGGAACGGGGGGGGGGGAGGGGGGGAGTTTCTTCAACAAACAGTGCTTGAAAACCAGATGCCTGCATGTAAAAGAATCAACAGATGAATACCCCTCGCCTTGGGCAAAAATCAATTCAAAAATGGATCAAAGACCTCCAAGTAAGACCTGAAACTGCGAGACGGGAATAGAAGCAAATGTCCCAAGATGCGGTTACAGTCTGGCATAGTGGCGGACACCTACACCACTTGGGAAGCAGAACAAGATTATGGTACCTTTACAGACAGACAGCCTGGTCAGCAATAGCAAGTTCCATGCAGGCCGAAGCGACCTAGCCAGATGGTCTCAAACAACATGCTAATTGTAAAGGGAGTCAATGTATGGATTTGGAGGGGAGAAATACAATTCAGCCCATAATCAGGCCTTTCAAGAAATCAGCTTTGAAACAATGCTGATTTCCCATCTCCGCCTCTTTCCTTCCTCCCTGGCATGTCTGACTCTAGAGCTATGGCTACAGACCTGGAATTGGAATGCCGGCCAGTCCCCAGGGATTCCTCTATTAGAGGCAATCTGCTACTCTGAGACCTCTCTGTTGAAAGCTGGCACAGGAAGCAAAGGCACATTCTAGGCTCCTCCTGAGCAGAGACATACTAAAGATTCACCCTCTGGGCCTCCATCAGAGAGCCTTAAGGGCCTGCAGATCACACTCATCCTTTACCCAAGCATCCTCTCACAGAGACACCTGGGGGCAAAGCTCAGGGTCCCTTGACACTGCCAGAGTCCCCTGCATGTCTTCTTCCTGGCAAAGGCGGAAGGGGAACAGCCTTGGGCTGTTCTCAGCCCCATCTGCTCTCCTCCCTCCTCTGCAGGACCCAGCTTCCAGGTTCCAGACTTCCAGATGTCTGTGACCATCTGGAGCCCTGCCAGGGGACTGGAGCACAAAGAGGCCCCTGGCCTCAGGCCTCTAGTCCACTCTGTGGCCATTCCCCGTGACCCAGTTCCCACTGGGAAACCACATGACCCCCCCACATTCCTAGTGACCCTGGCCCCTGGGATCCTTTACTCCCCTGTCTCCTCCCTGGAAGATAAGAGTGGCTGCAGACAATGTCCCTGTCTCTATTCAACTTCTATTGCAGATATTAAGGAGTGTCTACCACCTTTCCACTGAGACTCTTTGAGACAGTAAGGCTAGTAAATAGCAGTAAGGTGTTTGTGGCAGAGAAGGAACCACCAAGAGTCTCTTGTACCAAAGAACTTTCCCGAACCAACCCCTACCTTGAGCTCTAAAATAAAGGCGAGATGAGATAGCAAGCGTGCAGGACCAACAGAGCAGCTGTCTACGCGTGTGCCCCAAGGTCTTGTGTTGAAACAGAGTCATCAGCCCTGTATCATGAGGAGGAGATGATTAAGGAGGTGATTAAGTCAGGAGGGAAATAAAATAAATAAATAACAATAAAATGGGAACCTTGCAAATGGCCTTGAAGGGGGATTTCACAGACACTTAGTGAAGGGCCTGCCTCGCAAGCAGAAAGACCTCAGTGCCATCCCCAGAACCCACTTGCTTGTTTGTTGGCTGTTTTATTTTCAGGCTATATAGCTCTGGCTGTTCTGGAACTCCTGAAGACCAGGCTGTTTCGAAATGATAGAGAACTGCCAGTCTCTGCCTCCTGAGTGGCGATATTAAAGGTGTGCCACTATGTCCAGATATTTGGTTTTTTTTGTGTTTGTTTTTAAGGAATTTGGTGACTCACACTTATAAGGCCAGAGCTGGGAGGTGGAGACAGGTCAGTGCCTGGGGATCACTGCCTAGCCAGTCTACCTTGGTTGAAGAACTCCAGGCCAGGCAAGGGTACTAACTCAAAATCAGGTGGACACACTTAAGGAATCTAAGGTGAACCTCTAACATCTGTACACACACTTGCACCTACATGTATACACACAAAAATAGATGATAATAGACACACAGACAGACAGGAGAAATTATAGACAGGCCAAGGAGCATAAATCCATGCCTCCTAGCCTCTGAGAACTTACATTTACCCCTCCAGAACAAGAAGCAGCTAAGATGTCATTGGAAGCAGAGTCTCAGCCCTTGTCCAACACTGAAGCCCGTGCAGCCTTGGGCTTCATGTAGAAGACCCCAGAACAATTAGCAGTATATTTATAATGCAATAACTTTGCTATCGGAGCACAGACCAACAGAACCTACATTTCTCTCAGCTTAGTCTCTGCTTTGAGAGGCTACCCTGTGACTTGCATAGGACATGACCAAGGACCTCAAGCCTCCTCCACCACAACTGTGACACCACCAAAGCTATCTCTGGACACTGCCAAATGACTTCCCCCAGCCCATCCAACTAGGTGAGATCTACTGCCCTTGACTCATGACACAACACATCTACTAGATGAGGCCAGGCTAGGTCACTGGAGTCTTACATGGCAAATAAGTAGCTACTGCCACCTGCTCTAGAAAAGTCATTGAAATTAAACCAGAGGCTCGGTGTCATCCCCAGGATGGGGTCACATCAATCCACCATGATCATTATGTCATAGCTTGCATCCTGCTCTTCAGGTAAAATGAGATTGAAAGCAGCTGTTTGCAGAGGTGTTGGAATAAGGAGACAAGCAGGAAGGCCTCTCCTGTGTGTCTGGTTTAGCGGGGTTGTTTCAGATTTATTCATCATTTCTTGTGTTTGTATGTGTCTGGCTGCATCCATGTGCTTGCAGAAGCCCGAGGAAGGCAGCCCTGCTCCCTGGAACTAAAGCAATAAAGTGGCTGGGAGCCACCGTGTGGGAGCTGAGAGCCAAATCCAAGTCCTCTGCTAGAGTGCCACATGCCCTTAACTGCTGAGCCATCCCTCCAGCCCCTGTGCCTTGGGTTCTTGAGATTGCTGGGAGCATTGGCCCCCATACAAGAGCCTCTGGGTACAACGCAAGGCTTAAGGCTGCAGCCCTGGATTCAACCCGGGCTCCTCCCTTTCCATCTCTATAGCAATAGACAGGCTACTTCTTCCCCGGGGCCTTAGTGTGTTCAGGTTTGTCAAAGAGTAATAACTCTTCCCTTACTGGTGCTTTTGAGGAATTAAAGGACTGCATATAAAGTGAAAAACCAAACAAACAGTACCCTAGAACTCACTGGATTAGAAGTTGGCCAACCGTGACCCAGGGACAGACCGCATCCATCTCAGCTGCCAGACTGAGCAAATATAATCTTTGGCAGCCCGGCCTGCTGACCACCTGCTCTGTAAACTTGGGTTTCTGGACCCAGCCATGAACCTGGCCATTTTCCCCATTGCTTACAGCTACTTTGCATACATGAGGCACAGCAGAGCAGGTCAAGCCTTCCTCCAAGCCCAACTCTTCACTCCCTGACCCTTCACAGGGAGAATCTGCAGGTCAGCACTAGGAGCTGGCCAAGTTTCCAACCCGCTGGGCAGCCCTGAATACAGGCAGACTCCCCCGGTCCAAGCCCCACCTACTGTGAAGATCCAAACACGCCATTCAGCACGCTGGTGTCTCCATGTCCTCTCGGAGGCCCCACATTGGAACTGTCAGACAAAGACAGTGTGAGCCCAGGTCTGGTAGGAGGAGAGATCGGAAGACACAAGAGCCTTGGCAAGACGTAGCAGTCTGAAGCAAGGAAGAGAATGGAGTTCATTACTGAAGACATCACTCCTGAACGTCAGGCGTGAGGAGACAGCTTAGTCGAGCGTTCCCTATGCAAAGAGTGAGGGCTAAGTTCAGGTCCCCCAGTGCATACATAAGCAATTGAGCACAGTGGCGTGCATTTATAGGCCCAGGGCTAAGGAGCTGGAGGAGGAACTGAGAGGGTCTCTCGGGCTTCCTGGCCAGCTAGCCTCGCTAAACCATAAAGTTCAAGGCTCAGTCAGAGGTCCTGCCTCAAAATAAATTAAATAAATACAAATAAATAGATAAATAAGGTGGATAAGTGATTGAAGAAGACACCCAATTCTGATTTTGGCTTCCACACATTCATATGTACGCACACACACACACACACACACACACACACACACACACACATGGGTGTGGTAGTATATACCTACAATTTCAGCCCTTGGTAGAGATAGGATCAGAAGTTCAAGGTCATCATTGGCTGAACACTAAGTTCAAAACCAATGTAACTACATGAGCCTGTTTAAGAAGGCAAGCAGGAAAGAAGGAATGGAGGGAGGGAGGGAGGGAGGGAGGAAGGGAGGGAAAGAGGAGGAGACACCTTATCCCTACTGTTCCCAGGGTCATTGTGTGGCCTCCAGCACTTTGGTCACAAACATAACTGACACCCATGCTGACTCTCCACAGCAATCTGAGGATTGAGCCACAGTTAAGCCTCCATCTCCTCTTTAGGTTGAAGGTGCTTTGCTAAGGGAATCTCTGAGATGCAGAAGCGAATGTGTGTCTGCCAAGCTCAGGACTCTTACACCCCTGACCTGGAACATGGCCTGTGATCCACAAGGACCTGAGTCCCAGCCAAACACTAGCATGATCCCCTGACCTTGGCATCCAGCCTCTAGATGAGGAAAGTTTATCGGACAGGAAACTGGGACAAACACTCATGAGCCGTGGCCCCAAGTGATGCTCTTCCCTCACCCCTCCTTACCTCCTGCCTCATTGCCGCCGCTGTGCTGATCTCTGGCTGGGTGACCAGGTAGACACGGGTTCAAATCTCACCTCTGCGGTCTCTGGCTGCCCTGTGGTGGGAAACTCATCTTTCTTCCTGGGCCTCACTCTGTCCGTTTTTTAGACACGGGTGCTGAGTACCAGTGCCCGGGGTGACAGGATTTAGAGGGAATGGTCACACTAAGACTGGTTCACTGCTACAGAAGAGGGAGCTTCTCCTTGTCCCTCCTCTTTGCTCTTCTTTGGTGTTTTTGGGGTTTTTTTTTCTCTGTTGTGTTGTTTTACTTTGCTTTTTTATGATATTGGAGGTTGAATCCAGGATGTGCATACGCTAGGCAAGCACGTGGGACCACTGAGGAGTATCTGCGGCCCTGTTTTCGTCTGTTTATTCTCATAGGTTCTAAGTTGCCCAAGTTGGCCTTGAACTGCTCATCCTCCAGCCTCAGCCTCCTAAGTAGCTGCTTTCACAGGCTTGAGCCACCAGGCCCAGCTCTTTAGAATTCTTCACCATAACAAACGGAACAAGAGGGCACCCAGAACGAACAGACTCCATCCCTGTGCTGTGGTTCAGAGTCACTCCCAGCTGTCAAGCGGCCAGTGTGGGGGTTTCTAAGAGGATGATGCTAGGGAGAGAAGCCATATGCCCGTCTCCTGCCCATGCTGCTGGTTCTCTGCCCTAGGAGGCTCTAAGAAGATACCAGGACTAAGGACAGCAGGAAGCTGAAGGCTGAAGCAGGTGAGGGACAAATACCGGGTCCCCAGACACAGAGCTGGAGTCCCTCAGGGCTATCACAGAACCTCGCCCTGGATGTCCCACAGACAGAGGCCTTGACTGAGTCCTCCATCAAGAGCAGACACCCCCGAGGGTGCTGGTGGGTGTAATAGGTAGATACGCCCCTTGGCTTTTTTCCCCTCTGGAGTGGCTGGGGCAGAGAACTCCCCCGGATTGAGCCCACATCTCCCTACAGTACCACTACCCTGCCCATTTTGTACTTCCTGGAGTCACCCCCACTAGAAGCATTGGCCTTGAGGCATGTGCCTGTGACGCGGCCTCAAGGAAGGATGTGGAGCAAGGTCCACTTTGTCCCCATCCTCAGCTCCTTCCTTCAGGTCAGCCTCACTGGCAAAAGGTCCTGACTGGAAAAATCAAGCTTCATTCAGTGAATGTCGCGCCTGGTCACCCAGAAGGGCAGGGATAGAAGGTCAGGTTGTGTCACCAACACTGCCAAGTGACGCTCACCCCATGTTCCCAATGACTGGCAGTGGCTGAAGATTTGCGGGGTCTTCGTGACTATGTAATGTCCCCTCTTCTCACAGGACTGGCACACCAAACCCTCCCTCAGTCAGGTGGGCAGAACCCACCAAGTCTGCCCCTCCATGTTTCCCCTGTCAATGAGGGACAGGGAATGAGACAGCCAGATCAATCCTGAGCTGCCAAGAGGAAGAAAGGTAAGGGCCAGGCTGCCGCTTCACCCCAGCCCCTGTGAGGAGCAGGCTGGACCAGATCCAACACCCATCTACTGCAAGGAAGGGAGAAGGGAGCCCTTGGATACAGCCTCAGTCACAGTGGCTTAGAACATCCCTAGGGAACAGCATAACTGGTCCCAGAGCCCTGGGCAAGGGAGAAACAAGGAGAAAACAACAACAACAGGTTTCTTTGGGGGGGAGGGAGCCTTTTAACACAATGGGCCCATGATGAGCCAGGTCCTGAAGGCGAGGTAACACGGGCCCCAGGCCTGTGGCCACCTCTTCCTCTGAGGCCACTGGACTTGCACCGTCCAGCAGAAGCACAGAGCCTTCTCAGTATGTGAGAGATTCCTAACTCTATGAACCCGAGTCCCCAAAACCACCACTCTCCACTCTGACCTCTGTGCAGCAACCTTCCCAAGACTCCTCCATGGCTTCTGGGGGCCTCCAGAGTTCATGCTGTCACTCGGTCAAGGCCCCTTCTCTATGAGGCTAACAGACTTCTGGCCAGGGGGCGAGAGAGGGAGAGAGAGAGAGAGAGAGAGAGAGAGAGAGAGAGAGAACAGAAACTCTTGGATCAAGCTATGGACAGATGCAAACCCAGACATCTACACTGCAAAACTGCTTCAAGGAACGTGAAAACAGTTTGTAAAAATGAAATGCCAATGGGAGCTATCTTTAGCTGGAGTGGTCAAGAAGCTTCCAGAAGAAGACAGTATTGAAGTCAAGGCTCCGGAAACCAACTTGAAGCCGGCACTGTCTGAGAGATTGTTATTTGAACTCTAATGTGAGCCACATGTATAATTTTACATTTTTTTTCTCTTTAGCCACATTCAAAAGAGCAAAATGAATAGATGAATGTCTTACCCGTGTGTTTTATTTGGCCCGAATGTGATACAAAATAGTAGTAAAAATTAATCCATTTGTTTTCCTACTATCATACACTGGGTAGATATTTTACACTCACGGCCCATCTTGGTTTGGGTAGACAGACTACAATAGCTTGAGTGTCATGTGTGGTATGTGTCCCCCCTGCTGGACACCAGGATTCTATGATCTGGCCCCTCCTCAGACAAACCTGGCCCAGCGACAGACACACCTGGGCCTGGTATGAACTGAAACTCCCCAGCCTCGTCCCAGACCCACAGAACCACGTACTTGCTCACCAAGAGTCCTATTCTAATAAAGCTCTGCCACTGTAACAAAACGCTTTTGACTGGCAAATTTACAAACACGGATGTTTCTTATCCCTAGTTCTGGAAGCCAGCAAATTCCAGACAGGTGTCAGTGGATTCTGGTGAGAGCCACTCTCTGCTTTGCTACAGGTTCTTTGCTTCCATGTGCCCACACAGCACAAGAGGCATGGGCTCACTGGAAGCTTTTGTGGGCACATTAATCCAAGACTTGAGGAAAGAGCTCTCAGAACCAAAGCCCCCACTTCTTAGGGGACACCAGCATCCAGACCACAGCGATCTCCATCAGTGACCTGATGATGAAGTTTGAGACCCCTCTTCACCCCTAACATCTAACCAATCTCTCAATCCTGCTGAACTCAGTTTCTTAACCCCTCTTGTGTTCATCCTGATTCCTAACTCCTGCCACCACCTTAGAGTAAGTCACTACTCTCTGGCTTGGTTGTAGGTCAAAATTTACCTCCAAAACGCTGAGGTCCTGTGTGGGTGGCTCCCACTCAGTTGCTGCTCTATTACTGTAAAGAGACCACATGACCAAGACAACTTATAAAGGAAGGCATTTAACTAAGGACTTGGCTACAGTCTCAGTCCATGGCCATCACAGCAGGGAATGCAGCAGAAGGCAAGGACGGCGCTGGAACAATAGCTAAGAGCTTACATCCTGATTCACAGGTAGAGAGGCTGGGAGAACAAGACTGGGGCTGCCATGGGTTTTTGAAACCTTAAAGCCCACCTCCATGGCACACCTTCTAATCCTTCCAGAACAGTTCCACTAACTGAGAACCAAGCAAACATACGAGCTTATGGAAGCCATTCTCATTCAAGATTTCCAACATAGATGGGTATAACTCCTGTCCTTGTAAAAACAGGCCATGCAGACAGAGGGATGATAAATATCATGGGAAGGTGAAGAAAGACATGGGGGTGAACAAACAGATGCCAAGGGATGTCAAAGGTGGCCAGCAAGCCACCAGTGCCCATGAGAGACATCTAGGGAATCCTCAAAGGGTTGTGTCAATCCAGCCAAACTCATGATCTCAGACTTCCAACCTCCGGAACCAGAAGGTGAAGAACTTACGTTACAAAATGATGTCTATGTGGCCATTCTCCACGGTGGCCCTGTTAAACCAACAGTGCTGCACACCCCTTCCTTTCACCATCAGCACCAACCTCTACTCAGGAACCTAATCCACAAAGTCTGTTCCAGGCCCAGACAGGCAAACATCTAAAGGCGAAAGCAGGAGGGGTGAGCGTCCCCCAACACCGATCCGCTTCACACCCCATCCTGCCTTTCTGTCACCCTGCCCTTTGTCACCCATTCTGCCTTCCTATCAATCACCCCGCCCTTTGTTTCCTCCAGTCCCTGGTTCACAGCATGCCAGCCTCTCCCTCTTGCCCTTTGGTGTGCCATCCAAGTGAGGGGGTTGGGTAACATACTGTTTAAACAGTGATGCTCAACTCAGTCTTGCTCAAAGGACACACACAAGCTATTCTGAGTAGGACCACGGCCCTGAGATAAAGAGGGGATATAGCAGGTCCTTGCCCACAGACAGCGAGCGGCAGGACTACAGAAACATCGCTACCCTATCTTAGTTGGTGAGAAGCCATGGATTAGCCACCTGCTCGTCCATAGAGAGTGAACTTCACGATGTTGATAACTCTTTACTCTGCTCCATTCCTAGACCAAGAAGGCCATTCTCGCTGTATAAATGAGTGGCAGCACCCAAGACTGGGCCAAACAGCCTAGTGGACCATGGCCTGCAGCTCATCTCTGCAGGCGAGACAGTGCTCTTGAGGGCCCAACAGCAGTGCTGCAGTGTTTCTTCCACAGTCTGCTAACTTCACTGGAAGGAATTCCTTGTCTCTTCACATGGGGCCCTATGGGACCGCTGGAGAATTCCAGAGCCATGGATAACCGTAGCCATGCGGGGCTACATTGTTTCCACAACTGTTTCTGGCAGAACTCTAGAAGAAAATGCAAACCAGATGTACAGAGAAATATTTTGTTGGTCAGAGAAAAAAAAAAAAAAAAAAGCAAACAAGCTTTTCACAGGCAACCTAGGTCCCTAGTCTTTACCTGGGCCTGTGTGAGGAGGAAGGGCCTCTGCTGGGGTCGCTGCTGCCCTGCTCCCTGGGACTCTGCGAACTGGAGAGACATATGGAAATGTGCTTTCCGCTCCTCCTGGGAAAGCAGGGAGCTGTGGGGCTGCGTAATGAGCCCGGAGCTTAATTGAAATAAATAAGAAATCCTGCGCGAGAGCAGTTTAGCTGGCTGCAGGGAATTAGCTCTTTCCCTTGGAGGGGCTGCCAGAGACGGCCTCCCTGCTTCTCTGCTCAGCTCTGGACACCAACTGCTGGTGACCTTGACTGAGGAAAGCCAGCGTTTGCCAAACAATCTGCCTGAAGGCCTACAAACCCTCAAGTCCCTTCCTGCTCCCCCCCCCAGCCTAATTAAAATGCAGGCCTGGTCATGCAGGCCCATCATGCCAGCTATTTGGATAGATTGACAACCCTGGGTCAGGAGGATTACAGTTTGGGGGCCTGCCCGGGCAATTTAATGTCAAAATAAAAACCAGGGCTGGTGCGATGGCTCAGCAGAAAAGGCACCCGCTGTCAAATCTGACACCCTGAGTTGGATGCCCAGGTTCCACGTTGTAGAAGGAGAGAACTGACTTCCCCCAAAATTGTCCTCCTACCCCCACAAGTGTGCAGTCCTGTGCACATACCCCTCCCCCACAGGTGAATAAAATAAAGTAAAATCAAATAAAATGGTTGGGTTGGGTATAGACTCAGTGATATCAAGCTTAAGCACGCCGGGGATTCTGGAAGCCCTGGAGTGGATCCCCAGTACTGAAGGGGAAAATATAATATAATATAATATAATATAATATAATATAATATAATATATACATGACCATCCTTGGTCATGGAGAACCACAAGCACTTGAGGAGTCTCCCTTTCAGGATGTCTCAAAGAATGGTTCCCAGACCAGCTGGGAACTTGTAAGAATGACAGAGTTCCAGGTTTAACACACACACACACACACACACACCTTCCCCTCACAGCCCCCCAGGGTGAATCCAGCACTGTTTGAAGGAGCTTGTCTTTTCTATCAACACTCTGGTCTGAGGAGCATCTGTGACTCTTTATGGTCCCTAAGCTCCCTGCCCAGTCCTCAGAGGCAGACAGGTGCTCTCTAAGCACACCTGCCTCAGCACAAACTGCCAAGTTCCTACTGAGGAGAGCCAGGCAGACAGTTGGCCCAACTCTGCCAGATCATCCCATTTGTGGAGAGTAGCTGGTGCAAATGTGCACTGCCCCCACTCTAAAGCACTGTCCCTGCAGGTCTAGCCACTTCTGCCAGCCACAGCTCTGCCCTTCCTGCTTCTCACAGTGGCCAAAAGTTCTTAACCCTTTCTCTCCCTTCCCACATCCCAGGAGGACATCCTGCCAGCTTGCCCTTCAAAACTCATTCAGAGGAGAACAGTTTAGTGGTAGAGATCATGCTTAGCACACACAAGGTCCAGGGCTACTTTTCTTACTGCTATGACCAAATACCTGATAAAAAGCAATTCACTAAAGAAGGAAGGAAGGAAGGAAGGAAGGAAGGAAGGAAGGAAGGAAGGAAGGAAGGATGGGAAGAAGGGTGGGAAGAAGGGAGGGGAAGGAAGAGCAAAAGGAGGGGAGGGAAGAATGAAGGGAGAGATGGAGGATGGAAGGGAGGGAGGGGAGGAAGCCCGGATGGTAGAGACTTGGATTGGTGTGGCATAGGGGGGAGGAGGGATTGCCTCTGCGGGGTCCATGCTGAGGCATCCCTTCCCCCTGAGGTACCAGCCAGGGGTTATGAGAGAGGAGAGAGGAGGGGAGAGGGGAGGAGAGAGGAGGGTAGGGGAGAAAGAAGAGGAGGGGAGAGAGGGGAGAGGAGAGAGGGGAGCAGAGAAGGGAAAAGAGAAGAGGAATAGAGGCTGGCCATGAACATGTGGAGAGAGAGAGGAATGGGGGGAGAAGGAACAGAGGGAGAAGAGGATAAGAGAGCAAGAGTATGAGGAGGGAGCAAGCAGCCCCTTTCGTTGTGAGTCATACATGCCTGGTTATTGCCAGGTAACTGTGGGGTGGGGCCTAGAAGAAATGCAAACAGAAAAGGGGGACTGAATGGAGAGAAGGAGGAAAGGAAGGGTGTAGGTATACATGTTTGCAACCTACTTTTAATAAGGTTCAACCTCCTCTAGCCTGCCACCCAGCAGAGGTAGTGAAAGAAAAAAATTTATTAAAATGTGGGGGAAGTGGACCTGTTCAGCAATAGTTCTTTGCGGGGTGAACTCTATCTTCTTGGGCAGCAGTTCAGTCCCATAGCAAACACCAAATACGACTCAGCAGCTGCAGACCAGTCCTCTGAGCAGACAGACACCACACATAAACTGGCAGCTACAGTGCAGTCCTCTTGGCAGGCAGACACCAGGCACAAACCAGCAACTGTAGTTCAGTCCTGAAGAAACCGATCTCAACTGCAAGCTGCCACAGGAACCCAGTCCTTGGGTGAGTTTCTCTCAATGGTGGCATTATCACACATTGAGCTCAACAACACTATATAAGGCAAACCGATACATGTGTGTCATTAGCAAAGAAATAGCAAGGCAGAGTAAACCAAACCAAGGCTCAGTGCTCCTTATGGGGTCATATTTATACTCCATCACAGGTTCTTTCACGTGTTTGCTATATCAAAGCATCCTTTCACCTGTGTCTGCTTCAGGAAAACATTCTTTCACAAGTTTGCTTAGCAAGACCCCCTTTCACCTCTATGCCCCAGCAAACCATCATCTGACATAACTTTCCAAAGAAACCAGAAGTTTCCACTTCAGAAGGGAAGGCACGGTTTGATGGTACAGTCCGACATGGTAAAGTGGGACAACGGGAGCTTGAGGCAGCTGGTCACATTGAATCCATAGTCTGGAAGCAGAGAGAGACTGAGGGATGCTTCCACTGAGTCCACCTTCTCCGTTTCGCTCTGTCTGGCCTCCCCCCACCCCACCCAGCCCATAGGATGACAGAGTCCGAGGTTGGCGGAAGGTTTTCCTACCTCAGCTCGATATTGAAAGTCTCTAGGAGATGTGTCTAGGTTTGTGTCCTAGGCGAGACTAGCTCCGAGCTGATGCTCAGGGGTAACCCCACACCTGGTTCTGTCCTCGGCACTGAAGTGAAAGTCCCAAGCACATCCAGCTACGGCTCCACCCTCGCCACAGGCCCTGCCACGGTCCTCTCTGCCTCACACAGGGCTTGCCATGGGCTTCCTGGCTTCTGTTCTCACACCTGCCTTCTGCATTTGAGCCTCAAGGAAACACACAGAGCTGTGGTTTAAAGCAGGGAAAAAATATTACAGAATTTAAAATGCAAAGGAGATCGGATCCTGCTTTTACTCAGACAGCCAGGGCACCGCCTACTTTTTCTGACAACCCCCCCCCCCACCATGTCCTGACCCTGTGGGTCCCACCCCAAACAGTGGCTTCCACCACTATAGGCACCTAGCTCCTCTGACTTACATCCCTTTGTCTCAGAGGTTTCTCTGCCTAGAACATTCCCCTCCATCTCCTTCCAGTTCATTTTGTTCTTTTCATGGGGATCTCTGTCTCTCTGAATGTCTCTCTCTGCATCTCTCATTGTGTCTCTCTCTGTTTTTCTCTCTCTCTCCCTCCCTCTCTCTCTAAGGCCCACCTTGGAAGCCCTAACTAACATCCTCTGCCCACACTCTTGATCTCTTTGGCCAGTGGGACTCATTCTGTGTCCCATAATAGGGACTATCTGCACATGAATTTATTGGTCATAGGCCTCCAGCCTCCATCTGCAAAATTAGAGCTCCTTGGGCACAGGAACATCTGTCTGCACCTGGTAAGGAACATCTGTCTGCACCCAGTGCAGTACCTAGTACCCAGAGCGTATTCAGAAAGTAGGCGTCACATGAGTCAAGGGGGGGAAGGCTTGGCACTGACCCTCCAGCTGGAGGGGCCTGAAGCTACTGACCTGTGTCAAGCTTGCTTCTACACAGAGAAGGCTGTGTCCAGCTTCAGCCAGTTATGGGGACATTTAAGTACAGAAAGTCTTTCTGGGGTTTTGAAATAGAAAGCCTCCCTTTCCTGCATTTTAGACAGGAGTGCCGCATGCAGGCTGACCACCTCTCGTGCCTTCATGCCACTTGTTCATCACATAAATGGCTCCTCTACAGCTGGTGCCTAGCCACTGCCCCTGGGCCAGCCCTTCCCCTAGCCGACAGTTTTTAGTCTCAAGAAGAGAGGGTTCCAAAAACAGCCTCTGCTTTTCTTTGCTACTCACGGTGTGGGTCAGCCGTCTGCAGGAAGTCTGGTCACAAATGTGGGATCTGTTTATCACACCCATGCTTCTCAAATCTCCTGGACCATACCAACCCTTCCCTAATCACATGCCTACTAGAATGCTAGGAACACCTACACTCTCAAGTCAGCTGCTTCATGGTCTTTGTCCTCTGGAGAGAGGGAGGGGAGCTCTCCCCCAGTGCCCCATGTCCCCAAGCTAGATGAACACTGTGGCTGTGCTGAACTCTCAACCTTCCTTGGCCCACTCTTCTAAACTTCCCAAGCTATATATCCAGGCTATAAGCAATTACCACCTTCACCTTACCAGAGGCAGAGGCCTCTCATCATCACAGGTGACCGGAAACCTCATTCAAGCACTCAGAAGCACACCAGAGAGAGTCCAAGGGCTTTAGAGCAAAGGTAGATCTAGACAGCTTCACGACGGGCTATGACTACCCCATGACGGCTATGGCTACGTCAAGGTGACAGTATGGTTACCACAGCACCATCCTTCCTCATCTCAAGGCTCAGTTCCACTAGAGACAAAACGTTTTCCAAAAACTCCTTCAAAATGAGTTTTACTCTAGTCGATCTGTGGCCTCACTTTGGACAGGGAGATGGGACAGACTGAGAATGGCTGTCTACACCAAGCCCGCATCTGGGCTGAAAACACTATCAAGACAAAGAGAGGGAAATGGGTAAAAACCAAGCCCGCCAAAACCACCAGGCCTTATTGTTAGAAGCAGGAGGGATGAATTCGGGGAAGACTAATTTCCAGTGAGCCCTGCCAGGCCATTCGAGACTCACTTCCTCCAGGACACAGGCGGAGAGGCGCCCAACCAGAAGACAGAAAAGTAGCCATTCCGGAAAGCTATGACACCAGATGTCTATGCCTATGTCTGACCCATCCTCTTCCTCTAGAGGCAGGCCACCTCGCTCAAATCAGCTCCTGACAATGGGGATCTCTCTCTCTCTCAGATCCCCAAGGACAATTGTTTCTAGGCAGCTCAGGGAAACCTCTCTGGTCTCACTATTCCATCAACAGAACAGTACTTCCTGTAGTCTAGCCTGCCGTCACAGTGGGCACAATACATCCACTCCTGTACACCCCCATGCCTTTGTGTCTCCCACAGAGAGTGAAGACCAGAAACACGATTTCCAGAAGCTGCCAGCACTCAGTGAGCCAAACAAGTGCAGAGGGTGGAGCCAAAGATAAATACAGACACTGTAAGTCTGTCCTCCCTGACCGCAGTGTGAACGGGAGGAGCGCCCTCCAGGCATCGCACGCATTGCTATGTCCTAGTGGGCACCAATCAATCAGTGAGAAGAGAGCAGCCAGAAAACAAACAGGAGATATGAGCGGAGACAAGCAGGGCTGGGGAGTGGGAAGAAAAGCAACCACGGGTTTGCTATTTTATCAGAGGGACTCAAGGGCCGGGTCGCAGAGACACTGATAAAATCTGAGCTGGTATCTCAGGTCACTGAGGTAAAAAGACCCATTTCTGACTTCTCTTAGAGCTTGGATATACATTTGTTATTCATTCACCCCACAACCAACAAAGCTGGATTAGGCGTGTGTCTTGGTCGGTCCTGTGGAATCACGGGGAAAACAAGCGCTCTCAAGATCAATCAGTTCATAGCCACAGCCTGTTAAAAACGGCTAGCAGTAACCCGGAGCCCTGAGAATCAGCTACCTGGAACCCTTCCCTGCTCAGAGCAGCCTTTGAGGCCTCTGTCCACACAGTAAAGACTAGGCGGTCAGAAAGACCTAAGGTCAAATCAGAGGGAAGCCATGGGTTGGGCTTTATATATAACAGGTCTGGTATGGGGAAGGAGGAGGGCTGGGATGTTCGGGCTTCACTGACTTCAGGTTGAAGTGAAAAACAAGGTCACCATGCCTGGCCTGAGAGACGGCGCCTCAGCTCAGCCCGCACAAGTTTTTTCTACTTAAGCTGAGCCCAAGAACAGATAACGAAAGGAGAGAGATGACTCCTGTCAACTGTCCTCTGACTCTCTCTCTCTCTCTCTCTTTCCTGCCCTCTTTCCTTCCTTCCCGTCCTCCTTTCTACCTGCCTCCCACCCACTAATAATAATAATACTAATAATAAACTTACTTATTTTAAGAAAGCCTCAAAGCCACCACCCTCCATGGGTATCTGAGCACCTGCCTATATTGAAGAGTTGTAATGTTTTGAAGTCTCACTTGTTTGGGCAGCTGAAAGGGACAGAGACTCAAAGGGTAACTTCCCCAGGTATCCCAGTAGCCTGTTGTCACCAACCCATGCCAAATGAGCAACCTGCCTTGTGACCTGACCTCAAGTGACCTGAGATCAGCAAGGCACTTCAGGGAGGGGGGGGCGTTCAGATGACAAGAAGACAAGGGTGACGGTGCCGGGCTAGTTTGAACATAATCCACTTTGGGGGTTCTCTCCTCTGTGTCTTCACCCAGAGCAGAAGTGACTCCACAGCTGGGGACCCATTTAGCTCTGGAAACAGCCTTGTCACCCACACAACCTTAGCATAACCATAGTGTGTGTACGTCTTATGACTTCAGAAACAAAGCCCATGGACACACAATGGCACAAAGTCACAAGCCCAAGGCTGTGATGTGACTCACGTGGTGGGAAGCAAGCTGGCCTCAGGGCTGCAAGCCTCTTGGAAGGCTGCCTGCAAGTCATGTCTCCTTGACCTCACCAGCTCAAAGAGACAGAGGTCACTGTCAGCTAGCCGGACCTTCTTCCACTGCCAAAACCAGCACGAGCAGGCAGACGCCTCAGTTCCCTCTCACCTTTTCTTCTGCCTCCCTCTTCCACAAGTAAGGATGCTGCAACTCCACAAACCCAGAGTCCTTGTCCCATTCCAGGTTAGGTTGGTGTATAACCTTCACTCCCCTAGCTGGCTACCTGAGTTGACATATATCACACTTTCCAGGGGTACACGCATGGAGTCTTTGAGAGGCTGCGGCGCACCAAGTCCTTCAACTCCACATCATTCCTTGAACTGACCAAATCAGCTTTCACTGGGACAGCGGAACACACAGGCGTCTATTCACATAGAGAAGCTGGGGCAGACCTGTAGGCCACACCCCCGAGGTCAACCAAACTCCACCCTCTCACAGGCTAGCCACTCACTCCAGCTTGGTTTCTCAGCAATCTGCAAGCCCCAGAGGCGCCTCTCTTCACTGCAGCCTGGTCCCTTCACAGAGAACAGGGTTGTCCATCCAGACAACCCTGGCTTGAAGGCAGTCTCTGGCAGGCAGCCTGGAGATTCTGAAACTTCTTCCAGGGTGAGAAAAATGGGTCAAGGCACAAGACTTGTTCCTCCCCTGCTGGGAGAATGGCTGGTCCCAGAAAAGGTCAGCAAGTCTGGTGACAGACAACTGTGATTCCCTTCAGCTAGTTAGAGCCACAAGCTCCCAGTGGGAGGTAACCCTTGAGGATTTTACAGATGAGGTATCTAAACCTCAGAGGTCATGAAAGGTCACAGTGGTTAGAAGATAGGGGTACCGAGAGCCGGTGGGGTGGGGCATGTCAAGGGCTGTGCTGACTCTGGAGGGGCATGCCTCGCCTGAGGGTCACCTCTGCATGGGAAGGATAGTAGCTAAAGACCACCACTAGCTGGCCACTAGCTGGCTCTGATGTTCAAGGGAAAGATGAGCCACCGGACAGCTGCCTGGACGCTCAGCCTGTTCTGGCCTGCTCCTAGGCAGCCAGCCAAGCCTGGAATTGTTCCAAGCAGCCTGCCCCAGTCCCCGAAGCCTTGCAGACATCATAGGCATCTCTGCTTAGACGCAGCCTTCAAACCCCAAGTGGGAGGGGCACTGGAGTCCCAAGAAGGCCCCTGGCAGCTCATCCCTGCAGCAGACCCACCACAGCTGAACATGTGCTAGAGCCCGTGGTCATCTCAGAGAAGCCAGCTGGAGTCAGGGTCAGGTGCCAGGAAGGGGAAGGTGTTGGTCCCAGAGGTAGCCACTTCTAGGCAGAGCACTCCCTTTGCGGGTCTCAGAGCCCCACCCCCNCCCCCCACCCCCCACGGAACTGCCATTTGGAACCCTCCTCCACTCCCCAGCCACGTTCAGCTTCCCTTTCCTGCTGAAAAACATCTGGCTGGCTTGGCACTTAAGCTGAGTAAAAATAGCAAGCCATCTTGTGAGTGGGCACCACGCCACTGTGGCAGATGGAGAATAATGCTGGCAGCCAAGCGACGGTAGAATGGTACCCAATGAATTTGCAGAGGGCAGACCTCGCAGCTGGAAGGGTCACGGGGCTGAGTGGCAGGACCCTAGCAAGAGGGCTGGAAAGGAAATGAGAAAAGACAGATGGAGAGAGGGTCAGGGCCTCCTGCCCTTTCCAGGTGGAACCGGGTAGGGAGAGGAATAATATGCTAACAACTAAAAGGCCACAGGTACAATGGTGGAGCTGTGTTTAAATTTTATCTGTATCTTTATTAGCTGTTTGACCCTGAGCCAGATGCTTAACCTCTCTGAGCCTTTCTGTCAAATCTGGCCTGTAGGGGTCTGGTAAAAATAAGCACCCGCTCTTAGCCAGTGAGGGTGGGGAACAGAGGAAGCCCTGGGTCTATGAGGACCATAGCCTCAAACCCGTGGGGAAGTAGCAAAGCCTTTTCTGCCAGGGTTAGGCTCAAAGGGCTGGCAAACCCCTCCTCTGGTCCATGTGCAGATGTTGATAGTGTGTGCAGAAAATGTCCCCATAGCTTTCTCCCCTGAGATGTTGATGGCCTGAAGTCTATGCCTGCTTCTACAGAAATTGCTTCTACTGAGATTAGCTAACCCTGCCTCTTGAATAGACTCATCCATATGTGATAACCTGTCTCCTGTACATAGAAACCATGCTGAGCCTCCGAGGTGCCGTGCTTCCTCCATCAGAGGGCCCAGGCACCTGATGCCAGTTTTCCTGCATGTCCATCTGGCCTGTCTTCACATCTGTTTGTCCTGTCTTCATTCCCTCACCCCTAGAGCTGTGCTAGATGTGGCAAGTGAATATTTTTACTGAGTGTCTACTATGTGACTATTCTTTCCAGGTACAAGACACGTCAATCGAAAAGAACCATACAAATAAAAATATCATGTCAAGGTTTGTGGTGGATGACAGCCTAGGATGGGAAATGGGGTAGGGAAGCAGGAACGGCCCAGCCAATTTCCAAGGAGGAGGCTGTGAAGATCTGAGGACCACTGTGGGATTAAATGGGAAAGAAGAGAAGGCACGTTAAAGCATTAGCACAGTGCCCGGGCCCTGACAAACATGGTCACGGGATTGTTAATGGCCAGCTACTGGAAATGATATTGTAATGATAACAGCCTTTTCCATCAGAGGATTGGGACATAGGGCTGGGGCCTTGGGACCAGGAACAGTCAAATCATGAGCGAGCATGTGACTTGTATCCCCACTCAGAGAAAAGGCCAAAAACAAATGGGAGTTTAAAATGGCAACTCATTGAGAAGCCATCAAGGTCCTTTCAGACTTCAGCATGCTAAGGCATTCCAGGCTCACACTCCTAAGACCCTCTTCTGTGAGCTTTGGGTAACATGCTCAGCCACACCAGGTCCACACATGAGCTTCCTTCTCTTGTTTCAGGTGGCCTGAGCAGCAGCCAAGACATCCCACCCCAGCCTCAGTCAGAGCCCCAGTCAGGCTGACTTATGATTCCCTGTATGTCCTCCTTATGGACTTATGATGTCCTCCTGTCCCAGCACAAAGACCCTGATCCCAGGGCTGAGCCAAAGTGTGGCTGGCAGAGAACTAAGGTCCTCCTCTGAGGGACCACTGTGATGCCTTATGGCAAAGGAAGAGACAGTGAGTGGGACCATGAGGCAACGTCTCCAGAAAAGGAGGCATCAAACTGACACCTGTGCAAGGCAGAGGCCAGGAGCCTCTTTCTCACAGCCTGAGCCTCTGCTGGCAACAAACAAGAGGCCGCAGCAGGAAGTGTGGATGAGGACAGACAAAAGGGAGCCACAGAAGGCTATGCCACACAACTCTCCTGACCACACGCCTCTGCCCACCATGTCTGTAGTAATCGCAGGGGCCCTGTATGCTCCCCTGCTGCCCCCACACACCCGGATGGATAGGACAGCTAACACACCAGGGCTTCCTGTCCAGCAATCCAGAAGATCCATGGTGGTTGGCCTTAGCATGCCTCCTGCAGTCAGGTCAGCCTGTGGGACCCTTGGTGACATCCTTTCTACAACCTGGGACTCCAACATCTGAACTCTTGAACGCATTGTCCTCAGCCCTGACTTTTTATTTTAAGATAGGGTCCCATGAAGCCCAGACTGGCTTCGAACTTGCTATTAGCCAGGGAGAACTATGACCTTTTGATATATTTTTTTTTCCGTACTTCCCTAGTACCAGGATCACACTGCCACTTTCTGCAGACTTCATACCTGACCAGCCTTGTGCACACTAGGCCCACACCAAGTCGTACCCCTCTGACATCCTTTTAACAAATGTCTTTTACTTTTATCTAGGAGAACCATTACTGCCTTCCCATCTTCCAAATCAACTTTCTGCATGTAAACCTTTGTTCTGTTCATTAGCTTGCTTTCCTGGGGAAGCTATATTAAAGCAGCCTGCAGGGAAATAAGAATAATAATAATAATTGCAGTTGCACATGAGGTGGTTGGTGGTCAAGAACCCAGAGTGCTAAAACTCTGCCTTCCCTAATAGAACATGGCAGCTGGAAGGGTCACATGGGACATCCCTTAGTCAGCAGTGAGAGTGCTCTGCAAACATGACCCCGCACAGAGAGTACAGGCTGCTCTCTGGTCCTTCATCCCAACAGCTGATCTATCTCTTGGAAAACACCTGTGCCTCTCTGAGAGCGGTCTGCACTTGAAGAACTTTTTGGTACCACTGCCTACTTCAGAAATCCAAAGAACCATGTCTTTCCTTCTGGCCCCAGAAGACTGACTTCATTAGTCACCTTTTGGGAGCCACCAAGGGTAAGAAATCAAGGGCTGGGACCATAGGAACTAAGATGGCAGGTGACAGGCTACTCACTTCTCTGGGACCATAGTGTCACCCCCAAACCTGACACGTCAGCCTCTGAGTCCTTAATTAACTGTCCACATGTAGCTCTGACATCTTCTTAACAACTGCCTTTGTTTTTTACTAGCTGGGCCTATTTCTTAAGTAATACACGGCAGAGGTGTGATGGTTCAGTGGTTGAAAGCATGTACTTGTCCAACTAGAAACACAGCTCTGGGGGGTGGGGTGGGTACTGGTTAGTTCATATTGTTGTTCCTCCTATAGGGTTGCAGACCCCTTTAGCTCCTTGGGTACTTTCTCTAGCTCCTTCATAAGGGGCCCTATGTTCCATCCAATAGATGACTGTGAGCATCCACTTCTCTCACTATGTCAGTGTCCTGTCAGCAAAATCTTTCTGGCATATGCAATAGTGGCCATAAATGGGAGGAGAGGCCCTTGGTATTGTGAAGATATTATGCCCCAGTACAGGGGAATGCCAGGGCCAGAAGGCAGGAGTGGGTGGGTTGGGGAGCAGGGGGGGAGGGTATAGGGAGCTTTGGGGATAGCATTTGAAATGTAAATGAAGAAAATATCTAATAAAAAATGCCTTAAAAAAAAAAAAAAAAAAAGCATGTACTTCTCTCATGGAGAATTTGAACTTTGTTCCCAGTACCCATGTTGGGCAGTTTACAACTGCCTGTGACTTCAGCTCCCAGGGAGCCAACACCTCTTCTGTCCACCTCTGGCACAGCACTCACAGGCACAAACACAAACACGGACACAAACACATACACACGATTAAAAGAGAAAAAATAACTTTTAAAAAGGTGGAGCAGTAGAGTTTACTCCTGAGGACGGGACAGGGGCACCGGGAGAGTTAGGTATTCAATAACTGTGATTCCCTCACGTCCCGCCCTCTCTGTGCAATTGGTGGGAACGGGACAGAAAAGAACAGCCCCTGATGTGCCAGGACTATAGCAGTGCACAGTGAGCTCTCCCCAGCTGAAGGCCCAGCTAACGCACTGTATGATCCACTCCCTGGAATATGGAAGAGAAAGCAGATACTCAGATTAAGCTAAAAGCCATGTAGGCATTAAGGCTATAACATCGCCTTCCCTTTCTTATATCATCATAGTCTCGGACAGTGACATCTTGGTCTCCTGTCCCCTGATAGCAGTGGACCTGTGTAAGTCTTGTATTCACGGTAAACAAAAGGTCAGGTGAGAAAAGTGCTAAGAGCATGACCTCTGAAGCCTGACTGTCTAAGCAAAATGGCCAAGCCTGCTATTCATTGGCTGTGTGACCTTGAACAAGTCACATAAACTTTCCCATGTACACATATACTGGAATTAAGACATGAGAAAATTCAACTCATTCGGATTTGGTAAGAAGCATGTGCAAAACTGTGAGCAGTTGTGCAAGAGCCTTATTGGGGGTAAAGCATGCAGGAAGGGCTGGAAGCCCGTCATGCACACCTAATTCCCACGAACACGAGGAGGGGAAAAGGCTAGGTAGAAAACCAGGTATGCTAACACAAACCTGTAATCCCTGCACTCCGACAGCAAGATGAGAGGTGGAGACAGAACCGGCTGGAAGCTGGAGAGCTGGCTAGCCTGGTGTACACTGACTAATGTTAGAAACAGGAGAGGCGCTGCCTCAACAAACCAGAAGGTGAGGGGAGACTCATGAAAATTGTTCTTTGATCTCCACATGTACATCCATGTGCATCACACACACACACACACACACACACACACTCTATCAGTTCACCTTGGACACCTCACCTACCACTGCAGGTCCAAATTAATAGTGCCATAAGTTGAAGATGCTGAGGCCTTACTGGGAGACGTACTCTGTTGATGGCTGACTTTCTCTGAAACTCCTACAAAGTCTACTAGCACTTGCCCAGGACTGCACTACCTAAGGTCTTTCTTTCCATCCAACCTTGGTTTTGTTTGGTTGCTTGAGACATGGTTTTGCTATGGAGCCTAGACTGACCTCGAACCCCTGATCCTGCTACCTCAGCCTCCCTAGTACTGGCATTTTATGTGAGTTTAGGGAACTGGCATACAGGTCATTGGCTTTACATGGTAAGAGCTTTCCCCCTACTGAGCCATCTCCAAAGCCCTTGGAAGCTCTCATCAAATGCTGAGTACATCTTTCCAGAGCTGACGGCCATGACTCAGAAAGCATTGCCCACTCTGTGATCCTCTGGACAGGTTCTGAAAAGAACTGTTAAGGCGGAGACGTGCAGCCCTGTTACCCAAGCATCTTCAGTGACAGACTTCTCTGGCTAGCTGAGCACATCGCTTCAATGCTTTGTCTCTTCGGGGAAGCAGGTTTCTATCCCTTGCACCCAGATTCCAACTAAGATAGATTTGAATTCAAGATACCACAGGAGAAAGGTGCGGATGGAGCCGGGCAGCTGGAGTCAGAGTAGAGATGGGACTAAATTTCCATGAAGTCTCTTGGCCATGCCATGCTGTGCAGAGGTGAGTGGTGGCCATGGCTGTGGCCTCTCGGGCATCATGTTATAGTAACTGGCAGACAAGGAGAGGCAGGAGGTGGGGAGTGGAAGGGATGTTCCTGTAACAGCAACCACGCTACCAAAGTTACAGCTCTGTCCACAGGGTCCCTAGAAAACACTCACCCAGCCCAGGGGCTCAGCTCGGGAAGTCAGCCAGCCTCAGTTGAGGAGAGAACACCTTCTCGTGCCCTCCCCAGAGGGGAACATCTGGCTGCTTCCCGACTAGAGGCCAAAGCCAATCAAACAGAACTTTTCCCTGAATTAAGTGAGAACCACGCAGACAGCATCTGCTCCATGCCGGGCTCCAGGCAGAGTCAGCATCCAGTGATGACAGTTGCTTTGTCCCCTGATCCCTGCCTGCCTGCCTGCCTGCCTGCCTGCCTGCCTGCCTGCCTGCCTGCCTGCCTGCCTGCAGGGCTTCTCTGCTAGAGGGTAGGTACTTCTGAGCATCTCCATCTTGCAGCATGGAGACTTCAGGGAGTGAGCCCCAGGAGCATCTCTGTATAGCATCTCCCTTCCTCTGCATCCTGGGAACTGTGGTAAGGTCCCTCCTACAGGGTTCTCCAGAGAGGCCAGAGCCCCAGCCCTGGTTCTCACGGATGCAGCCTGGGTTGGCTTCTGTATTGCTTTCTTCCATTCCCTGTGTCCCTTCTAAGCATCATTTCTTCCAGATAAACTTCCTGCACATCATATTTTGCCTCACTCTGCTTTTCGGGAACCCAAGGTGGGGCTCCTCCAGCCCCCACCCCCATCAACAATTGCTTGCTCTTTGCAACAATTATGATGGCTGAAAACATGTCCCGTATCCTTAGCCTCTAGGGAGAATGCAAATCATAACAGCTTTGGCATTCCTTCTCACCCCAGTCAGCAATCAAAGGACTGCAAACACTGTCAAGGATGCAGGAAAGGGGAGTGGGGTGTGAACTGACAGCCACTCTGGACATCAGTGTGGATATTCAAAAAGAGAAAAGACACTGAACAGCAGAAGGACCCAACTATGTCACTCCTGGACCCAAGCCCAAAAGTCTAAAACAGCATACCACAGAGACACTGGCACAGCCATGGTGACTACAGCACCATTTACAATAGCCAAGTCACAGACGCCGAGCGAGCACCAGATAAACGGAAAGGAAGGACAGTGCAAGTGCACAGGGGTGTCTTCAACCAGAAAGACGAGTGGAGCTAGAGAGAGCATCATGCTGACTGCAATATGCCAGACTTAGTAAGACAGCAGTTGCGCATGTCTCATGCGTAGAATCTAGATTTAAAGGGAAGACATGGAAACAAAAGGGAGGTGTTAAAGGAGAAAAGGAGATCAATGGGGAAGGGGAATAACTACAACCTAAATATATGCAGGTATTAAGATACATAATAGGGTCTGGGGAGGTGGCTCGGTGGTTAAGAGCACTGACTGCGCTTCCAGAGGACCCAGGTTCAATTCCCAGCACCCACATGGACACTCACAACTGTCTAATTCCATTTCTAGGGGAATCCGACACCTTCACACAGACACACACGTGCAGGCACAAACCAATGCACTAAATAAAAAAACAAGCAAATGATACATAATGAAGCCCATCATTTCAGACAAGCAATATGCACAAAGACAGCATGTGCTTCTGTTTGCTGATTTGTATATCAGAGCAAGCCGGAACAAGACAGACACGGCCTTACTTTAGGGAAGAAGTCTGAGGAGTCAGTCCCACTGATCACACGGCAAGCGTGACCAAAAAAAAAACAGTGGACTTCCTAGAATCAGCGTCCCTTAAGATGTCAGTTCAAGGTCCAGGAGTCTCTGACTTGCCTCGAGCATAAACATTCAAGTTATGCTCAGCAGGAGTTAGATGCGTGCTCAAATTAGCTACCTGAGGAATTCGGGACGAGGTAAACATGGGGACAGAATTGCCAAGAGGCCACAGCAGAGAAGGGAGCTGTAGACTGGAGACCATCCCATAGGAACTTTTCTTGAAATGGGTGTGGGTATGGTTTGGCAAAAAGTTGAGGCCTCCAAGGGGCCAATGTATTGGACAGAAATGAAGTTAAACCCACTCCAGCCTGTAGAGGAAACCCTGTTGTCATTGACTTAGGACTCTAGAAAGAAGTGGGTTGGCCTCACAGGAAAAAGGGATGGGAAGCAGAATTTAACTCAAGAGCTGTAAATAATTTATCTGCTTCTGATTCTGTTCCTCGTATCTGGACACCAGGGAGGATTGGTGTCCCCAGGCTGGGGACTCCATTCCTGAGCCAGCAGAACTGCGCTCTTGGCTGTCTTTTTTTTTTTTAAAAAAAGGCTTTCTCTCTTGGGAAAAAATGAATCTCTAGTTAGTTACTAATTAAGGCAAGGAGGGGCTAGGAAGAGAAGCAATGTGCTTGGCTGCACTCACAAGCAGCAGCAGCAGGAGGAGGAGGAGGAGGAGGAGAAGGAAGAGGAGGAGGAGGAAGAGGAAGCAAGCAGGACCCCAGCTGTGGCCACTGGACCACCGGAAGAACACTCTCTCGTGGGTAGGTCAGTACCAAGGATCCTGGCTATGTCTACACCAAGCACAGCGATTGGCTGGATTTTTAGGCTGGGACACAGTCTAACACAAACAAAATAAGCCCTGGGTCCAGTCCCCAGCATAGAAACCAAGCATGATGACAACAAAAAGCGACTCTCAGAGGTTTCCAACCTGTGAGTTACAGTCGTCAAAAACATATAGTTTTGATGGTCTTAGGAACCCCCAACCATACATTTATTTTCATTGCAATTTCATGTCTGTAATTTTGCTACCAAGCAGTGTCTCAGTTCCTAAAACCATCAGAAATATGTCCTCTCCGATGGTCACAAACCACAGGTTGAGAACCACGGCTCTAGGAATTGATACTAAGAAAGGGGTCAAATTGGCACAAGGACGCTCCAGTCTCACTCCTATTAGGAGAAAATGAAAGTCAGTTCCAATGCCCAGCAACTGAGAGTGACAGCTGTCCATGCAGTGGGAACTCTCACCGCTGCTACAAAAACCCAGCGGGTGAGAGAGACTGAAAGAGCAAAGCCCCCTCCATGCCTTGCAGTTGGATGATGCCCATCAATCCTCGTGAAGACGACATACTCCCTTGTCACGTGGTACACCTCAGCCAATACATCACAGAGTCCATGACCACATACCTGTTCAAAGCCCAAGCTGCACAGGGCCTTGAACCTGCCTACTTGTTCCCTCTTTCCTCTTTTCTATTTATGTGCCCTAGAACCCTGACAGTGCTCCATGCACAGCCCAAGCCTGCCTGAAGAAAGTCAGCACGGGAGGGATAGCTCCCAGGAGGTTGTCCTGGATTCACATCCCCAACTGACACTGTGTTCAGCAGGCCCTGGGCCCAGGAAGGACCTGGAGAGCCCCTAGCTGGCCTGAGGACTTACCAGCACTGGTGATACTTTCTTCCAGCTACCATTCTCCCTCGGGGCCTTGGCACTTCCTGTAGGTCCCTAAGATTCCGCCAAAGGCTCTGAAGCAGGAAAACACAGCACATAGCTGCGCACACACCCCTCTTTCAGTAATGTACTTGGCAGTCTCAGAGCCATACCTGCATGTATTATACCCACATGGCCCACTCTGACCAGTGTACTCTGTTAGCCGCCTAGGACCCCACTTGCAACTGAGCTGCATGTACATCCCCCCCCCCCCGGGCAATTGAACAAGTTTCTCCTCACCTTAGGGACCATCAAACGTAATCACTTTCAATCACACTGCAGTTAAGTCCAGTATAGAAGGTAGAAGGCTGATCCAGCCTCAACTAGTTTAGAGTGATGCCCAATAAGACAAACTGCATCCACAGAGTGTATGTTTAGGGAAAGACCCCTATTTATCATCTTATGCATATGCATAATTAGGCATGCTTAGGATTAAAATCAGATGCATTATGGGGAGGGACATGCAGAGTTGAAAAAATGGTTCTATAATCTAATCTCTTAATCAAAGATCGACCCCTTAGCAATCAAACTCCGCCTTGGAAGCCCCCCAAAATAAGTGGGGTCCTTGAGTACCTCCATTCTTGTGGCCCTCCCTCTGTCGATCTTGACAGTGTATCAAACTTGTTCTATCACTTTCCTTTAAGTATAATTTCCTCGCTGCTTTGCAATTTGCGTGGACTTCTATCTCATTCTTGAATAAAAGGCTAAAACCTGAATGCAGACACAGACCTTGACCCCTCAGTAACAGATTTAGAAGCTCAGAGCTGCTAAGACACCGTGTGCCGTGTTATTTTCCAGTCTCTCACAAATAGAAAATGCATGACGCATGAGATGTCACCTTGCTGAGAGCTATCAGAAAGTCCACTTGGTTACCTGTCTCGAAAATGTTGCTTAGCAAATTTTGTGGAAAGAACTTTTGTGGATTGCTCAGACCAAACACCCTGGAAGACTCCAAGCCTGGCAGCATGCACTAGTAACTCAGACCTTGGGAGGCTGAGGCAGAGGATGGCAGTGTGGCTGTATAGTGAATACATGCACAAGAGTCTTGAGACTCAAACAGTGTGTTTATAAAATACTAATTAATTACACACCAGCTACTTCTCATTAGGATGTCAGTCCCACGGCTGATGTAGGAGTAGATGGTTCTAAAATGTGCTTGGAAACAATTTAACACTTACACTTTTATTTAAAGATTCTAATACAAATATATCACCAAAAATATTAATAGTGACCATCTGTAGGTGATAAGTGAACAGTTAAGTTTATATATTTTTCCCAGTTTTTTAAAGACTTGTTTGCATATATGTGTGTGTGTATGTGACTGTGTGTGTTATGTCTCTGTGTGTGTATATCTATCTGTGTATGTTTGTGTGTGTCTGTGTGTTTGTGTGTGTCTGTGTGTATGTCCATCTGTGTAGGTCTGTGTGTGTATGTCTATCTGTGTGTGTGTGTGTGTGTGTGTGTGTGTGTGTGTGTGTGTGTACATATGAGTGCAAGAGTTTGTGAGGCCAAAATAGGGAGCCAGCACTTCTGGAGCTGGACTTACAGGCAGTTGTGATCCCTCCCAACATGGGTACTGAGATCTCAACTCCAGTCCTCAGGAAGAGCAGCCAGAGTGCTTAACCTCCAAGCCACCTCTCCAGCCTCCTTCTCCCAGGTATTGAATTGTTTTCCAACTCCTTATAATTCTTGTACAAAATGTCTTTCATAGATAATAAGAAAAGTTGCTTTGAAATAAAGGCATGCTGAACTGTCTGAATCATTTTGGGAAGAAAGAGGAAGTGCTCTCTTGGAGCACTGTTGGGGGTGGGTCTTGGCAGAAAGGCATAAGAACGAAAGCATGGTTCTCTAAAACCTTTCGCATCATCATCTACAAAAAAATAGGCCAGGGTACCCTAACTTCGCACCCCCTCTGCTTCTGCAGGACAGGCTTGCTCCCATGATCCTCTTTCCAAATGAGGTAACAGCCAAGTATGGGAAGATGGCTCAGCTGAGCAGGCACTTACACTGCAAGCATGATGACCTGTGTACTAGATGGGTTTTTGTCAACTTGACACAAGCTAAAATATCTGAGAGGAGGGAACCTCAGTCATGAAAATGCCTCCACAAGACTGAGCTGTAGACAAGCCTGTTCTCAATCTTCCAAATGCTGCAACCCTTTAATATAGCTCTGTGTGTTGTGGCAACCCTTAACCATAAAATCATTTTCATTGCTACCTCATATCTGTAATTTTGCTACTGCTATGAGTCATAATGTAAATATGTTTTTCAATGGCCTTAGGCAATCCCTGTTCAACTCCCAAAGAAGTCGTGACCCGCAGGTTGAGAAGCATTGCTGTAGAGCACTCTTTAATTATCTGTTGATGGGAGAGGACCTAGCCCATTGTAAATGAGGCCATCCTTGGGCTCGTGGTTCTGGATTCTGTAAGAAAGCATTCTGAGCAAGCCAGGGGAAGCAATCCCATAAGCAGCACCCCTCCGTGGCCTCTGCATCAGCTCCTTCCTCCAGATTCCTGCCCTGCTTGAGTTCCTGTCTTGACTTCCTTCAGTGATAGACTATGATGTAGAAGTGTAAGTCAAATAAATCATTTCCTCCCCAGCTTGCTTTTTGGTCATAGTGTTTTACTACAGCAATAGTAGTCCTAACTAAGACAATCTGACTTTGGATTCCTAGCACCCATATTAAAAAAAAAAAAAAGTGTGGATGCTGGAGAGATGTGGAGAGACGGCTTAGCATCCATCTCTGGTAGAGGACTGAGGTTTCCAGGCATGCACATACATATATGCAGGCAAAACACTCCTACATAGAAATAAAATAAAAAATGAAACACCAGGTGTCTGTCGTGCCAGCACTGGGGCTAGCAAAGACATCATACTCCCTGGACCTCACTAAGCAGCCAGCCCAACCAAAGGAGAGAGCTCCAGCCAGGCTCAGGGAAAGACCTGTCTCCAAAACAGGGTAGAGTGACTCTTCCTTGAGAAACCCAAACCCACACTTGGGACTGTCTTACCTTCACAACTTCCCTGCAAAGCCCACATCCATGTCTCAGGTTTCCCTTCATTATTTATATTCTATTTGCTTATTGTATGTATGTATGTATATTTTAGAGTGTTGTGTACACATGCACATGTGTGTGCATTTGCATGCCACAGTGCTCATGTGGAGGTCAGAGGACAACTTGTAGGATGTGTATACTCTCCTGCTATCATGTGGACCCCAGGGTTGAACTCAGATCTTCAGGCTTAGCACATACCTTGATACTCCAAGCCATCTTGCTAGCCCTCGTGTCTGCCTTACATTATTCTGAGCACCTCTCTCTTAACTTCCATGCAAAGGCAAATCTACTCAGGAAACTCCACCTCTACTTGGTACACAAATAGGAGAATTCTCAGTCCCAACTTGGGGACCCTATTGGGAGAACCTCCTAACTAGAGAGCAAAAGCCACTTTCTGCTCCTGATGGGCAGACAGATCCCTCTAGAAGTTGACTCCTCAGGCAGCAGTTGCCTAGGAAACACCAGTGACATCAAGGAGCCTCAAGGACACGCTAAATAACTTCAGCCACCGTTTGCATGTGGCAGATGTTGCCAGGGGCAAAACCCTATCTGGCTCACTGTGGAAAAGCCATGGGGACCCCAGAAGGAGCCAGAAGCACCGGGAGGAGTGTAGGAAAGTGAAGTCCTTTAGCCCCTCAACTGTCACACTCCTAAGACAGACAGGGATCAATAAGGATGGCTCCCGGAAGAGGCTTCCCAATGGCTTTGTGAAACCCAGAGAGTGGGTAGTCTTTGCCTAAATCTGACTCTTCCATACCCTGTAGCATACCCTGCTCCCCATATGGGGTGTCTAGCTTCTGCTGAAGGAAGGCGGAAGTCAATGACAGAACACGCTGTGAGGCCTCGGGCTCTGCTTAGCCAAGGCAGTTAATTAGGATCCTTTACCTGCCAGGTAAAAAGTGAGTGGCAAGGAGGATCAGACTGTCACCTGCTCCAGCTCTAGTCTGCCCACTCTCATTAGAGCCTTGCCACTCCCACAGAACCCCAGAGGCCAGAAGGCAAATGAGCCAGACGTGCCTGCAGCCTATGATGGGAACTTGTCCCCATTCTCTCGGGGACAAGGGTCCAAAACAGAAACCAGCCTGCCTTCCCTCACTGCTGGCTACCTGATCCTTCCGATGAGATCCGATCCTATCAGAAGTGACTGGTTTCTCTAGTGGCCCAGTCCAGCTTGACCACATCTGTAGGCTGGGCTGAAAGGAAGCCAAAATAAATAAAACCAAGCCATGCCTAGCCTAGCAGCAGGGAGAGCAAAGAGCTGACAGCCATAGAGGGCAGGGCTGCCTAGGCAACCCTCCTGGCTGCCCTAAGCGTGGTGTGAGGTATTGAACCACAGGCCGAGGCAGTGGAAAGTACCACGTGAGTATGCAGGGTTGCCAGAGAGGAAGAGAGAGCTCCCAGGTGAACAAAGCAATAACAGCACATCTTGAGAAGACAAGGGTCCACCTCCATCCCTCTTCCAAAAAGTTCCCAGCCAGGGTGGTGATGTAGTCTCGGTTGTCAAGACAATAAAGGCAGGAGGAGTAACAGCTCAGGGCCAGCCTGAGCTACATAATGAGAATCTGCCTCAAACAAATGCCTTGTTACATGTATTTATTTAGTGTGTACATATATGTGCAGGGCACATGCACCTCACTGTAGAAGCCAGAGAATTTTGAAAACCAGTTCTTTCTCAGGAATTGAACTCAGCTTGCTAGTCCTAGCTGCCAGTGCCTTTACCTACTGGAGTCATTCCAATGGCCTTATTTATTTATTTATTTATTTATTTATTTATTTATCTATAGGACTATCTGAGTTGGTAGAAAGAGAAGAGAAATTAGTACTGGAATTGCTATCAGTGTGGGCTCAAAGACAGTTCGTGTGTGTCTGTGAGTGAGTATGGGATGTCCCGGTTCTTCACTCTTTGTCCTGAAACAGTTCTCATCAATGCTGCTGTGACAGCCAAGAAGCCAGTTGCCCAGAGGCCCCAAATCTCTGCCAACACAAGTTCCTGCTCCCATGCCACCCAAGGAACAAAAGCCATGCTTTGCTTTCTGTGTCACACTCAGAAAGGAATGTCACAGCAAGATTGGCTAGGATCCTCCCCTGAAATGTTAACTTTTAGAGACTGCTCCCCTGCAGATATTATCGATGTAAAAAGCACATGTGTGCCATTGTGAGCCAGAGTGATGTTGGCATGAGTTACACAATACCCCCAAACTCCTTCCTCCTGGCTGTTTATGTCCCAGAGACACCTGTATACCATGCAAGACTCCATCTCAAGAGTGTGAGTCCCTGAAAATGAACCACCATTTGAGCGATCAAATCCATTAGTCTGAACAATACTTGAATGGGTAAGGCCAAATCCAGAGATCTCCGAGGCAGACACAGATAACCATACAACAGAGTTTCTTCTGAGTCTATTTGTCTGATCATTAGAATGCTGCTGCCTGGCCTGCCAAGACACCATTATTCGGACCTAGAGAATGGTTGGGTTGTGTAGGCAAATGTATTATCAGTGTGTGCCCCCAGGTATTGGGGAATCCGAGTAATTGTGAATAGCTTTGAAGGTATTACTTGGTGGAGGAGCAGGGCATTCACTCCCTGTACCACAAATCTCTCGGCTGTGTGGATATGTGGCTTCTCCCATCAAGACTGAGTTCAGTGTTTCTGGGCAGGGGAAATGGCTCAGTTAATGAAACACTTGCCACACAAGGATGGGAAGATGAGTTTAATGCCCAGACATATGTATGTGTGTGCATGATGTGTGCACTTGTAATTCCAGCACTGGGGAGGCTGAGATAGGCAGATCCCTGGGACTCACTGACCAGCCTAGCCTACTTGACCAGTTCCAAGTGAATGGCCAAGTCTGTCTTCCTACGTGGAATTAAAGTTTAAATAGCAGGCCAAGGATTTACACATCTAAGCAGTCCCAAGAAGGTGTGATCACTATCGACCTATCTATCAATCATTGTCTGGACTTCAGCCTCATCCTCTAAGGTGGACTGACAAGATATTAGAACTGTGTGAAATCTCTTTCTGGGAGACAAGTTCCTCCTCTGGCTGCTCCTCCCCCCCCCCAATAAGATTTCTAGGAAATTCTCATTTCCTTGGAGTCCATTGCTTTAACGGTCTGATATAGATAACATGGAATATCTTTAGTATATCTTCATTTGCTCTATGTCTACTACATAAGCTGGGCTAGCCTAGGCTATCCAGTCCCAGGGGCTCTTCTGGCAGCTGACAAAAGGGGCAGGAGTAAGCCTTACCTAGACTGAAGAACCCCCAGTAAAACTTGTCTGTCGCCGGGCATGGTGGCGCACACCTTTAATCCCAGCACTCGGGAGGCAGAGGCAGGTGGATTTCTGAGTTCGAGGCCAGCCTGGTCTACAAAG